>NC_073746.1:103722731-104031660 GCF_029784135.1 Toxorhynchites rutilus septentrionalis
ATAGAGTGAAGCTGCCTATGTTTTTTGAGTTTCAACTAGCATTCAATGTTATTCTCGATACCGGTATCTGAACGAAAAAGTGAAAGTAAGGTTCAAAAAACTTTTATTTAGGTTAATGGTTAGCGACTGAATCGTTCATCAAAGTGAACTATTCTGCACATCTCTAATCCATGGTTTGGTTTCCTTATTTGTTCTCAAATGTTTTTTCACGTGACGAACCTGGTTAGTGGATGCGTATCGAGAATTATTCTACATTCGTCGATAGCAAGCAGTTAACAGAATCAAAGGAGAGAAAATGACTCGCGAGATGACTACAAGCTAATTATTTCAACTGAAGTTCAAAAATGCGCTGTATGATAATGGCTTCTTATCGTATTCAGATCAGTTAAATAAACGAAAGAATAAAGGCGACCGATCGGTTAATATTTCTATTGGGACGGTCTCGTTAATAGGGATTATTATGTACATTTACAAATATATCTACAAGAAAATCAAAGAATGTGAAATTTTTCGACTTAATGTTGGAGTTCTTATCCTTTTTGCAGTTTACTTTTGGAAAAACAAAGTATCAATCATAAATGGTTCCGAATTCTCTTTACTACTACAACTCTTTCAACCCTTTAGAAGTTCAACTCAGTTCTTAAAACAAACGATTTTCCTAGGGCCACCATTGAATGAATTGTATTTTTAGCTACAAAACTTAATCGAAAAGAAATTGTTGTCAAAGTCCCACGTCAAGTTTCCATACGTGCTTTTGGGCAAATACTATTCTATTTATTCCATTTAAATTCAATTTGACCATTAAATGTTTATCAGTAAAACGGAAAGAGTTGCCTGCGAATGACGGATCTTTATAGTAGCTTGTCCGAAAAATAACCTGAAACTATTGAGAACCAGGATGGTTGTAATAGCTGTTATCCATGGTTATTTTGCAACGAAAGAAATGGATAAACTTCTAAGTCAGGAGTTCTTTCTGTGACATTCTCAGGATGAAAAATATATCGTTTATTCGAGCAATATTGAAGGAGTTCTTCGGCGACCATCTCAGGTTGCCATAAATAACGTCGTTCGAGACAATTGAAAAATTTTGAAATGTGATGAATAAAAACTATTGTTCGAAAGTTTTTAAAGGAGTTTTCTCAGTGGCCTTCTCAGGTCAGAGTGGATATTATTTTCGGAACCTCGATTCGTCAATAGTTGAGAGTTTCATTTTTTACCCATTCCCACTAACAACTATTCCTTCCATGATAATCGCAAGAGAACCACGCTATACAGGTGTCTCTTCTGGTCTCGAATATAACTCTAACATTGCTTCCCTTCCCCCTGGTGACTGTAAAGACGTGCCCGGTGTCGTTATTGACTTATTTAAAACTCGAATCGCCGAAACTGCCACAAAGAATGATTTTCAACTCTCAAGCGTCATTCAGTATGCCCTTTGTGCAATTTCAGGTAAATCACGGAAATCAACTACGAAGTGTACAATCTACTCAAGCTCAAGAAAGTTTGATTTTTGTACATTTACAATGACTTTAACATACAAACGGACCAAAGTCATATACACTCTTCGGAAATTTTAAATTTGATAAAACATATAGGTTATGAATACTTACTTCCGAACATTTTCCAAAGGCTCATGCTGTAGAAAATGGCGATGAAATCGATATCAAATCAAGTTGGTTGATTTATTATATAGAGTATTCTGTTCCGTTGTTGAAAAATCGGCATTTTTCTTTAAATTTACCGGTTTAAAGTTTTTGTTCTGTGCTAAAAGCGTCAGGAAATCATCACTGTACATCGTGGTAGGTACGTTATACGAGAAGGTATATTATGTTTCAAATCATTCTGATCCTTCTCGTATCGGCCGAACATAATCCCCTACGTAATCAATGATATCAGCCATCTTAATATGATATCGATTTTATCATAATTATCCACAGTATTCATAACCTATATGCATTATCAAACTAAAAATTTCCGAAAATTATCTATGATTATGGTTCAATCGCGAGTTGAGATACAAAACTCAAACATTTTTACCATTTACTGAGGAAATTTAATGGTTAGAATCAATTGAAATGGAAATATATTCAATAATAACGACCAAATCTTGCTTTTAAGTGTGTAGAAAAACAAAAACCATCACTTTTGTGGTTCTCATGCTCAAATGTTGTTTGACATAATGCAGTTTGTTTGTTGACGTAGGACTACGTCTAACCGGAAGATATAGGGGGTGAAATGGAAATCTAGGCACTGAACAAGTAGGAAAAAATGCAAGATTTGGAACGCTTATAACTCGAGCATTTCTCAATAGATCGCAAAGGTTTTTGCATCAATTGATAGGAAATATATCTACGCATTTATCATAACGAATAACATTTCATTTTTCTTGAGATAAATAATTGAATAATTGTGAAATATCAAGCATTGTCAAAATGCACTATGTGCCCATTTTTGATTGGTCCATTTTGTGCTCCTCAAATCGTACCGACCAAAACGGGCAACCAGAGCAGCGAAATAGAATGAAGCACGATTGGAAAGGAAAAAGAAAAAAATGAACGAAACATTGGTCGCAGTCTCACACATGCGTAATTCTCGAGCCAGCCAGTCAGCTTAAAAATCCCCGCTACGCTGCCGTAACGATCATTCTCATTCAAACCGTACACCACATCGGTTCGCATCACAACACATCAACAAACCAACCCAAGCAGCCATGTCTGGACATGGTAAAGGAGGAAAAGTGAAGGGAAAGGCAAAATCCCGCTCGAACCGTGTTGATCTGGAGTTCCCCGCAAGGGTAGCTAGGCCGAGCGCGTTAGTACCAGTGCACCAGTCTACCTAGCCGGCGTTATATAGTTTCGGCCGCCGAAGTGATCGAGTTAGCTGGCAAAGCTGCTCGCGACGATAAGAAAACCCGCATTCGGAACAGAACACATTCGGTTCGGTGGACATCAAGACAACAGGCAGTTGCAGCGAGTGGCGAGTGGCAAACGCAATCGCAAAACGGCATCAGGTAGCAGAAGAAAAAAGTTTGTTCTTTATACAAACTGCTTTGGTGGCAAATCCAGAACAAGGCGGCATCGAGGGCGTTCGAAATGGTTTTTTTCAAAACCACTAAGTTTTCTAAATTGGAACCATTCCATAAAACAAGGCGCTTTTCAGGGCCATTAAACCTTCCAAAAAAGAGTTTAGGAAATACAGTTCAATGCTTTCTAAAACAATATCCAAAATAATAATAAAACACAAATTGATTTTTTCATAATTTGTTTGCCAGGATATGATGAGTATGTGAATTTGGCAGTTGTTCTGAGCTTATTGATTTTCACCAATTCCTCAATTGCTTCTAGATTGAAAGTACAGTAATTTACACTTATCTCGACATTTAGCTAATTGGACGGACCAGTAATGTGACATATTTAGTTGGACATTTTTGCAAACATAGAGTTCGGGGTCCAAATTATGGCCCCACATTGAAAGTCGACACTGTACCACTGTCATCGCAAATGTTCAATTACAGGTTAAAATTACCTCCAATCCGATACTGAGTGGTGGTAATGCGACGTGCCATTGAATGTAATTTACTGTAAAATATGTCACAAGCTGGATGGGAAGAAATTTTCCAACTGTGAAAGCTGTGGTGAGTGGCAAATGCAATCGCTAAACAGCAAGGTTTAGCCGAACAAGATGGGGATATCGAGTGATAACAAAACAATAAACTCTTTAGATTGAAGATAATTTTGTGATCCTGAAAAGGACCCTTTTTAGCCTGCATGTGAATCCAACGAGCGAACA
Organism: Toxorhynchites rutilus septentrionalis; assembly: GCF_029784135.1. NCBI lineage: Eukaryota > Metazoa > Arthropoda > Insecta > Diptera > Culicidae > Toxorhynchites > Toxorhynchites rutilus. Next base: position 103,726,521 of record NC_073746.1, read on the forward strand.
AATCGTAATGAATGTTTTTTTTTTGCCATCGCTCCCTTTTAACGCTCATTCGTTCGTCTCGTTGGACTCGCCCCTCTGGCTGAGTCTGCCGATTTGTCTCTATCCTGTGAATGTGTACCGCTAGAGTATAAAACACGCGGACCCCAAAAAAATATCTTATTTTCTTTCAAACCGTAAACCCGTGTGGTTGTACGGCATCGGCATCGTGGACGTAACAAAGGAGGACAAGTTAAGGGAAAGGCAAAGTCTCACTCGAACCGTGCAAGTCTCTAGTTCCCTGTTGGTCGCATTCACTGATTGCTCCGCAAGGGTAACTAGGCCGAACGGATTGGTGCCGGAGCACCAGTACAACTAACAGCGATTATAGAGTTTCGGCCGTCGGAGTGCTCGAGTTGGCTTGCAAAACTGCTCACGACAATCAGAAAACCCGCATCAAGAACAGAGCAGCTTCGGTTCGGCGCTCATCAAGGCAACAATTAGTTTCAGTGAGTGGCAAAGTGTTTCTCCGGCACGTCGTATTAAATGTAATTTACTGAACAACATGTCACAAGCTGGATGGGAAGAAATTTTCCAACTGTGAAAGCTGTGGCGAGTGGCAAACGCAATAGCTAAACAGGAAGGTTTAACCGAACAAGATGGGAATATCGAGTGATAACAAAAACACAACACCAAAGGTTCTTTTCAGAACCATCAACATATTCATGAAGAGTAAACAGTAAACTAATCCATTTTTCAGGTAGATAGGTAGGTATTCACGTAGGAGAAGAAAATAAAACAATATATTTAAAATATATATTTAACAAAAGCTGTCCCCTTTGTATAGTCCTACGTCACTCCGGTTATGTCCCCGACATTACCCACCCGTCTTTTTTGTTTTGAAACATGTTTGATAAATGTCGTTTGTCTATTTGTGTTTTTATTTTCATTCTATCCAGTTTGACCGCCAGAGCTCAATCCGCTTCAGCTCCCGTCGAGCAAAAACACTGGAATCACTGGCATCCCTGTATGAGGTAAGATATTCTAGAGAGGGTCGTGTCTCGACTGATAGTTATTCTCACATATTGAGGCTCGTTTCCAAATGCTAACACAAAATTTCGTTTCACCCAAACGCACAGGATGATGACCTAGTCTCGGCCGTGGAGGAAAGTGCCTTGCTGCAGAGGAAGTACGACAAGTATTTGGACATGGTGATCGTGAACGAGGACTTCGACGTGTCATTTCGGGCCGTGACCGACGCGCTGGATGCCCTCAGCCACGAGCATCAGTGGGTGCCCGTCAATTGGATTTACTAGGGCCACACGGCGCCAAGAGAGGGCAATCGTGTAACCCGGATAGCGAAAGTGATGTGTTCAAAGTCGCAACATACTGAGCCATATGTGCATGCATTAAACGGTACCATTTTATCAAAGCCTTATTGTCAAATATCAGCGATTTACGCCGCATCGGACGCAAAATCAACGCTTCGCAACGCATACATCGTACTATTGCAGAAACAAAAAGTAATCATTAAATAGTCGTCTATCGATAATCAGCAGGAGCCTTTTAAAATCGAGCATAGTATATTTAGAGATCTAGGTAGACTTAGGCCATTCAGGAAATATGATTGTTTCGTCCATTAATTTTAATTTCGTCTAAGAGTTTCAAAAGATGGCATGATCCATAGCCCACAGTATGATTTATTTTAATGTTCTGAAATTTCAAATCACTATTGCAGAGTTGGATAGTTTAGGACATGCGATGAACTGTTCTAGTTGAGTTGCCTATATCCAGAGTACCCAATGTTTTAACATCATTTATAACTGTTAAGTTGTTTTAAAAACTATCTGTTGTAGGAATTCATTGAATTTATCGAAACATTATTACGAAATAAAGTACCATTCAAATACATGACTGCTCTCGAATTTTAATAGAGAATTTCTTTGTCATTCACTCCGATGGTAAGACAAACGAGAATGACATCGTCAGTCGGGACTAACTCCGACACTTCTATATTCGTTTTTGGGTTCGTTAATTTCTAAAATATAATTTTGAATTAATACCATCACTTTAGTTACAACCATACAAACCTTCAACTGTTGTGCGGAAGTGATTTACATCTGTAGGAACACCTCTCGCGTAAACATTGTTGGTACACAAACCAAAACACAATTCATTAATCCTAATTCAGTGGCAGTTGCCACTTCGTTATTCGAAATATTTGCATTTAAAAAATATAATAAAATAAGTAAAAAGTAAAAAAAAACTTTTTAAGTTAAACATTTTTTTTGTGATTAAACAACATAATAATACAGATAATGTACTTCAAAGCTTGAAAATAGTTAGACAAGTAGCAGTTAGTAGTTACCATACTCCTTTCTTCATTAATCAAGGACATTGATGAGGCTAAAAATAAAATCGCGGGGTATATGATGAAACCATGAAATGCCGTTAATGGAAATCCAACGTGCCCCACGATTTTATTTTAGTCTCATCAATGACCTTGATTAATGAAGGAAGGTGTATGTTAATTGCTAACTGCTACTTGTCTAATTATTTTCAAGCTTTTAGTACATTATCTGTAATGTTATGAGTCCGCCATTTTGTAGTGGCTGTGTTCTTCTAGTCAAGCCTGATACCCATATTAATGTGGTTTTTAGAAAATATGTAGTCCGCCATTTGGTAGTGGCAGCCATCTTGGATTTACATTTTTCATAAATAACCGTATTCTACTAATTAAGCCCTTTTATTTGATATCCATATTAATGAAGTTATGAGAAAATATATAGTCCACCATTTTGTAGTGGCAGCCATCTTGGGTTTGTATTTTTCATAAATAACTGTGTTCTTCTAGTCAAGCCCTTTCATTTGATATCCATATTGATGGGGTTTTGGAAAACCCATATCGATTAGGTTTTCAGAAAATATGTAATCCGCCATTTTGAATAATGACTACAGAGATAAAGGTGTATTCCAAATTTCAGATCAATCGTTCAACAGAAAGGAGGTCAAATTTCTATTAATGTGGGTCAGCACTACAGTCAAACATGTTACAAATATACAAACATACAAACAGATAACAGGGCAAGCTAAATAAAACCGTTTAAAAACACCTGTTCACCTGTAGTATATGTCAAACCACGTTGAACTCAAACATCGATACATGCATACGGGATACATGAGAGAGAGAAACGACTTCATTTCCATTCGACGGGGAAAAATGAAATGAGAGTCGTAGAGGGAGATAGCGACTAAACGCCTGATTGACTATTGAGTCATGTTGACGGAAAAACTGCGTGAAGAAGCCAAAAGTCATTTCCAATTGAATACGAAGGGGAATTTCTTCATAGTCCGCTGACTATCCTCAGTTGAACATGACTATGCCGAGTCCATTATGGATTGCGTATCTGAATACTTATCGCAATCGTAAGAAGTTGAATAGTACGTTCTGACTCATGTTCTTCGTGTCGTGAGTGCATTTAGAACTATATAATCTGTATTTGTTATCACAGCTATAATCCCCATCAGCATCGACCTCGCAGAAGATATCGAATGCTAGATATCAGAGGAATACGTAAAACGGCGAGTGCAGAGTCGTTAGTCAATACAGTTAGTAATCCCCGATTTTTGAAATTAATCGTTTATTAGCTAATCGAATACTTTTCAGCAGTTTGATATTCGATACGATTAATCGCCCCAAATAATCGATTAATCGATTAATCGTCACTCTGAGAGAAATAATTAGTTAGACTAACATTTTTCATTTGCTAGAAGGCCACCTGGAATCAAAAGTGTTCGTTCCGCCTGAAAATCAATTATTAACTTTTACGCTCCCCTGAACTCGTAAACGAAGCTCAATTCGCGTTGACGGCATTGAGCTTCGTTTACCAGTTACGGGGAACGTCAAAGATAATGATTGATTTACAGGATAAAACTGCAATGGTCGTACGTTTTTTTTCTCTGTGTTTGGATCGATTGATCGACGTAAATTATTCGTTCCCTTCGATTATTGGTTGCGCAGTATTCGTTCGAATAATAATCGATTTCTGTAGGAAGTATTCGATTAATCGATGAATCGAACGATTATCGGGGATCACTAAATACAGTCCGTCGGATTGTACTTATGAACTAACACTCTTGTTAGTCAAACAAGGGTGTTAGTTCATAAGTACAATCAGACGATTTTGTATTGCTGCAAATTTGAACTGCAATTTCAGCGCCAGTAGTTCATATCTCTTTTAGATGTGGTGAAATGAAGGGTGGAACGGTCAAATATTGTTCGATTCAAAATTGGCATATTTTTAATCGTGCATTCGAAGAACTTGAACGCTTATTATTTTGTAGGTTGTGACAAGTCTTATAAAAGCGTTTGGTAAAACGTTAGACAAGCCATGATCAGAAGTAACTCGGAACCAAGATGCAACAGCGAGCGCAAGAAGAGTGACTAGCGTTTTCGAACTAACTTTTTCATTAGAGATGTTAAAAACATTTGGGACTAAAACAACCAACAGCGTAAAGAGTTAAGCCAGGATGTCAATATACAAGTCAATACCTCGGCCAAAGCAAAAGCGTGTATGTTGTACACAACATTGTTGACTCAGTTCAATCGCGTTATAATAGACGATGAAATAAACGTCAAGGCGAAAGTCAAGTGGTTTCCAGGTCAAGAGTTTTAAACGATCACCGGGAAAAAAAGGTACAACGTGAGTTTAAGCTGCAAGAATTGTCAAGTAGCCGAAAAGTGGTGTTCTCGTGACAACTGGCATTGTCAATCAAGATATTGGGTTGGGGAAAAAGAAATGTCGTATATTGTCAATATATGGCAACACTTCAACATATCTTGTGTTGTACTCAACGCATCGGGTCATACTATACGGCTATTTAAAGGCGTTTTGACAGTGTTGTGATTGTCTTTTTCAGTCTCAAGTTATATCTCACTCGCTCGATTGGCCAGGAACTGGGTATAGACCATAAAACCATTTGGAACCATTTGCAGAAGATTGGATTCCAAAAAAAGCTGGATGTATGGGTGCCACACGAGTTGGCGCAAAAAAATCTTTTAGACCGGATCAACGCCTGCGATGCACTGCTGAAAACGGAACGAACTCGACCCATTTTTGAAGAATATGGTGACTGGGGATAAAAAGTGGATCACGTACGACAACCCAAAGCGAAAAAAGTCGTGGTCGAAGCGCGGTGAACCGGCCCAAACCATCGCCAACCCGGATTGACGGTCAGGAAGGTTTTGCTGTGTGTTTGGAGGGATTGGAAGGGAATCGTCCACTATGAGCTGCTCAACTATTGCCAAACCCTCAACTCGGTTCTCTACTGTGAGCAGCTTGACCGTTTGAAGCAGGCGATTGACCAGAAGCGGCCAAAAATGATCAATAAGAATGGTGTTGTTTTCCACCAGGACAACGCACGGCCTCACACATCTTTGATGACCCGCCAGAAGCTACGGGAGCTCGGATGGGATGTCCTATTGCACCCACCGTACAGTCCGGACCTGACTCCAAGTGATTATCATCTCTTCCGGTCCATGCAAAACGCTCTTGGTGATACTAAGTTGGCCTCAAAAGAGGCTTGCGAAAACTGGCTATCTGATTTTTTTGTAAATAAGGAGAGGGGGTTTATCAGGGGGGATAATGAAGTTGCCTTCTAAATGGCAACAAGTTTGCGAACAAAACGGCGCACATTTGCATAGGATTGGATAAGTTTGTTAAATAAAGGGTCAAATTTCGATCAGAAATACGACATTTCTTTTTCCCCAACCGTATATTTATGTGAAAGAAAGTTTTGCAAAATCACTTTTTGCCGTTTTTCTAGCAACACAGTTGTTTCGTACTTTTTTGCAGAGACCTTGTTCCATATCATACCGGTAAAATGGATCTGGAATAATATTTTACCAACGACATGCAAGTCGTATTCACTTTCTAAAACCCTTCAAACTCCACGGAACTTCGCCGAATTGGAAAATATTTGGCAATCGTTCAACCTACAGAAAACCTAGAAAATAGTTGGCAATGAGAAACCGTTCAAACCAAATTGGCACTCAGCATTAAATAAAGTGGTTACTACGAAACAAAATCTGACGGTTATTTTTTGCACTGAAATATAAATGATATATTTCAAAGCAAAACTTAACTGGGCAAACGTATGCCGTCCGACGCTCGCTAACGCTCGCTAACCTAACTAAAGGATCGTCTCCTATGTTTCAAACTAACCGGGCAATCGAAGGAAAACAGGTTTGTTTGCGAAAGGCCGCCGCTTCCGAAGGCGGGTCGGCGGCCGACTCGGATTGCGTCACCTCGGCGGCTTAGAGTCGCCTCTGTTCCTTATCGTCGATTGATGGTGACTACGTCCCCATTACGTTGACCTCAGCATAAATTAAATTAAGAAAAACCAATTCATAACAAAAATTGCGCTTCGGTGGCGTTTATACTTAAATACCCCAAATCCCAAATACGCATTTTCGTAGCACTAAAAAATGACAAAACACTGCATACAACAAGGCAACAACAATACAAATAGTATTTGAATGCCAGTGCGAACAATAAAAATGCTATCTATTGTATTTCGGCTCCGGTGACGCTAATACGAAAGTGCCGATCATTGGTTGAATCCCAGGACCCTCCATTGATTGATTGTCCTTTTTCAAGGCCAGAGACGAATGAACTTTCTAGTTTAAAGCCTCTATGTTAGAAAAAAATCAACCAATCGCATTTGGAAAAACAGAAGCCTAATCACATAATTTTCGTGTATTTTATAGTCATTGAACTTAAAACGGAATAAAGTTTGATTATTTTTACAATTCCATAATCAGTTTGATCAATTTTCGACCGTTTCAACCCTCAAGTGTCATTTTAATGTCTCTGAAGTGTTTAAGACGAAGAAGCAATACGACTCTATAAGTTTCCTCTCCCCGTCTCCGATTTGAAGAATAAAGAATAATTTAATAGTTTGAGCATGTTTTATATAAAATCTCTTTATTGTACAAACAATCCTTTCAATAATACTGTCAATAGCAATAATAGTATAATATATCTTTTAGGTACACTTCCATATTGAATACAGATTTTAATAACCTTTATCTACGTTTTGCTAGTTTTTTTGTCTCGTTCCTCTGCTCATATGCTTCATTTTTTTCTTCAAATTATTGTTTCCATTTCCCGTCGTTTTTTCTCCGGTTATATTTACATTACATTACATTAGACAACTGCTTTCACTCATTCATATTTATTCTCCAAAAAATAAAAGATCTTCAGAGAGCCACCAATTACTTTTAGCTAGTGAAACAAAGATGCATTTCATTAGGTCGTACACAGCACAGCACTTAAACACATCCAAAGCTTACTCGCTAAACACAAAAAGGTCTGTAAAAAAGTTCTCCCCCCTCCCGCGTTTGGTTTCACGAACACACGCAGCGCGCGTCGTTACCTTCGACGCGTTACCAGACTAGACTTTTGAACACGACCTGTCGATATCACACACAACTTTCCGGCACCTGGTTCGTCATCAGGAAGTCTTCAATTCCTTTCAGATTGATCTCGGCCTCGGAAATGTCGTCGTCTTTGAAGCTGACCCGGGTGGTGCTCGAGGTCGACGCTATCGGCGTGATTGCCGGCAATCTGACGGTTTTGGGCTTGAACGAGATGTCGGAATTCATCGGGATCAGCTCCTCCTGGTGGATGTCGGTGAGTCGAGGGTACTGAAATAATCAATTAAAGAGTGATGAGTCATTGAAACACAGAGAGAGAGAGGGATTGCTATTACCGGTATAAGGTCGGGGTCCTGCTCGTCTTCAAGGGTCTCAATCTTACTTCTAGTTTTTATGCTACTACCCATGCTATTTTTCCATTTGGAAGCCTTTTGAGTTTTGTCCTTCTAGAAGTAAAAACGGATATTGTTAGTTCGATTCTCGTTGTACGTTGCAGTACCTCTCTTATCTACTCACCTTGGACTGATCCAAGAGAAGCAGCGAATTTTTGGACTCCTCCGTGTAGCGCTTTTCCTTATCGATAGTTTGCTTAAGTCTTTTCGATTTCATGTAAATTCTTACAACTATTACGAAGATGATAACTACAATGGTGAGAAGCAGCCCGATGAGAATTGGCGTCAGCAGGGGTGACTGCTTGCTTTCGGTATGCTCCTGCTCTTCGACGCCTGGTATGAATAAGTCTGTGATGAACACCCGCGCACTGTGACCTTTCTGGTTGACAGCGTACGCGAAGAGTTTCAATGAATCCGGCTGGTGGATGTTTGGCAGTTGCTCTCGAATCCACATGAATGACGTCGAGAACGTGGGCTCTTCTGCGTTAGTGAGGTTGATTCTGGGGAGAAAAAAAGTTTGTTCAGCTTAGGTTTCTTCAATAATTTACATTAAACCCTTACCCAAAGCCGGGACTCCGGCTGGACAACATTTCCAGAACAAACATCTGCCGTAAACCGCCATCGTAACCTGCGTGACAGCCGACCTCCACCGCATTGCTAGTATTTGTCCAACCACAGTTGATGACCGGTGTAGGCAGACCGGCAGTTATCAGCTGGTAGATGCATGGTTCAGCCATCGTTCCAACCTCGTTGGTTCCCCAGCAGGACAGTGTTCCGTAATCACGGTCCGAGCTCGGGGTGTAGTTGAGGAGACTACTGGTGCCGTTGTTACTGTACTGAGTTGGATCAATTTCGATAACTTCTTCGGAGTTCTCGAATCGCCAGGTGAATCTGCTAGCCGGTGGATGCGTTACGATATTACAACTGATGACTACTGTTTCATCGATGGATACGCCCAAGCTGATGATTTTGTCGGTGGCACAGGTGGGGACATCTGTAGGTGAAAGAAAGGTCCAATGTTGTAGTATAAAATGTCATTACGCAACAGTTCGTCGGGAATACGCTTGTGTTTTTTCAAAAATGTATTATATGAAAATGAACGAGTCCTAACTCCTCGCAGAATGTCCGGAACTCGGTGTTTACGAATTGATTTCCGATGCTCGTCGCAATGACCGTTGGTATACCGTTGGTATTCACGAAAAAACACCGAGTACAGACGAAGGCTTGGACCATTAGCAGATGGCCAGGGCTATGGATAAGGCTGTAGTGGAATTTTGGCGTGAAATAACGTTGACGGATACGTTTCTGAAAACACTCGGGTACCATAACGATCCATCATCGTGACTTAGTCACCAACCATTGTGTAGGACTTACTACGACCCACTTACATCGAACTCTGGAATAGTTACGCATTGCTTGGCCAGCCGTTCTTGATGTATGCTATTATATTCTGTAATACTGAATCCCTAGTTGTAGTTTCTGTCACCACCTTGGAAGTGATCGGAAGGTTCTGAAGAGTATCTGGCAAATGGGAACAGACATCAGCATTAGTGCGAACCATTTTATTACGGCTTCCTCGTTTAACATCTGCATATTCGAAATTATGCGTTGACATGAACTTGATTTCGAAATCTCAGTCTAGAACAGTGGGTGCCCAACGTTGGGGACGGTTGGCTGTATGAACTGGGATTCCCTTCTAGCATCCAACAATTTTTAGTAACGGTATATGGTCTGTTTGTAGCGTGAACCCAAACCCCAAGCTGATTCCAAAACATGCGATAGAATTTGATACAGGCGACAATCAACGCATGTGCTTTCTTCTCAATTTGGCTGTAATTTTGCTAAGCATGATTGAGTGAATTAGATCGATTTGATGGTTCCGTTTAGAAGCGCCGTTTTGATATTTTTTTCATGTGGATAATCCTCGATTCCGGATTGTAGTGGGAGATGAGCAGATTTAATTTTAGAGTTTCATGAAATCGGGGTTTTTAAAAGAGTTTTTTTTGAGCCAAATGTCCTTAAGGTGAAGGTGGAAGCTAGCCATTGTTGTAGTATAGGTAAACCCACGTGTAAAAATGGGGTAATAGTGTTTGTGAGAGAAGAGTAAAGCACACGTAAATAGATCAATACACTTATCAGACTGTGTGGCGCTTCATTGACACGAGTCTTTGAATACATTTGAAAAAAAAAAAATAACAATTCAATACTGAAGTTAAATGTATGAATGATATGTTCCGATGAACAATTGCAAACATAAATATATATAGAAGGTGCATTTGCATATGAAGTAAAATTCTGATTATACGCGAGTGTAACATGAGTAAATTTATAACACATGCGAATTGGGCATAGTATCTCGATGCTGATAATTCCTTAATATTTTCCTTCGTTGGTCGTATTGTTTTCACATTTTCACGTTGGAGAGCCCTCACCCTTCTCTTCGTTGGCCGAGACATTTTGATTGAATGTAATACTTTTCCGTTAATTGTTTTTGAAAGCATAGGCAGCTGTTGCAGTGTTCCGAGCTCTACAATACGATTTTCTTACCCAATGTTAAAGTTGCTAAAACTTACATTATAGACCCATTAAACGTAAAAATAATGATTGTATTGATATCAACACAATTTTATTCTATTGATTTTTATGACATGAAACGCTATGACTCAGGAATAACATTTTATTGAGTGGTTTTGATAGCTGTTTCGATGATGTTGTCTGGCATCAGTGTCGAAAAAATAACGATGCTTTCACCAATACAAACAAAACCATTGCCGAAGATTGAAAAATGAAAATTTAACTTTCGGAGCACTTGCTCGAGTTTTCCGACGTTTTTCAGTATACAGTGCGACAGTAGATGAAAATTTAATATGTTGTGAGTAATCGATTAGATTTTGGTTGATATTACATCATGGGAAGTGTGCGAAAACGATAATTTTACTCACACTGTTTCGTAAAATTATTGATTTTCGATGAAAGAAATGAGCGCCATTGTGGCAGCCATTTGTGGCTAGCTTCCACCTTCACCATAAATTGCACGATACGTCGAGATTTACGCTGATGTTGGCGTTTTGTGGCAAGGTGTCAGTTAACTTAAGGGATTTCGTTTGATTACCCGCAGAATAATGCGATGATGACGATCTGTAAGCTTTGCCTTACATCTTACAATGTTAGTTTTCTTGAAGTTCTGAGATTTCGGACAATCTTTTGCCTTCATTTCTCAAGTCTTCGATCGGTTTACGGACAACAACTGGGATTTTATTGTGGGTAACGGACTTTTTTTTCGAAAATACCCTTTTTGCAGCTGTAAACACGGGACCGCACTCCATAGCGATGCAACAGGTGTTGTTTGTGCTGAGTGATAGTGATTGATAGTGATTGAGTGGCTGAGCGGGCGATTGCTTCCACGCATTATTTTATAATAGGTCGTAGCTGTACGGACAATTTTTTGGCATAGATTTGAGACCTTAGTTACATGTATTACGTTTTTATCAAAGGGTCTGGCCGGATAAGGATGTAAAAAGTGCCCCCAAACCAAATCACCCGCTCTATGGAAAATATATTGTATAGGGTACTGAAAAAGAAAATTTGACAATTTTTTTAAACCCCTAAGAGGTTTACCAGAAAGTCTATGGTAAAAAACGTACTTTTAAATTTTTTTTGCACGTAATTCTCGATAGCTTCGAAATAAACATTTAAAAAAAATACTGAAAGTGCATCTCACTATGGATGAAACACTATCGAGAAATATCATGAAAAATTTTTTCATCAAAAAATTAAGTACTAAAAAATCTTGAAATATAGAATTTTTTGGGGGGATTCAGAGATTTAGTACTACTTTAATTCATATTTAAATGTATTTCTACGTCGTTTCTAGATTTGTGAAATTTTTTGAGAATGTTAACAGTGTTGTGCGGTACGAAAAATATGTTTCTAAATTTGATTTTTTTTCCAGAATTTTGAGACTCATCACAGGTTAAAGTTCTATTTAAATATGTATTTATTTTTTTGTGTATGTGTTTTTTGATATTGATATATTATTGTATTGTATTCACGTATTTCCGAATCTCATCACCATCACCGCTATGGAAATTATTGTTGCAAATTCGAAAATTAGATCATTTTTCTGAATCCTATAAGAGCTATGGCTGAAAACGTAGTATTTTCTTTTTTTTCACGACATTCTCAATAGCTGTAATGAAAACAATGAAAAAATACCCTTAGTAGTTACTATGATAAAATTACCATCGAAATTTTTTTTTCTGGCATTTCGATTTTTATGAAATAAAAATAAAAAAATGCAGACGGTATTCATTTGGGGAAAAAATTAAAATAATAGTTTAACTGCAAGCTGCTGTTACTTCTCCTCAGTCTTTTGGCAAAGATGCTGAAGCTTTGTTGGGAGATGCTCATGCAGTCCGGGCCTGACTCCAAGTGGATATCCTCTATCAGTGACTTTTTTGTGAGATTGTGGAAACTAATTAAGTATTATTTTTTTTATAAATTTTGTTACATTCGTCCGTGTTTGGGTGTTATATGACATTTGGTATGACAAAACTTCAAACGATTATTTCTCATACACCACTTCCACCACTCTACTATTACTTGGGAAATATACTATGTTACGAGTTTTGATTTCGCAACTCTATTTTCAGTGAATATTTAATACATTCAAATTTATACCGGAAATTTGTGTTTTTCAAGAAAATTCCTCAAAATTTATATATAATATATATAAATTTCAAAGCAGTACTGTGTTTTAAATCTTAATTTAATAATTCCAAAATTCCAAAAGTATTAAAAATTGACCCCACAACGCTCTAAAACTCAAAAAAAAATCACATATCAAAAAGAGGTACATTTATATGAAAATTATGTTTCAATAGATCTCAAAATCTCAAAATAAAAAAAATCAAAATTTCTAAATACCAAAAAAAAAAATACTTGAATTTTAAAAAGTTTATTTTTTACTATTTTTTTTGTAATTTGTAGTGGTACACCATAGTAGACGTGCTTTGAGTATTTTTCCAAGCCAATTGAGTATGCCGTAAAAAAAAGGAAAATTATGTTTTTCATTATAGCGCTTATAGTGAACACTACAAGGCTTCAAAAAAATTACCGAATTTTCTAATTTGATTCCTTATACAACATTTTCCATAGGTTTGGAGCGCTTTTTACGAACACATGAATGCAATATAATTATAGATTTTAGGAAAATGAAAAAAAATATTAGAAAATTTTGAATACATTCGTCCGTGTTTGGGTGTTATATGACATTTGGTATGACAAAACTTCAAACGTTTATTTCTCATACACCACTTCCACCACTCTACTATTCCAATTGGAAATATACTATGTTACGAGTTTTGATTTCACAACTCTAATTTCAGTGAATATTTAATACATTCTGTCAAATTTATACCGGAAATTTGTGTTTTCAAGAAAATTCCTCAAAATTTATATATATATATATATATATATATATATATATATATATATATATATATATATATATATATATATATATATATATATATATATATATATATATATATATATATATATATATATATATATATATATATATATATATATATATATATATATATATATATATATATATATATATATATATATATATATATATATATATATATATATATATATATATATATATATATATATATATATATATATATATATATATATATATATATATATATATATATATATATATATATGTACATATATATATATATAATTATATATAATTTTTTTTTTCAAACAAATTTAAACAAAATTGGATATTTTCGTACCACGCGATCCTTTTGCGTCTTGTTGAGAGTGTTTTCCTGCCCCTACTACTTGTTGTCTCGTTTCTCCTACGGTCCTTCCTCTTCTCTAGTTCCTCTCGTTTAATCCTTTGTTGTCGAATTTTGTCTTCCTCTGTGCCGGAAGCCATCACCGCCTTTTTCTTTCCTTCTCAATATTTTCCTCGACCTTTCACTTCCAACTTTCCTTGATATTTCCACCATGCTCCAGCACCAGTACTATATTGCTTGCTTGCTGTCAACACCACCCGTTACTGTACTGGACAGAATGAAGTACCCACCCACTATCTTAATATTGAACTCCCTTTCCTAATATAAGTTATATGAACTCGATAAATCCGGATAAATTGTGGTATTTTTGATATACTAACGATTCGGGTAATAATGTTGTCAAAGAATTGTAGAAGAAATTGTAGTTAGACTCCATTTTCGCTCGGTCTAAATGAAGTACAGGCAAACCTGTTTTGTGCGGTCCCTTTTTGGGTGATTTCTCGTTTGTGCGACTCTTCTTGTGCGATTTTATTATGACATCGGGTCTTGAATCACACAAACTAATCGCACAAATAATAAAATCGCACCTAAACAGTCACACAAATGAAAAATCGTACAAAAAGCAACTGCACAAAAACAGGCTTTCCCGCACGCATTCTTAGGGTGCTCATAAACTGTTAGACCTAAGACAAATATTTGGATCTTTTTGACGGATAAAATTTGATCAACGTTTACTGATCAAATATATTCAACACAAAACATGACAAGCAAATATTCAATTATTGGATGCCTAAAATATTATTTCGGTGTGTTCTTCGAACCTGTCGGTTAGGTCACCATAAATAATTCAGTCGATGTTTGACATTGTTTACCACTGTTTTTTTTTTTTATTAAATCGTTTATTTTTACAGGCTCAGTTACATAAGTTTGAAGGAGCCAAACTCCTATCTGTATTGTTACAAGTATATATAATCATTTTTCATTAATTCTAGTGTTAATGAAGTAGAGAACCGATTACTCGCGGTTTGCTCGAGTTTAGAAGGGTGACATTTTTTTCAGGAAAAGGAAGGGATATAAGGATATATTGACAATGTTCACACTCACATTCGCACTCACATTCATCATACTCAATTCTTAAGCCTATCTTATATCTAACATGTATTTACATTTCACCTTATTCTATTGTTAGTAAGAAGGGATTTAATTTCTCGCGAAGGAAAAGGAAAAGGAAAATATAAGGATATAAGGACAATCACACACGAAGATCGATAACTTTTAAGAAGACGTATATTTGGGACATGTAATCAAGGTCTAACCGAGCCAACACATCTCTCACCGGCACATTGGGCTGTCTTCCTCTGGCCCGAAGAGAGTTTTCTAAATTCGATCTGGCAACAAGATACACCTCGCACGACCAAACAACGTGTTCGATGTCGTGGTAACCTTGGCCACAAGCACAGATATTGCCATCGGCAAGATTAAAACGAAAGAGTAGCGCGTCTAACGAACAGTGATTGGACATGAGTCGAGAGAAGGTGCGAATAAAGTCCCGACTCAAGTCCAGACTTTTGAACCATGGTTTGAGGCTAACCTTAGGGATAATCGAATGAAGCCACCGACCCAATTCATCTTCGTTCCACTTACGTTGCCATTTAA
Organism: Toxorhynchites rutilus septentrionalis; assembly: GCF_029784135.1. Taxonomy (NCBI): domain Eukaryota; kingdom Metazoa; phylum Arthropoda; class Insecta; order Diptera; family Culicidae; genus Toxorhynchites; species Toxorhynchites rutilus. The sequence continues at coordinate 103,741,802 of NC_073746.1, forward strand.
CGATGGTATTTTTACGGACTAAAGAATAAAATTCATTGAAGGCGATTTGACGCTGATAAATATCGCCTTCAATTGCACCTACCTTTGCCAATGAGTCAGCCCTCTCATTACCCGGAATGGAGCAATGTGAGGGGACCCAGACAAAGGTAATGACATAACAGCGTCTGGTTAAAGCACTCAAATTTTCTCGTATTCTTTCAAGGAAGTACGGCGAGTGCTTTTCCGGCCTCAATGAACGGATAGCTTCGACAGAGCTAAGACTATCCGTTACAATGTAATAGTGTTCAACAGGTCGTGAGGCGACGCTGTCCAGCGCCCAGTGTATCGCTGCCAATTCAGCAATATACACTGAGCAAGGATTCTGAAGACTGTGGGAGGTGCTAAAAAATTCGTTGAACACTCCAAATCCTGTGGACTCATTCATAGAGGACCCATCAGTAAAGTACATATTATCACAATTGATACGCCCATATTTTGCATTGAAGATCGTAGGAACGATCCCCGATCGATGATAATCTGGAATTCCATGGATTTTCTCCTTCATGAACAGATCAAAATGTACAGAGGAATTGATGTAGTCAGGAAAACAAACACGGTTGGGAGTATACGAAGAAGGATCAACCTGCATGGAGATGAATTCATGATATGAGCTCATGAATCCTGAATGAAAATTTAGCTCGATAAGCTGCTCAAAATTTCCGATCACCAATGGGTTCATGACCTTACACCGGATGAAGAACCGAAGAGATAATAAATTGAAGCGATCTTTTAGTGGGAGTAGGCCTGCCAAAACCTCGAGACTCATGGTATGCGTTGAGGGCATACATCCCAACGCGATACGGAGACAAAGATACTGAATTCGCTCGAGTTTAATGAGGTGTGTTTTGGCAGCTGATTGAAAACAGAAACTGCCATACTCCATCACTGAGAGAATAGTTGTTCGATACAACATTATAAGATCTTCTGGATGGGCTCCCCACCAGGTGCCGGTAATTGTACGGAGAAAGTTTATTCTTTGTTGGCATTTTTTACTCAGATACGTAATATGGGCCCCCCAAGTACATTTGGAGTCGAACCAGACCCCAAGGTACTTGAATGACATAGCATAAGTGATTGGTTTACCCAAAAGTTGAAGCTTTGGTTTTGCTGGTCTATGCTTCCTAGAAAAAACCACCATCTCTGTTTTCTCCGTGGAGAATTCGATCCCTAGCCCAATGGCCCAGGTTGAAAAATTGTTCAATGTATCTTGTAAGGGTTCTTGCAGGTCGGATTCTTTTGATCCTACGACAGACACTACTCCATCATCTGCAAGTTGTCTTAAGCTGCAATTTTGTGTAAGGCAATTGTCAATGTCGCTTACATAGAAGTTGTACAAAAGGGGGCTTAAACATGAGCCCTGAGGGAGGCCCATGTAAGAGACCCGACTTACTGCCGAATCTCCATGAGAAAAATTCAAATGTTTCTCACAAAGCAAGTTATATAACATATTATTCAATAGAGGCGGTAGACCCCGAGAGTGTAATTTGTCTGACAAAACCTCTATTGAAACAGAATCAAAGGCCCCCTTTATGTCCAAGAATACTGAAGCCATTTGTTTTTTTTCGGCGTAAGCCATTTGAATTTCTGAAGAAAGCAACGCAAGACAATCATTCGTCCCCTTGCCCCTGCGGAACCCATATTGTGTATCTGAGAGTAAGCCATTCGTTGCAACCCAACGATCAAGGCGAAACAAGATCATTTTCTCCAACAATTTCCGTATACAAGACAGCATTGCTATTGGGCGGTACGAATTGAAGTCGGACGCGGGTTTTCCGGGTTTTTGAATAGCTATAATTCGCACTTGTCTCCAATCATCTGGAACAACATTATGCTCCAGAAACTGATTGAATAAATTCAACAAGCGATGTTTCGCCACAGCAAGTTGAACTTAATTCTATCTGTTCCTGGAGCCGAATTGTTACAAGAAAGGAGAGCAAGAGAGAATTCTACCATCGAAAACTCGGAATCAAGATCGCACCTATCTTGTGGTATATCTCGAACAATTTTTTGCACAGGAACGGAATCGGGACAAACTTTCCGTGCAAATTTAAACATCCATCGATGTGAATATTCTTCGCTTTCATTCGATGAAGAGCGATTTCTCATGTTTCGAGCCACTTTCCATAATTTTTTCATTGACGTTTCTCGTGACAAACCTCCCACGAAAGTTCGCCAATAAGCACGCTTTTTCCCTTTGATCAAGTTTTTAAATTGATTTTCAAGGTCCAAATACGTTTGAAAATTCTCAATGGTTCCACGTTTTCGAAAAGCTTTAAATGCGTTCGATTTATCCTGATAAAGCTTGGAACATTGGCTATCCCACCATGGATTGGGAGGCCTTCGACGAATAGTGGAGCCTGGGATGGGTTTCGTTTGAGCGCGAACCGCGCTGTCATAGATCAAACGAGAAATGAAGTTATACTCCTCCAATGGAGGCAAACCATCTCTGGAATTGATGGCTAGAGCAATCGCGTCCGCATATTTTTTCCAGTCAATGTGTCTTGTGAAGTCATATGCCATGTTTATAGATTCAGAAGAATTCGACCCAATGGTGATGGAAATTTTGATTGGCAAGTGATCACTACCGTTGGGGTCCTGGATTACATTCCACTTGCAATCTAACGATAGTGAATTCGAGCAAAGCGAGAGGTCAAGAGCACTTGGGTTAGCAGGAGGTTTAGGTACACGTGTTGTTTCCCCAGTATTCAAAACGGTCATATTGAAGCTGTTACAAAGGTCATATATCAACGATGAACGATTGTCGTCGTACTGTTCCCCCCAGGCAGTTCCGTGAGAGTTGAAGTCTCCCAAGATCAATCGTGGCTCAGGAAGGAGTGAGCACATGTCAACAAGTTGCTTGCGGCTAACCGCAGCTCTCGGAGGCCAATACAAACTGACAATACAGAGGTCTTTGCCTCTGATGTTTGCATGACAAGCAACAGCTTCGATCCCTCCAATAGGTGGAAGTTCAATTCTAAAAAATGGGTGGCACTTATTAATCCCCAATAGTACCCCTCCGTATCTGTCATCGCGGTCCAAGCGTATTATATTAAAATCGTGGAAAGAGAGATCATTTTGAGAAGAGAGCCAGGTTATTGTTTACCACTGTTGAAAACTGGAGAGTTTGGCAACCTGGCAAACAAAATAGTGTTTGTACAAATATCAAACCAAACTGTATCTGTGAAAAAGTATCATATATTTGACCTTTAATAAAATATTCAGATTATCATTTCTCACCTCAGAAAATTTCTTTTTAATACAGGGTTTTCCAACTTTAAATTCCGAAAGTAAATTGAAATAAAACATACTTAGAATTCGAATTTCGATGAAACTTTTATTTCAAATTAAAGTTTGGTTCATGCCATTATGTGTGAAATACAACATCATTCAAATGTCCACCTAGGGCTTCCTCGCACACCTTGATCCGGAACAGGTAATTTTCGATGACTTTTCGGCAAATATGGGGCGGTATCTCGGTCATAACTTCACGAATGTTGTCTTTCAAATGTTCAAGAGTTTGCGGAGAGTTGGCATAGAAACGCTCTTCGCATAACCCCACACAAAAAAGTCTAGCGGGTTCAAATCGCATGATCTGGACGGCCAATTGGCATCACCAAAACGCGAAATTATACGTCCCTCAAATTTCGTTCTCAATATGGACATGTTCGGTAGTGTTGTGTGGCACGTGGCGCCGTCCTGCTGAAACCACATGTCATCCGTATTCATATCTTCAATTTGTGGCAAAAAAAAATCGTTTAACATGCGGCCATAGCGCTCACCATTCACAGTTACCGTCTCGCCGTCCTCATTTTCAAAGAAATGCGGCCCGATGACTCCACCAGACCATAATGCGCACCAAACAGTGACTTTTGGCGGATGCAATGGCCTCTCAACAATCACGTGTGGATTTTCTGAGCCCCATATACGGAAATTTTGGGTGTTCACATAGCCACCGAGCTCGAAATGTGCCTCATCGCTGAAGAAAATTTGATGCGAAAATTCAGCATTTTGCTGCTGTTGTTCGTTCACCCAATCGACGTATGCCCGACGCATTCCATGGTCACCACGCTCTAATTTTTGTACCAGTTGGACTTTATATGGATGTAGGTGCAAGTCCAAATGCAAAATTCGCCACAATGATGTGTTTGACAAGCCCAATTGCTGAGCACGCCGTGGAATCGAAACATTCGGGTCATCCTCCACACTGGCAGCATCAGCAGCATTATTTTCGACCGAACGCACATTACGATGATGCACAGGTTTCACAATATCCGCTACGGATCCAGTTTGTTCGAATTTACGCACTACATTAGCGATTGTGTGCTCTGTAGGCCGTCCATGACGACCAAAATCCGTCCGTAATGCTCGAAAAACATTTGCCGGTTTTTCATCATTTTTATAGTATAATTTAAAAAAATTAACACGTTGTGCGATGCTAAAACGATCCATATTGTAAAATGGCAGACATTCAACTAACGATATGACGCTTTGGTTGACAGCTATGTCAAACGCTTGTCAGCGCAGGGCTGTATACTTTCTGAAGCCCGAAATGGAAAACCCTGTAGTATCCTACCCCTACCCTACCCCATAATCAAAAATGGATATCCGTAAATCAAATGCATAATTATGATCAGACATAATTATCCATTTGATAATTATATGTGATCATAAGGATAATGAGCACAGAGTATCTAATTTCATTAAATTCGAAAGTTTAATTCAGCAAATATGAGCCGGTTACAGGTTACAGATGGGGTTATTAGGAAGCATGCGATGTGATTGATTTTGATTATTTTGCCGTTCAAATGATATACTCACCAATAAGATGTCGATTATTGATGCGAATTAGTTTAGTCCAATTTCTATAAGACCAGGGTATGATCTTGCTGCTTTGTGTCATTGCAAACAAACAAACGCTTCAATTTATATTCTAGTGTACTTGTATTGGCAGCTATCATACACTGCGTGATTTTCATATGTCTGTTTGCAAGCGTTGAACATAAACAAATGTTTTTGTATTTTTCAAATGTCAAGTTTCTATAAGGCCAGTCACGTTTTCGGTTGTTTTTAGTTACACCCATACCTCGCTATACGGCCGCTCTTCATACGGCATTGCGCTATAACGGCCGTCTTAAATTAAGGCACATTTTCGGTTTATGGCCTTAAATGTTTCGCTATAACGGCAAAAAAAATTTTTGGTTTTGATTACGATATATCTAAATGTTGCCAGTCTTGTGCAATTTATTTTCGAAAATTTAAGGAATGGAGATACCGATGAATCTGGATGTCACATTCAAAGTGAGCCGAGGATGGTTTGAAAAATTTAAAAATAGATTTAATTTGTATAATATGAAAATAAAAGGTGAAGCAGGTGAAGCGCTGATAAGGCCGCATCTAAGTAATATGCCAAAACTTTAAAGGGAATTATTGAAAGAGGCATTTCAAAACCGAAAAATCTGCGCCTTGTTATAAGGTGTCTAGAGAACGACTAACTTTGCTTCTTGGTGCAAATGCCGCGAGTGATTTTAAACTAAAACCACTTTGAATACGTTTATCCGAAAATCTAAGGCCTCTTAAAGAACTAAATAAAAACCAATTACCGGTCGTATGGAGATCCAACAAGAAAGTTTGGATGACTAAAGCTACTTTTAAGGATTGGTTAAAAATTCACTTTTGTACAGATGTGAAAAAATATTTGCGAGACAATAACTTAAAAGGGTATTCTAGTGTAGAGACACGAATTTCAAATGCTTTTTCGAGCTCCGTAAAAATAAAATAAAACATATTTTTACTATGCATTATACGAGGGTCGTTCAAAAAATAAATTTCAGTGCCTCAAAAATCGCAGTTAGGACAAAAAACAAGGTGATTTTCGTAATCTACGTTTCATTTTCTATTTTTCTACATAATCGTCGTAACGTTAGAAGCATTTTTCATAGCGTGGCACGAGTTTTTCTATTCCGAGCGAGAAGTTCGTAGCGTCCAACTTTTTGAAGTACGGTGTAACTGCGTCACGAATTTCTTCAGTGTTATCGAATCGTTGACCGCCAAATAAAAAATAAAACGTAGATTACGAAAATCACCTTGTTTTTTGTCCTAATTTTATTTTTCCGCTATTTTTGAGGCATTGAAACTTATTTTTTGAACGATCCTCTTATCATTACTTGTTCATCTATCTTTTAACAATGAAACAAAAATTGAACAGAGAAAAAATATTCATAACTAGAGTAGTTGAGAGCTGATGAAGTGAGAGAGTTTGAAAAAAAATTGTGCCATGACGAACACGATTCCAGCCCTTCTGGTTATCTGAAACAAAAAAATCGAACAGATTCTGAATCAGTGAAGATGCCGCTATCGCATGAACCTCGGGCAAGTCAAAAACATCTTTTTTTTTAAATGGCGGCCGTTTGAAAAACAAAAATGCGATCCAAAACGTTTTTTCTCACGTTTCTCGATTTTCTAAAAATAGTAAAATTTAGAAATATCTTTTTTTAGAGGTTCATGCGATAGAGATCTCTGCAGATTGTGTCCATATAAATTCGACACGAATCGGTTCAGCACAACTTGAGATATCGTGCACGCCAGTTTGAAAAAAACTAGTTTCGAGAAAAACGCGTTTGAAGTTCATTGTTATGGCCATAGCAGGTTAGATACCTCATCACTAAAATGGCTCTTACTACGTAAATAATAGGATTTTCGATATGTCCTTCCTAGGGTATATTCTCGAATGCCTAAACTACAGAAATATGAAGTAAAAAATTTTGATTTTCTTCAAATTTCTAGACTAGAAAACTGCCTTAAGCAACAAGGCTTTGCTAATTTTGGATAATGCATCAGGGCATTTTACTTATTTATCCGAACTATCTGAAGGTATCAAGTTATAACTTCCGAAAAATACAACAACTCTGATCCAACCAATGGATCAGAGTGCAATAACCATTTTTAAGGCACATCGCCTACGCTGAACTTTCCGACAACTTAAACGGGAAACCGATGGTAAACATCAATTAAAATATTTTGGAAAAACTACAACATCAAAGGTTCTGTTGACAGCATTAGTGAATCATGGAAGAAATTCAAATTAACAACAATGAACCATGTTTGTAATAAAAATATGGCCAGAATGTGTAAAAGTACTGATTCAAAAGTTAATTTCTTCCTGAAATTAGGCAGAATGTATTGAAGCGAGCACATGATTTCAGCCTTGAAAGTTGGAACGAACATTATGTACTTCATCTACTTGTAGCTGATAGGGAACCCCTTTCACATGAGGAATTCATTCTTATTGTGGGTTTTTGGAGTCTGTTATTATTTTATGTACAAATATATGTATTGTTTATTTATATATTTCTGATTTAAAACAAACATACATACATACGGAAACCCAACAAGCCGGCTTGCGATCACAACTCGTATAGGCCGATTGCAATGTTATCCTGTATTCGTAAATTGTTAGAGAAAATGATTCTACTTCGTTTGGACAAGTGGGTCGAAACGAACAATTTGCTGTCAAATACGCAGTTTGGCTTCCGCCGAGGTAGAGGGACAAATGATTGTCTCGCGCTGCTATCTTCTGAAATCCAAATCGCATTTGCTCGCAAAGAACAAATGGCTTCCGTTTTTCTCGATATCAAAGGGGCATTTGATTCAGTTTCCATGGAAATTCTCTCAGAGAAGCTTCATAATCGTGGACTTTCACCAATTCTTAACAATCTCCTGTACAATTTACTGTCAGAAAAACACATGATTTTCTCTCATGGCAGCTCGAAATCTTCTCGTTACAGTTTTATGGGCCTACCACAAGGCTCCTGCCTAAGCCGCCTTTTGTACAGTTTTTACGTCAATGATATGGATGATTGTCTAACTAGAGACTGCACGCTGAGACAACTTGCAGACGATGGAGTTATTTCCATCACGGGTACTAATCCCGTCGTTCTGCAAAAGTCGTTGCTAGATACCCTGAACAATCTGTTCACGTGGGCCCTCAAGCTGGGTATCGAATTCTCTACGGAGAAAACTGAAATGGTCGTTTTTTCTAGGAAGCACGAACCCGCCCAATTCCAGCTACACCTATCCGGCAAAACGATCCAACACTCTATGTTTTTCAAATACCTGGGTGTATATTTTGATTCTAAGTGTACCTGGGGGAGACACATTGTGTATTTGAAACAGAAATGCCAGCAAAGAATCAATTTTCTCCAAACAATTACCGGAACATGGTGGGGTGCCCATCCAGGAGACCTCATTCAGTTGTACAAAACAACGATATTATCAGTGTTAGAATATGGCAGTTTTTGCTTCCGATCAGCTGCCAGGATTCATATTCTCAAGCTGGAGAGAATACAATATCGTTGCTTGCGTATAGCCATGGGGTGTTTGCATTCGACACATACGATGAGTCACGTAGTTTTGGCAGGAGTACCCCCGCTTACTCTTCGGTTCACAGAATTATCCTACAGATTTCTCATCCGTTGCAAGATCATGAATCCATTGGTAATTGATAACTTCGAAAATCTACTCCAACTGACTCCTCAGTCATGTTTTATGTCTTTATACCATGAGTACCTTACACACGACGTGCACCCTTCACCAGGCATCTCCAACCAAGTTTGCTTCCCATACTTCTGCAATTCCTCTGTCATTTTTGATCTGTCCATGCGACAAAAAATCCATGGAATCCCAGATCACCTACGCTCCGATTCTATTCCGCCGATATTTTCGGCAGAATATGGCAAAGTTAGATCTGATAAAATGTTCTTTACTGACGGTTCATTCATAAACGGGTCCATGGCCTCGGCATCTTCAATGAAAATTCCAGTGCCTCTTTCAAACTCAAAGATCCTTGTTCCGTGTATGTCGCTGAACTGGGTGCGATATATTACGCATTAGGGATCATTGAAACATTGCCCATCGACCACTATTTTGTTTTTTCAGACAGTCTCAGCTCAATAGAGGCAATCCGCTCAATGAAAGTTGATAAACGCTCATCTTATTTCCTAACAAGAATAAGACAACTATTGAGTGTTTTGGTCGAAAAATTATTCAAGATTACCTTAGCATAGGTTCCCTCTCATTGCTCGATTCCGGGGAATGAGAAAGCGGACTCGCTAGCTAAGGTGGGCGCTTTAGAAGGCACACTTTTTGAAAGGCAAATTGCTTATAATGAATTTTTCCACATTCCTCGTCAGTATACGCTCGTAAGTTGGCAGCGCATGTGGAGTGAAGATGAGTTCGGTCGTTGGTTACACACGATTATCCCTAAGGTCTCGACGAGTGCATGGTTCAAGGGATTGAATGTAAGTTGTGATTTCATTCGCGTGATATCTCGGCTTATGTCCAATCACTACAACCTAAACGCGCATCTCTATCGCATTGGGCTCGCAGCAAACAATCTTTGTGATTGTGGCGATGGCTACCACGACATCGAGCATGTTGTCTGGTCGTGTATCTGGTTCCATGCTGCTCGCTCTCAACTCTCTAGAGCACTGAGAGCACAATGTAGACAATCGGATATCCCCGTCCGGGATATCTTAGGTAGCCGGGATCCTGATCTTCTGCTTCATCTATACCTGTTCCTCAGAAACGCCGATGTCAACGTTTAATGATGTTTCCTTCGTTGTGTCCCCGTTTCATATCCCTCCTATCCGATCGATAAACTTTTACTTAGTCGCGGCAATACATACACACACTCTTTACAGATGCACGGGCCGAAGGTTGTGCAGTCCACTGATTATTCAACAAGAGCCAAAGGTTGTACCGCTCATGACAACTCTACACGAGCTGATGATTGCGCCGGCTAGTGACCATTCTGTCCTGGATTCCTCGAGTCGAGAAAGACGCACCACGCTAGATATGGGGTACAGACTAGGGGGGCGTTGCTGATTAATGGTCAGCTGCATCCCAATAAGAAGTATCCCGTGTCGGGTACACGTACAGAGCATCGAAGACTGCGACATACCAATTATGAGAACACTTGTAATACTAACCTCGAGTCAACCGCGAGTAATCGGTTACATATTACTAACATAGTCTAAGCAAACATTGTCAAAATATTGAACTCCCGGCCCCGTTAGGCTGATGCCATATGAGCCTTAATAAAATATATATTTTGGATAAAAAAAAAAAATGAAATAAAAAGACAAAATGCACGTTGAACTATAAATCATGTTACAAAGGGCCTGGTCGGGTAAGGGAGCCAAAGTGCCCCCAACCCAAATCACTAGCTGTGTGGTAAATATTGTAGAGATATTAAATAAGAATTTTTTTTGAACCCCTATGTGGTTTAACATAGTAGTGAAAAATGTACTTTTTCATTTATTTCACGCCATCCTCAAAAGATTCGAGATAAAAATTATGGTGTATCAAGAAAAATTACCAAAAAAATTAAGTACTAAAAAAAATATTGAAATTTTGGAAAACATATTACTTATATTAAAACAAAAATATTACTTTGAGACCTACTTTTACTCAATTTTTTATTTGAATGCGTTCGTATGTGTTGTTTTTTTCCACATGTAGCGTAATTTTTAAGAGGATTGCGCGAAAAAAAAAAGTTTTTTTGTCCTTTGAACATTTTTAATTTATTTTGAATTTAAATTTAGAGAGAATTATTTAAATTTTATTTTTTATAAGTCTAAATTTTGTCGGTATATTTAGAGCATTGTAATGCGCAAAGATTTTTTTTCTCGTATCTTAGAATATATAAGATTATTTTTACATTGGATTGCGATGGTTTACTAAATTCATAGGAGTCAGCAGTACGATAGAGCTCTGTGCGAAAAAATAAAGTCCTTGTGAAAAGATCATTCGGATAAAAGAAGAACACTTAAAAACAACACTTAAAAAATCCAAATTATTATTATTTTTTTATTTTAATCTTACAATTGAAAATCACGATTACAATATAATAATAGATTTCAAGAAAAAAATAATAATGCAGACGATGAAGAAAATTATTTTTGTGTCTCGCAATGCTTTAGGTAAAAATTACGCCACATGTAGAACAAAAAAGATACATCCGACCGCATTTAAATAAAACTTAGTAAGATTTTTTTTCTTTTTTTATTATATAGATTTTCAGCCGAAGGCGGGTTTTTCTCTGATACCTTAGTAAGATGTACTTACAGTATTTTCTCTTATTTTTGTCTCAAAGCTATTGAGAATGGCGTGAAAAATAAAACGAAAAGGTGCATTTTTCACTATAGATCCTATGGTGTACCGTATGAGGACTCAAATATATGGTACTACTGCCAAAATGTTTTATTTAGTACCCTATACAATATTTTCCATACAGCTGGTGATTTGGTTTGGGGGCACTTTTTACTCCCTTACCCAGCCAGACCCTTTGGAGATATAATTTTTTTTTGTACCCCGCAACACTGAAAATAATCTGAAAAAAATCACACATATCTAGAAAAGTCGTAGGAACACATTTAAATATGTATTAGAGTAGTACTGAATCTCCAAATCGAAAATTTTTTTTTCTCGAAATTTCAATATAAGTTTTATAGTATTTAAATTTTCGATAAAATTTTTTTTTGATAATTTTTCTTGATACTCCGTAGTGAGATGCACATTCAGTATTTCTTTCAAATTTTTATCTCGAAGCATTTGAGGATGGCGTGAAATAAACGAAAAAGTACATTTTCACTATAGATCCTATGTTAAATCACAGAATTTCTTATTTAATATCCTCTACAATATTTGCCATACAGCTAGTGATTTTGTTTGGGGGCTCCTTTTACTCCCTTACCCGGCCAGCCCCTTTAACAAAATTTTGAACCGATCCGATTAAATTTGTATTAATTTGTATTAGAATAATTGATTCCTTATACGGCTTTTCGCTTTGCGGCCAAGTTTTATGGAACGTATCTAGGCCGTAAAGCGAGGTATGAGTGTAGTTTGATTAATGAATCTAGAAAATGCCGAAAGGAAAAGTGCTTACGGATAGAGAAAAAGGACAAATGGATGCATTTCACCAAGAAAATGTTGGCATTAGAGAAGTTGCGAATCCTCAAGGATACGCTAAAAAAAAGAGAGCTCCACTTAAATCGAAGCTCTCTGATGAGCGGGGAATAATTATAACAGCTGCGAATACTCCAAAATCGCTTATACAATTAAAGCAATCTTTGAATTTAAATGTTTCACGGGAGACAATTCGTCAAATTTTGGTAAAAAGTCGTTACATAAAGAGGGCTAAAAAGGATATAGCTCCTAATCTTACACCATCTCACATCGAAAGACGTCTGAGTTTTGCTAAAGCTCACATGAACCAACAGTGGGACATGGTATGTCATGACAAAGAACGTTTTCAAAAGAATACATTTTGCTATACACCATAACAAAAAATTTTACAATTGTTTTGTTTACTTTCCACTTTGCTAGGCTATCTTAAGTGGAAAAAAAGATCAATTTGGACGGTCCTGATGGTTTCAACGGCGTGATTTACGGAAGGAGGAACAGTATTTTTCAACTAGGAACTTTGGTGGAGGCAATCTGTGCAACTGGAAAGCTCAAGATAGCTTTCACATAATTCAAGGATTACATACATGTTCTGAAATCCTCTCTTCTTCCGTTTTTGCATGAATATCGTCACAAAAAAAACATATTCAAGCAAAAAAAAAATGTTACTATTCATACCAGCAAGGAAACTAAGCAATGGATTAGGGACCAAAAACTTATTTTTTTTGAACTGACTGGTTCGCTCTCCAGACTAGAATCCTGTTGAAAATCTTAGGAGGATCCTTATTCGCAGAATCTACACTGAGGGAAAGCGGTACACCACGATTGAAGAGCTCAAGGTTGCAATTTCGGGAAAAATGAAAAATATCGAGAAATGCGCCGAAATGGCAAGGTTGCCAATTATTGACATGTAAATCAGGCAATAGTTTTGAATTTGTCATTGATAATACTTATGAATCTAGAAATGGTCTTATAGAAACTAGACAGCTGAAATTATCATTGTTATGCACAATAAATAAACAAACAACTCTTTTGAACGAAATTGACGTTAAATATATTTGATTCTAAGCATTCTAAAATGTGTGAATGTATCTTGTTGAAATTCTAACTGTTTGTGTTGCAACGAAACATAATCAGGGTCTTATAGAAGATGGACAGAGTGTACATTAGGGTGCCAATTAAAAAGGTCATCTCCAATTTCAATAAGTTACCCCACAAAAAATGTTCACCACCTCGGAAAAACACCCCATATATCAGCTCAATCGGACTTAAGGGAGAGTGGCGCAAAGCGGTCAAAGTTTGAGTTTGAGTTTCACCCAAGGGGGGAGTAAAGTAAATCGGGGTTTTCAAAAAAAAATTGTTGATGCCAAATGTCTTAAAAGTGCATGAAACTTTTTTTTAAAACCTCGATTTTCGGTGATTTTTCGTTTTTCAAAAAAACTCAATTTTTAACGTCTGTGACACATTGTGACACATCAACATTTTGTAGCAAATTCCGAATGAAAAATCGAGATAACTATTTTTATTGTCACCTAAAACCATACTTTTCGTTTCGTGCTCCGAAAACAAACTAAGTCCCACAGTGCCGATTTTAGACAAAATAAATTTTTTCGAGATGACACTAGATCTTGACGTTTCATGCAATTTTAAGACATTTGGCTTCAAATTTTTTTTTAAACCCCGGTTTCCTTTACTCCCCCCTTTGGTGATTTTTCGATTTTCAAAACACTTAAACTTTGACCGTTTGCGCCACTCTCCCTTAAGTCCGATTGAGCTGAAATTCGGCATAGGGAGTTTTTTCGAGGTGGTGAACATTTTGTATGGGGAAACTTTCTGAAATTTTGGAGTCGAATTTTCCCCATACATTTATTGGTACCGTAGTGTACATATTGTACATCCGTTTTTTAGACGAATAACAAATGCTGTTTTTCAACCAAATAACAGCCAAAATGATTATGATTTATGTGGCATCCTGATCAAAGTGTTTACACAGTATTATGTAAGTTACACCTAGTGTGTGAGACGAGAGCAAAGCTATGAAACAGAAAACGCCATTCCGGGAACACGGTTGAGTATTTGGCGTTGGAGAACTGAGCTGGAAGTGTAGGATATCACATTACCGATCCTGCCAAAATTAACGAATTTCTTGTGGTTTTATATATATTTAACTGCTTTGTGAAAACAATATTGAGGTAAGGACATTTTAATTTTAGAGCACGAAGAGGTTGATATAATTTTCCCCTTCTTTGAGACTGTTCAGTCTCATGGGAAGAGGAAAATATGTCATAATAAAATGAAAAAAAAAAAGGTTGAGCCGGTGTAGGGCCAAGGCCAACCATGTGAAAAAATAGTTGAGCCGGTGGAAGACCAAGGCCAACGGTATGATGAAAAAAGATGAGTTGAGCCGGTGCAAGACCATGGCCAACCATATGAAAGAAAAGTTGAGCCGGTGGAAGACCGAGGCCAACGGTACGTTAAAATAAATTGAGTCGGGTATAGCCCAAGGCCAAAAAAGATAGTTGAGCCGGTGCAAGACCATGGTCAATCATACGAAACAAAAATAAGCCGGTGGAAGACCAAGGCCAAGGGTACGTTGAAGCAATGTTTAGTTGGGTATAGCCCATGTCCGAAAAATAGTGAACCGGTACACGACTATGGGCAAACATGTGAGAAAAATAGTTGAGCCGGTGGAAGACCCAGGCCAACTACGTGGAAAGTATTGAGTCGAGAGAAGCCCAAGACCAAAAACAAAATCGAGCCGGTGGAAAACATAATAGGTCAATCTCAAAATCGAATTATTCACAAATATTATGCACACGAAAGAGCCATTGAAGAGCAAAATGTAAACATAAACAAAAACGATGTGAGGGTTTGGATTAGTTCTTTCACCATAAAAAGGGATGCTATAAATAATATATAGCATATTTTTCAAGATGTATATAGTTTGGGAAATGCGAAAAACATTATATATTTTGCAATATTTTTCTTTCTTGGTACAACAATATTCTGGGATATTTCAAAAATTTATATTTATTGAACAGGTTGTGCTGAGTATATTCTGCTTGATTGAAGGGCAGGAGATGAACTATAATAAATCATCAGGGAGCGGACGACAACAGATTTCATTTAAAATTAAAAAAAAAAAAATTAAAAGAAAGCAACCAATAGTCAAACATGTAAGAAATATTCCTCAATTGACTTGACACATTTTTATATATTATGTTCAATTCACTTTGTGCGAGGGGAGGATGTGCCATCCTGATCAAAGTGTTTACACAGTATTATGTAAGTTACACCTAGTGTGTGAGACGAGAGCAAAGCTATAAAACAGAAAACGCCATTCCGGGAATACGGTTGAGTATTTGGTGTTGGAGAACTGAGCTGGAAGTGTAGGATATCACAATTTAGAACAAATTTAATTTAACCGAACAATAATTATTCATATCGCCTGATAAATGATAGAACCCCACTCCGATGGGAGTTTGTTTCGCAAGCAATCAATTCGATTATCGGATTCGTTCAATCAAATGCACAAATATATGAATTTATCGGCAGAACCCACAACAACAACAAAAAAACTTCCCGTTTCCATCAGCTAGATTTGTAATTAAACTAACATTAATCATACGTAGGCAACCGGACGGAACAACGGAGCGAATCTGTCCGCCATACATCAAACACTCCACCTCTCCCCTCCCACTTCGCTGGTCCATACTTACACTTGATACTGAGCACGATGGAATCGCTGAGTGTTTCACCCTCGGTATTGAGCGCCCCGCACTGATATGCCCCACTCGAACTCCGCGTCACCTTCTGTATCACCAGGCTCTGGTTCGAGCGTACGATTTTCGTCGACGATGAGTTTTGAGGTAGTTGTACTCCCTACAGGCAGAAAAAAGTAAAAGTAAAAGGAAAAGTTAAAGAAGCGGAATTGTAAGGAGTAGCTTTGTGACACGATGAGGATCGCGTCCGTGTAATGATGCCAGGCCATTATGCGACACGCACAATATGTTGGCACAACAGTGCAAAGATCCTGTTGTTCATCGATGGAGAGATGAAACGACAAGTTTGTCAGAAGTTGTGATAATTTGTTTTAACTGGGATGTTTTCGGTTTCTGATGTTTACCGGATGTGGTGGGTTGTAAAGTTCCCAGCTAATGGAATCTAATGTACTCTACGTGACAAAACGATGATAATTAGCGCTCGTCAGCGTGGTTCGATGCAGGAAGAGCACGTGTCGCGTTTATTCTGGGTGCGGTTTTCTTAAATTGATCAGGATCAAAATGGGCGCGAACGCGCGCTAGAGAGGGAATTCAATTGTGTGCTCTTAAAACGTTTCGATAGCGTAGGCAGATAGCGAAGGCTGAGCTATATAATCACTGAGTATGCTACGTGCCACTAATGATGAGATAATTGAATTAGAGCAGAAGCAACTGATGGTAACGGTAGCAAAATTCAGCCTATATGTGTGTATCTATACTCGAGAACGGATGTGGTTTTAGTGGCAAAGCTTTTATCGATCAATTTGGCGGAACTTACATTATGTAGCCAAGCAAGCCGCCGCCACGCTGGATTTGATTGTATCTTGCATTCGAAGTAGATATCATCACCTTCCTTGATGTCGTCGATGGAAAGTGTTGAACCAAGATGGATGTTTACCACTGGAGGGTCTGAAAATGGAGAATGTGTTGACATATTAACAGCTATGTTTGGAACCTTGTGGTTTATAGTTATAATTTGACTTTGGAATTTCACGTATCAGGAATATTTATGAACACATAGCACGTTAATATCCTTGCTTAGAAGCTACTTGGCCTCAGGTAATGAAAACTATTGATCTTTCTGTTATTAATAGGAATCGTCTGTCGGATTGACAACATTTCGTGCGCCAGACAACGCTTAATTAATTTTCTCCAGCCGTTGATTTACAATAGAAAAACAATTGTTCAGTCAGACAACTTGTTTGCGGGTGTTAACGATGTTCCTTCATTAACTTGTAATGCATTTGTTCGTTGCTACCAATTTGTTTCATTGCATCCTCTGTCATCACTCAGTGATTCTTTTCATTCAATCCTTTTGAAATGTTGTAGCATGTGTCATGTGCCCTCACACGTGTTCTTCCGTACGACCACTTACTGCTAGAGTACTTTTGATGTGCGCGAAGAACACTCAGCACAGGAAAAATCTCCTCCAGTGCAACTTTTGCGCTAGACAAAGATTGAAAATCCCATCTCGAGTTCACTGTCTCGCAACCCGCGAGAAGACGCTGCTCTAAGGCACTCAACATAGATGAAATAACTTGAAATTGTACATAAAAAAATATTATGACCGGGATAGGGTACTGGTACGCTGAAAAGTTGAAGAGTGTTTCCAAAATCATTCAATATAACGGGTACTCCATGAAGGCAAAATAGTATTTTCATTTGAACAAAAAAAAAATTGCAAGGGAGTTTTTGAGCGATGCATGAAGTGGCAACACCTCTAAGTGGATGATCATGTAATTAGTGTAGAGATTCTCCGTTCGTAACTGAGATAAGGCATGATTCCACTAAGTTACAGGGTCTTTCAGGTCAAACGCTCACGCAAAAAAAAAGAAAAGCTCCTTTTAGTTTTTTTTCGCTCCGTCGATGGTAACACTGCATTACTCACTTTGGGACGATAATACTCGACTACTCGTTCAGTCTGATCGGATGGGTTTTGGTGTCAAGATGTACAATTTACATGAACGTGTATTTTTAGTGAAATCGTATTACTCGAGCAGCCGAAGCCTTCATGAAACTTTGTCCTCTTATGGTAAGAATTTCAACATTTCTCGATTAATTCCTCTGGTGGTACGTGAAGGACCTTTACTATGTTAATAAACCACAAAATTTGAAGGAACTTAAAAAAGAAATAACTCGGATTTTCAACAGCATCGAAGTCGCAATGTTAGAGTTGTACATGAAGAATTTTGTTCGCCTTTAAAAATGCGTTATCGAAAAAAGGGGTGGTCACATCGAAAAAGTCCTAAAATGAGCTTTATGTTCGTTTTGACACAGGACGTCTTTGTCTTTTTATATGTCTTTGATTTTTATATAGAGGGGTCACTCTACGAAAAATGTAACGATTTATTAAGAGTTTTCAAACGCATATTACTCAAAATGGTAATTGCGACATACGTTGTGTTATATATCATTAGACAGGAAATTTACCCACATTTTTTTTGCTTGAAAGTTAACAATCTAATTAAATCGTTAGATGTTTTATGTTTTCTTTCGATTACACTATCCACTCGCTTCCTCCCCGACGCAACGAGCAATCTTTTTGCCTAAATTCGGGCGTTAGCTCATAATGTGAGTTGATGCGTAAAATGAATTATTCTCCATTTACCGATAATATGCTTTAATTTTATATTATATTCTATGTTGCCCAAACAATTTGTGCTCAATTCATGTTTTTATCGTGTAGGTCTCACTACTAATAATTTGTGTAATTGTGGTCCAGGATATCATACAATCGAGTATGTAGTTTGGTTATGTAAAAACGCAATAAATGCCATTTAGCTGATTTAGAAGATCAGAAGGGTATACCCACGTAAATCAGATTATGATACCTTGAGTAGTCGCGATCTTACAGGGCTATAAAGTTATTACAAACAATGTTCCGAACAACGTGGTAACGAAGGAGATAATGCTATTTTTATCTATAATATATTTTTGTAGTCATAGATTGATTTGACTCACAGCAATTCGAAATGAAATCGTCCTAAAAATGCAGATTTTAAATACTTGTATTTTTGATTCCAATGAAAGTGTGTATTCCGTTTGTGTTGGAGGAAATATGAGTTTTTCACAGCAATTGGGAATTTTTTGACATGAAGCGTAACTTTTGAAAAGGGCGTATCGATTTCAGTAAGAGAAATCTTTGATGGTTGAATATGAAAAAAATGTACACTGAGAAAAAAAATTAATACTCTTTTTTTTATTTACAAAATAAAAATTCAATTTGCAATATCCAAAATACATATTTTTTATTTTTTTATTTTTTCATACAAAATAGAAAATTTAAAAAATGGGTCCATGATGGTAAAACTATTTTTGACGAACTTTGTGGAACATCGAATTTTTAGGAAATTTCGAAACTTCGAGTTTTTGTATGTTAGCAGTAATTTTCAATCACAAATTATGAATCCTGATGTTATTTAAAACAAAAAAGGTTATTATCAATCTCCTTCTAAATGTAGCCATTCTCGAGATATTTAAAAAAATATTTGTAATTTATTGTCTTTTTAATAGTAAATAGGCTCTTTAAATATGTTTGTCGTGTTATACCATCATGTTCATGAGATTTTATGAATTCGCTTATAATTTCCAACAACTTTCCCAAATACATCATCATGGTTCATTTTTTGACTCAAGCGTAACTTTTGAAAAGGGCGTATCGATTTAAGTAAGAGAAATCTTTGATAATTTATATCTCAAAAAATATGAGTCGTACCGAAATAGTGTCTTAGAAAGAGTTATAGAGTATTGTTGGCTTAATTTGAAAAAAAAATGTACACTGAGAAGAAAAATTAGTACTCTTTTTTTTATTTACAAAATAAAATTTTAATATGCAATATCAAAAAATATGTATTTTATATTCTTTTCAATTTTTTCATATAAAATAGAAGTCATGTAGAAAATGAAGAAAATGGACCCAAGATGGTAAAACTATTTTTGATGAAATTTGTGGAACATAGAATTTTTAGGAATTTTCGAAACTTCGAATTTTTGTATGTTTTTGTATGCAATTCATAAAATTTCATGAACATGACATTTTTCTCATATTCAACCATCAATACTCTATAACTCTTTTTCTAAGACACTATTTCGGTACGACTCATAGGTTTGCGATATAAATTATCAAAGATTTCTCTTACTCAAATCGATACGCCCTTTTTAAAAGTTACGCTTGAGTCAAAAAATTCCCAATTGCTGTGGAAAACTCATATTTCCTCTAACCCAAACGGAATACACACTTTCATTCGAATCAAAAATACTCATGTTTTGTCATTTGTCGATTTCATTTGGAATTACTCCTCAGTCTTATATTTATGTAGGTCTTAACTATATAGACTTGTGTTTAAAAATGATACATGATGACTCTTCAGCATGATTGAATGGCTTTAATGGTATTACCCTTAGGCTCAGACCCATCAACTTCTTTTAAAATGAAAATCGGTTCACGTTTGTAGAAGCTATTAAAATTTGTTGCGTGAGTGTTTAATCTGAAAGACCCAGTACAATACATGTTGACGCAGGGTTTTGTTGCCATATGACAGATAAAATACGTTTCATGGATTTGTATCTAGCTGTACATTAGCTGTTCTCCTTTGCTCTCGAGGTTCATAGCTTGGGAGAGTTTTTATCGTGGCGCTGTGTTTGTTTTCTTTCAGTGTTTTAATTATAGTTGGCTAGTGGGATGAACTTTGAACGATTTACATATTTTCTACACATGCACCCAAATGTTTACAAGACACTTTAATGATGACAAGCGTATATCCGATTGTCGAAAATTCATACTTGCCTCGAAAAAATACACATTTGTTATTGTGATTTCATTTTTAAAATAGGCCAATTTCGTCCCATGTTCTTTGCGTCAAATATTGGAATTCAGTGCTGTTGAGTTTTGTTGTGTGTATTGTTCTTAAAATTTACGTGCCTTCCTCCCTCCCTTCCTTTAACTTTCATCACGTTCCGCTTAGATTTTCGTTTCAGTTTCCTACATATTGTATTTCAAACAGATGTGAAGTGTCGAGATGAAGAATAGAAGGTGGGAAGATTCACGGGTTTTTGGTTGTGTTAAACTTCGATTAGTATTAGTAGCCAAGAAGATAGGAAGTTCACATATCAGGCAAACCAGTTAGTTACTCAAATGGTACAAAATAGAATGTGTCAACGAATAACGTTGAAAGAGGATATACAGAAACTAATTACATATTTCCAAAAAATATGTTTCGCATTATAAAAAAACAGAACATGTCACGAACTAAAATGTTAATTTTTTTCTTTGATTTCTTCTTATATCAGAAATAGTATTATAATGTTTGGATTTTATTGGCGATCAAACGTACAAATCTACACCTAGGTGGCGCTGCGGTGAAAGTGATGATGGTTTTAAATTTTTCCATGTGAGCTTATGGAAGGTTTGTAGTTCTTTCCATAAATTACAATGTTATAATCATAAAAGATTATTTGATTGCGATGAGTTTGTAAGAAATTTAATTCTGCGCAATTTTATATATAACATGTTATTTATTTACCTCTTTCAGTAGTGAAAACTATAAAAATGTTGACAATGGTTGAATTAAAGAAGGAAATTCGAGAGCACAATCAAACACAAGTAGAAAAATGCACGATTCCTGCATGTGAGAACTACCTTGGAAAGCCCGGAAGTAAAATATACGTGTTTTGTTTTTGAGTTTTAGGTTACATTAGCATCATTTTCTTTGTTCAAAAACAAAATCCAGATGTCTCACCGATCGTTTACGTTTTGCGTTAGATCGCCCCAATTGGCGATCTAATGTACAAATCTATACCTAGGCGGCGCTGCGGTGAAATTGATGATGGTTTTAAATTTTTGTCATGTGAGCTTATGGAAGGTTTGTAGTTCTTTCCATAAATTACAATGTTATAATCATAAAAGATTATTTGATTGCGATGAGTTTGTAAGAAATTTTATTCTGCGCAATTTTATATATAACATGTTATTTATTTACCTCTTTCAGTAGTGAAAACTATAAAAATGTTGACAATGGTTGAATTAAAGAAGGAAATTCGAGAGCACAATCAAACACAAATGGAAAAATGCACGATTCTTGCATGTGAGAACTACCTTGGAAAGCCCGGAAGTAAAATATACGTGATTTTTTTTTTGAGTTTTAGGTTACATTAGCATCATTTTCTTAGTTCAAAAACAAAATCCAGATGTCTCACCGATCGTTTACGTTTTGCGTTAGATCGCCAATAGCAACTTCATTGACGAATTTACGTTGGATTTACAACCAGATGGCGCAGCGAGTAAAATGAGGATGTTTTGTTTTTTTGGTATGAAATTCGTTAAAATTTTCTAGAAAAATCAGAATTTATCTTCAAATTTTCCGATTTCATGTATTCTTTCCTTGCTGAAAAGGTTAGAAAATCATCATTATACAATGTGCTATGTATATTACGAGGAATGGCTTGCTATAAGTATTGTAACTTTAATTGTTTTCAACTAAGCAAACGATGAATAGGGTGTTTTGTGCTAAAAATACTGCAAATCCTTCTCGTATCGGCCCCTACATAATCAATGATATCAGCCAATTTGATATGATATCGATTTCCTCGCAATTATCCATAGTATCAATAACCGGTATGCATTGTCAAACTTAAAATTTTCGAAAATTATCTATGACTTTGGTCAAATCGCGTGTTGAAACCATCGAAAATATACAAAGCCCTAACTTTCTTACCATATACTGACGACATTCAATGGCTGAAATGAATCTAAATTGAAACCAAATGAATAATCACCACCGAATCTTGCTTTTCAGTGCGTGAAATAAACAAACACCCTCACTTTTGTGGTTCTGAGCTCTAATGTAGATGTCGCATGAGCTGATTCAGCTTTGCGTAAATTCGTCAATGGAAGTTTATCTCTCGTCAGCAAATTTAATTACTTTTTTCACAATTAGGGTGCTGAATACTTTATTCGTCTAAAACTAATACGCAAGCGGAAAACTTTTCGTCTCAATCTAGGTCATACGGAGTCAATCAAATTTATTTTTCAAGTGCATTACACACAACCTTCTTTCCTATGTACTGTCAAATGTTTCGCATTGATTTAAGAAAAAAACTAGTTCGTTCATTTCATCTGGTTATTTTTTACACTTTTCGTATGTAGTGGACTATTATAAGAAGGGTGACATATATAAACAAAATCTGTGACGTCACAGATTTAAAAATCTTCCCACCTTTTATTTTCCATTTCGATGAATTGTGTTATGAATGAACTAACCGTCTTTCGGCATCACCCGTATTGGTTTTATGTGTTGTCAATAGTACATTCAATTCGTTACTATGGTGTAGTTTTCGTGTTTTAGAAATGTGTAATGTTGGTGTTACGTCGAGATAGAAAATGAAAGGTGGGAAGATTTTTAAATCTGTGTCGTCACAGATTTTGTTTATGTATGTTACTTTTCTTATAATAGTCCACTACATAGGAAAAGTATTGTTATTAAAAGTAAAAATAAGCAGATAAAATGAATGAATTAGTTTTTTTTTCTTAATTCAATGCTAGCGTTCAAAATCATGAGGGCCCAACTGACATTTTAGCAGAAACTGAAATTTCAGTATTATTGAGGTGTTCTAAACATAAATTCAATTCAATTTTACAGTTCCGGAACTAAACGATGAAAATTACTTTTACAATTCTTCCTTTATCTTCAGTCAATATCAATTTCGATTGTGTGTATTCACTACGTATACTGAAACATCGATTCTTCAATTTCCTTTCTCATTCTTCTGTCATTTCTTTTGAATTTGAAAGCAGGCGCTTTCACTTGACGATTGAAAGAGTCCTATTCATTATCATTTGAATGAGCTTTATGTCGCTTTCAGTTACACATGTGAAAGGACTCGCTGCTTTCAATTGAAAGTTTCATTCGATTTCATTTCTCCAAACTGGATTTTCCCGGACCGTCTTTCAAGAAAGTGGAATTGTAAGAGGCATATTAGGATACATTAGTCTTTCAACCAGCGCCTACAACTGATTACGCCTACTAGCATACTGCATATTCTTTCACATCGTAATTTTCATTAGTTTCAGTGAATACGGTTCGAGTTCCAACGAAATTTTCATTCGAAATAAGACACTTTCATTCAATATGAAAACCTATCATTTTCATTTGATGATTTGATAATTTCGCTTCGCTTTGAAGAATGGATGGAATGGACGTGGAGCTGAACCAGACTGTATGAAGGTGAAGTGATATTCATCATGGAGTCACAATGTGTCAATTGAAGTAAAATTGCATGGCCTTGCTTAGGATGGGTTGCGAAGAGGGAAAATGTTATTCAATTTATTATAGACCAACAGATTTTCTCTCCAGCAGGACGTGTTTACAATATCCAGCAATAAAGCTCTGTTGTTAGGGTATGTTCGATATATTAACCCTTTGCGGTCGTTTGTCTGCTCTCAGCCACCACAGCATAGAATTGAATAACAGCTAACTGTACTCGGTATAAACAAAATATTATCAGTGTGGAAAGATAAGAGGATCTCTTTCAAGGGAAATAAATTCCGACCGCAAAGGGTGAAAATATGTGCCATGAAATGATGTTTGCTACATATATGAAAACTGATACCAAAAGAGAATCGATCATCCAGACCGTGAAACGATTTTATTCTTACCGACAAAGCTATTCAATGGAAGAAGATTGAGAATTATGGTGCACCATCTATGGTTGGTCGTCATCATGGTTGTACAAAATAAATGCGTTATAGAGGGGGGTGGAGTGTCTAACCACCATAGAAACATTCATAGTACCCTAAAACCTCCACATGCCAAATTTGGTTTCTTTTGCTTGATTAATTCTCGAGAAATGCAGATATTTGTGTTAGAGATGGGCAAATCAGCTCATTATGGTGAGCGGCTCAGAGCCGTTCAGCTCATACAAGTGAGCCGCTCATTTGGAACAGCTCTTCAGCTCAGTTGTCCACACAATTGCATATGAAACGTAACTACCATGGGACATTTTATAGTGTGCATTTTCTCAATAGACGGAAAGCAAAAAAAAAATAAACGAATTTAATTTGTGATTGTACACAAACTAAAACTAATATGAATTCTAATAATATAATATACAACAAATATTGAATGCTGAAATCCAACATAGAAAATGCTTAGAACCGGTAGTAGCCAAATAAAATGCCTTCAGGAATATTGGCAGAGACAACTTTTTTGATAAAACTACCGATACATTTTTTTTTGCATCCAAGGATATAAAAATAAATCCACTAATAGGCGCAACGAGAAATAATTATTCGCGATGACAAGGGTAACAAAGGGACCATTATCAATCATCAGCATTTATGCCGGGTGGTTTTCTGAATTGTTTTGATTCAGCGCGCGGAAATAAATTTATGTGTTTCTACAGTCATGTTTGAATCACAATATAATGTAGTAATTTTATTTACAAACATATAATAATGTTTTTTTATTTTGTTTGGCGATGTAAGAAAAATTTAATGAAGTAACGAACGATCTTCAAAACAAAAACATTTTTTCCTATCTGGCATCTCTGCTAAAGCTAAAAAACGAAGAGGGACACGAAAACAAACTGACATCATATCATAAAGCGCTGGAGACGAAAAATTCTTTTGCTTCTCTCGATTCACACTCTCTGCAGCTTTTGCGATCCACAGCTATGCAGCTCTCCAACTCAACAGCTCAGCAGCTCATCAGCTCAACAGCTCAGTAGCTCATCAGCTCATCAGCTCTCCAGCTCCGTAATGAGCTGACGAGCTGCGTTGTTTTGATTGCGAGCCGATCCGGATCCGCTCTCTATGATGAAGCGATTTTAAAGAACAGCTCATGAGCGGATGGCACATCTCCAATTTGTGTTTCATTTGTATGGCAGCTCCTACTTAGAGAGGGGGGAGGGGCCTCGAACTATCATAAGAACCAATTTCCATGTCGATTGGCTCAGTAATTTCCGAGTCCATAAGAATCAGATAGACAGACAGACAGACAGACAGACAGACAGATGGCGATGCGAGTAGCGAGTGCGTACAGAACCATATCAACAGAAGCGGTCTGCGTCATAGCCAGGTTGGTCCCTATCAACATCATCTTGGCGGAAGACAGCGAGTGCTATATGAGGAGGGGAACCAGAGGAATCCGGAAGCTAATGAGGGCAGAGTCGATGGCTAGGTGGCAGTAAGAGTGGAGTGCGGCTCAAAACGGCAGATGGACGCACAGGCTCATACCGACACTAATGGGCTGGGTAAACAGGAAACATGGAGAGGTGAATTTTCACCTAACGCAGTTTTTGTCTGGGCATGGCTGCTTCAGGCAGTATCTGCACCGGTTTGGACATGCAAGATCGCCTCTTTGTCCGGAGTGTGGAGATGTGGAGGAAACACCAGAACACGTCGTGTTCGTATGTCCAAGATTCACCACAAGGCGCGAGGGGCTGCCTACCCTTCATGCTGGGAACATCGTAGAGGAAATGTGTCGTGACGAGGGCACCTGGAACGCAGTGAACAGTGCGATCGTCCACATCATGTCCGAGCTACAGCGGAAGTGGAGGACCGACCAGCGTGCGGATAACGCCTGACTATAAAAGATGAACCACAGCGAGATCTGAAGCACCGGAGTACCCCACGAGAGCGGCCGTGCCGGAGTGCGCGTTATGTTGGAGGGCATTACCTAATCGGCGCTTCGCTGGGAAGAGGAATCCTGCGATGGTGACTGTGACGGGGAGGGCGCTTCCTAATCGGTTCACGTTTCGACAGGTGAGAAATCCAGCGAAGGTGGCTGTGACGGGTTGCACGTCAAGTTGGAGGGCAATTCCTAATCGGTACACGTCTCGACGGGTAAGCGGAAGCTGGCGAGAAGGATTGACAAATTGCTGACAATGCCTCATGGTGGATTGGAAAGAAGAATACTGCGAGGACTTCGACGAAGCGAGCGCCTAGGAAGGCGTCACCAAATCGGTGTGTACCTCACGAGAGTTGCTGTGGCGGAGTGCGCGTTATATTGGAGGGCACTACCTAATCGGCGCTCCGTTGGGAAGCGAAATCCTGCGAGGATGGCTGTGGCGGATACTGTTGGATACTGTCGCGAAGAACAGAAAAATGCCTGCCTGGCAACGCCTTATCGTGGCCTGGATGGAGGAACACTGCGAACATTTCGAAGGAGCGAGCATCATGGAGGAAGTCATCGACAAACTGGTGCATACCCCACGAGAGTAGCTGTGACGGAGTGTGCGTCATGTAGGAGGGCACTACCTAATCGGCGCTCCGTCGGGAAGAGAAATCCTGCGAGGGTGACTGTGACGAGGCGCGCGTTAAGTTGGAGGGCGCTTCCTAATCGGTGCACGTCTCGACGGGAAAATGGATGCCTGCAAAATGGTCATAAGCGCAGTGGAGAGCAACGAATGGTGAATAAGAATATAGAGAAAAAGGGAAGGATCAACGCTAGTTTGCATTGAAAACTCGTGAAGTGCATTAGCACAGCCGCCCCCTGAAGTATTCGCCTAGATGTGGTCCTGGGGGGAATGAGGCTACGAGTAGAGGGCTTGGTTTTTGTGGGTGCGATCCCCACTCGACGTCTGGGTTATCCCCTCCCAGATAAGGCTGGAAGAGCGTTCCTCATCTCTATGAAAAAAAAAGTCAGACAGACAGACAGACAGACAGACAGACAGACAGAAATCCATTTTTATAAATATAGATGAAACAAGGATTTTGATTCAAACAAAAAATGTTGAACATCGATTACGTATGGAAAAATCGAAAAGGTTTGTGTCATCTCATAGAAATATTCAAAATATTTCATTCTTAAATATTATTAAGTGTTTTTAATATCAAATATACATTTTTTGATATAATTTCCTAACGGTGTATTTTACATTTTATTGAATTTGAATTGATTTTATTCGTT
This sequence comes from Toxorhynchites rutilus septentrionalis, assembly GCF_029784135.1. Lineage (NCBI taxonomy): Eukaryota > Metazoa > Arthropoda > Insecta > Diptera > Culicidae > Toxorhynchites > Toxorhynchites rutilus. The sequence goes on from NC_073746.1 coordinate 103,769,469, forward strand.
GAAACTACATCGTTTCTACCGTAGATCAGATTTTGATCAAGTGAGTAGTTTCAAAACTTCATATGAAAATAGCGAAAATAGCGATAAAACTAGAAATAATTTTTTAAAAATCATAATCATATTTGTTGGGCTAACTCAACCCGAAACTACTGTCATAATAGATTCACCTCAACAATCAATGAAAATATGCCTAATGATTAATGATAATTACAGCATCAAATTCATGTTATTGCAGATAAAAAAAAAATATAAACATATGTGATACTCACAGTGCACACTAATATTCTGAAACTGCTCCAGATAGAGGCCAGGAACTTTAGGATTTTGCGCGCGGCAACCGAGCAGCCGGCCGTCGTCCTCCACCGTCGGTACAAAGTTGAGCACCGAAACGGTCGTGTTGCGGATCACGTGCTCCTTAAAGCGTTTTAGTGCCTTCTTGCCCTTCGTCCACGTTATCGAAGCTTCCGGCCGGGAGCCACTGGTTTGACACACGATTCGGTACTCTTTGTGGGCAGCCAACGAGAGTGTCGAGTTTAGAATCTTCACGGAGAGTGGTTTAACTGTTGGGGAAGATAGGGGCAGATAGATTACAGCAATTAATAATAATATGAACTAAATTGCTAGAAGAATACTCATGTAAGTGTTCTAGTATTATTTTTCTATAACAAAAACGTTATCACTCAGGAAAACAAGTATCAATCTACGAACAAGTGCTGTCAATTCGCACAATGAATAGCCAGCAAGGAACACCGGGAAAAGCTCAATAATCATCCATGAGCAATCAAATCAACGTCTCATGAATGTGGCAATACAATAGCACTCACACATATCCCTCTGAGCATCGTGTGCACTACTCCTTGAGATTGTCACGAGAGCACCTAGATGTTGTTCTGCCGATTCTATTTTCTACGGAAGAGGAATGTGACGGCTCTATAAATAGATAGCATGCAATTTTCGCATTGCGACACAACACACAGATGTGAAAGTGGGGCAGGGTGAAATATTGCTGATAGAAAAGAATTCCTTCATGTTGCAATCCCGTCGATACTGGCCCAGCTGGACGAAAAAAGGGGTTGTGCTCAATATCCTAATCGACTGCTTTTTTTCTCGGACCGAACCAGTCTATCACGATGGTGGGCTTGCATCCTCTATTTTTTAATGAAAACCCAAGAGACTAGACGTCTGATTGGACACCGCATGAACGAACAGAAAAAAAGGGCATCCGATGGTTTTAATTAGGACCCGCAGCTGCTTCTATTCTGTGTTTTTCCTGCCATGAATGGGTACGAAACAAAGCTGAGGGCAAAAAAGAGCTGTCGATTGGAGCTTATGGTGGACAGTGAAAACAAAGAAATTTCTTTGGAGCTTTCGAGGCCTACATGTACACGATTAATGTTCGTTCCATCGGTTCGCCGGATCGATACTAAACCAAGGTGTAAAAAATCTCGTGCCAACATTGGATGTGGTGGAACTTTCACATCTATGTTACTTCTATGGCACTTGGGAGGACTAATTTGGGAAAAATGTTTTGATGTAGGATATGGCGTCTTCATGGTAAAAAAGGGTTGTTTTTACTTGCTCCAATGTGCTCGGTGGAGAAGAATATGGAACGAATTCAGGCATTCCATGAGTGTTTTCTTTTTTGAGACATCGTTGTTTCCTACTGAGAGAAAGAAAAGCGAAATACAACACACAGAATTCAGAGGGAATTGCTTTGTTTGGCTTGGAAATAGGATAGGGGATGTTGAAAAAATTGGTTTATTTTTTCAGATTCGTTGTATCATTCGATCAAAAGGTAACTACGGTGTATGAAATTGACATTGCTTGCTGAACTGATTCGAGGATGGATCAATGTTATTGATGTTTCAAATAACATTGTTATGCATTGCTTTTGTCAATCAATATTACAATTTTTTCCTGTGCCTGTTTTTTTTTCAAAGTTACTGTCGAGGATAATGAAAAATCGTTTCACCAGGAATGATATTTCATGACAGTTGCAAATGAAATGCGAATTTCTTGATTGAAATTATAATAATTTATTTCCAAATTATTTTCGAATCAATTCAATTTCACTTCTACCGACTCTATATTGCGGAAATCTACATTTATGATTCTAAGATCAAAATCGGTGTCTAAAAAACTAATAACTAATAAAGTTATCCAAGATTCATTTCTTTTTACTTTTTCACAAAACCATGAGTGTAGAGTAAGCTGACCGTGACCGTGACATTATTTTGTCGGGGATTTGCTACTACTATTTCTTCTTAATAACCGTAGCAACTGTAAAAGCTCGAAACAATTATGTAAAGCTTGTATTTGAAATATAGAGCATGATTTTAGCCGGAAAATAGCTATGACCTTCTACACTTGGGGTTTTCGCAAATATCGAATTTTTCGTCTTTAGTCACAATACGGTGCTTTCTTTTTCCTAAAAAAAATTATAGGAGGTTGTGTCCAAAATACGACCGCATTGTTGACATAGAACTACACTATTATTTTATATAAGTCGCCATATATTGGTGACTTGAAACTACTAGGAATATAAACACTGTTCGCGCCCGATTCGACCGCTCCGGAATGACGTCATCGATGCACACATTGAGCGCATGCGCGGGGCAGATATATTCATCGCCGACAGCACTGCGCATCGAATTACATCGCTAGCGCCACACGTTCACTTTCACATAAAATGAGGTGGCGGTCGAGGAATTATTGTATTCTGTTTTACACGTTATATTGTAACATCGTCAAATAAACAACTAGTTAGAAGAAAAGTGTTTGACTTCCAAGTGCACTCTTGCCTTCTGAATAAACCTTCGCACCATCGATATCTGGCTAGTAGACTGCTGTGGAAACCATTGCCTGCCTTTTTCAAGGCGGAAGAAGAGTTTTATTTCCACACAGTTGAAACGTTCTTTCCGCTTTACAGTCCACTGCCTTGGCGCTGAGGAACGCGCCAACAAACACTTCTTATCATTTTGCGCTATTCTCAAAAAAAAACGCTTATGTTAATATTACTGGCCTCGAAAAAAGTTGCATTACTTTCTCATGCTCGAGGGAAGCGCAACTGTCACTCTTAGTGGAGCAGGTTTTGCTACTGGCAAGCGAAACCTAATCACATACAAATTTCCAGAACGACATTTACTTTCTTGGTGACTAAACAAGCGAAATAAACTCTTTTTGTTAATAACAACCTCGAAAACAGTAGGAATGCTTCATTATGATCAATATAAGCGCAAATGCAATCCTAGTTGAAGGCAGTTTTGCGATTGGCACGCGAACCCAAATAACTTATAACATTCCAGTAAGACATTCAAGATGCTTGGTATTCTCCAAATAATTTTTTGGCGCACAACCCTAACGTCTGCTTCGCCATAACGTCAGTTTAATGCATTGATGCATTCTCAAAGGCATCAACGAAGCCCTTATGATGACGGAAAACAAACAATGTTAACTACTTGGAAAAATACTGAATTATGCCACACAGCTTGTACTCTGCAGTAACACCCATCGATGCGAATTCACTGATGAGTTTGTCAAGAGTCACCACCTTCACCATCAGCGGGGGGGAGCTTCATTTTGGTTGCTGCCTGGGTAATGGCGTTTACATTTTCGACCGACGCGCCGAAATCGCATTCACTTTCACTTTGCGAAAGCAAAGTGAACTGGATTGCTCAACAGTCCGATGCCGAATGAAAGTTTGCCTCCGCGAGATCCACTGTTTATACTCTAGGCAAGTATTCCCCTTCATTCTTCTACCTTTTCCTTTGTCTGTAGACACTTTAAATCCTACGATTTCCTTTCCATTGGTCGTCGATAAGTTGCTCGTTTATGACAGCTCTGTTCGGGAAAGCACACAAATGGACAGAACAAATGTATGGGAAAATGAAAACGCTTAAAGTTTTCATGAATTTTAACCATTTACAAACCAGGGGAATCTAATGTATAGCATATTAAACAAATCTTAGGGAATTTCCGATTCGTTTAGTATGTAAATCGCCAAAATCCGTTCACGACAAAAATAGTTATTAACGTTAACTTTATTTCATAACAACGTGACCTGTTTTCTGATTTGGCACCCTTAATGAAAGACGTAGTTATACGTCAAAAAGGCTATAGGCACGATTTTTTTTTCAAAAGAAATAGGTACCACATCATTTTAAATAGCAGACAAATGTTTGGTCCAGGCGTGCTTATTCTGTAGCAGCGTCACCGCTTCAATTTGATATATCGATCATCCGAATCGGTTCAGTAGTTGAGTAGATTAAAAAATTAAAATGGGCACCCTAATGGGTGGCCTATATCTATGATATAACCGCAAGGTTGGCGTGGGACTACCTTAGCTTAGTAATCATTTGTTTGTATTGATTAGATTTTTGATTGAATGAAACAATTTCCGAATTCAATATATTTGCTTTGTGAGTAAAAAGTTTTTATAATGCCATGTAAGGTCAATTCATGCATTGTGATATATTATGTTCTTCATTACAAGTAATTTTTTTGGCAGTCCTTTTGCGTTTAGTATGATGACATCGTGGTTTTGAAGTATGTGTTAGGTAAACACATTTCAATCGGAACAAAAATACCCCCGACCTGCATGTATTTGCAATGCCAATGTCCCCACGCTCTATGGATTTAAAGTCTGCGTTAGGGAAATACATTTCAGTCGGAACAAAAATGCCCCCGACTTGCATGAATTTGCAATGCCAATTTCCCCACACCCTTTGGACTTAAAGTCTGTGTTAGGGAAACACATTTCAGTCGGAACAAAAATACCCCCGACCTTCATGTATTTGTAATGCCGATTTCTCCAACGCTGTTTGGTTTTGAAGTCTGTGTTAGGGAACGCATTTCGGCGAGAACAAAAGTGCTCATACTTTCATGTATTTGCAATGCCGATTTCCCCAAGGCTGATTGGTTTTGATGGCTGTGTTAGGGAAACTGTAGATCGGGCCAATCAAAATGAGGCAGTTAGGGCGTTTAAATAACGCTTAACAATTTACAGTTATTCAATTGTTTATCTAATGAAAAATAGTACTTTATTAACAGCGATAGAAGCGTAGAGAAATTCCCTATCAATTGATGGAAACATCTTTCCGATCCAGTAAGAAATGTTCGAGTTATAAGCATTCGGAATCTTTCATTTTTTCCTGCATGTTATGTGTTCAGGTTTTCATTTAACCCCCCATATACTCCGGTTAGACGTAGTCCCACGTCAAAAAAGATACGAGCCTAATTGTTTGCGATAAGGACCAAACTACTAATTTACACGAAAATCTGAAATTCACCATTTCGTTTTGGTATGGAATGGGCTCAAAAGTCCCGGGGTTTTCAATGAAAACAATCGTTTTTGGAAAAGCTGTATTTATCCCTTAACATAGTTTCCTTCGAGGGCAATATACAGGTCGGACTCGATTATCCGGAGTATTGATTTTTTTTCACTCCGGATAATCGAGTCAAAACAATTTTTTTTCTTCATTTATTTTTTTTGCATGTATTTTTCGTTTTTTGAAAATAAAAGAGGAATTTGATTTTTGATTCATCCCCTTAAAGTCAGAAAACACCTTTCTCACATGAAAAAAAATAATTTATCCAGATTCTCTCGGGATGTGAGAGACGATCATATTTGATGAAAAAAATCCTCCTACGCATATGTTCGAATTTCAACAATGACAGAGTTACAGAACTTTTTTTTTTGTTTCGGCGGTGCTTGTAAGGCCCATTTTAAATTCACTAACCCACCGAAAAACTGTTGTTATCGATGTGGAAAAACATTTCGTCAACCACTGCATTGATTGTTCAAGTTTTACCCATCAAAAAACAATGTTTGATCAAAATACGTTATTTCTCTTTTCCCATTTTCTACACGAATGCACACTTAAACAACTGTAGTTTGTGAACAAATAAACGAAATGTCATGAAACTTCTAGTGACAGATGAACCTCTCGAAATGAATCTTGTACATTTTTAGTGGCATCATCTGTTGAAAAATCCCGGGACTTTCCAGCTCATGTAGTAGGGGAAAAGCGGTTAAAATCAACACCCTAAGGAATATGCCCATTTACTGCGTCCACATACCGCTACAGTTTTCGTTCTTCAAAAAAATTTTATAGTTCAACTAATTGTTGTTCAAGATATCAAACGGTTTTTATTATTAAAAATAAAAATAGTACATTTTTCATTAAAAAAAAAAAGGTGTAAAATCGAGTATTTTTTATCGTGCGGTTAAAATGATCACATGGTGGTGGTAAAATGAACAATTACACATATCAGATGGATTTATGCGTTGTTACTTATCTAAATTACAAACCGGATGTCAAACATAATACTCTCTTTCATGCTGTAAGCACACATATTCGTCAATTTCTGATTCAGAACCTTTAGAAATTTGAAAAAAAAAACAAAACTATGTTTCTACTAGACACGCAAAATTTCGTTTTCTCTGCAGCCAGAGTGAACTAAGTCCATGCTAGCTATTATCATAATATCATTACATAACACATTAGTATTTTGTAACGGCTCTTGACTAATTTCATGAATGGTATATATATTGACTCACTTTTGCTGCTTATGACAAAATAATATCTTAATGAATGATAATAAATTGATTTAAAAATGCATTACACTTGGTTCGTTGTGGATGAACGGAATTTTTAAAAATGTAGATCAGCGCTTCTACACTTCATTGCAGCCCGTAGGCTATCTTACTTACCATATCCCGACTGCATTTCATTTCAGGAGCTGTTCGAAGCACAAAAATCTGTTGAAGATTCGGATCTGCCTTCTTGAATAAAACGATCACTATCGTCCGATGACATATTGTGGGTACCAGAACCCCGACCATATGAAGACCACCGTATGAACCAAAGATGGACAGACGGTGAAGTTCGTATAGTCGCAACAATATTTCTGATTTCCAATTGGTTTTCAGCCACATTCGTCGGATTAGAAATTGCCCACTACTTTGGCGGAAGTGCCACACAGCATGGTTCGTGTGTCCATAATCAGCTTTTAAGAAATTCTTCTACCAACATTCCTCGTGATACCAAGTCCGCAGGATTATTTTTTCCCAGAAATATGATTCCAATGATCACCATGTGTGAAGTGTTGGATGTCCGAAACTCTGTTGACTACGAAAGTTTTCCAGACATTGGGAGGTGATTGTAACCACTGCAATGTAACAGCTGAACCCGACCAAAAGTAGGATTGAGTCACGTCTAGATCAATGGTGGTTTTTATGCAGTTGTGCATGTGGGCAGCGAGAACTGCTGCACGTAGTTCTAGTTGGGCCAAACTAAGCCGTTTTAACGAGGCTACTATAGGTTTGGAAGCTAACAACTACACCTTCATTTTCCCTTTATTGTCCTTAGAACGAGTGTACAAGCCCGGTATGCAGATTCCGATGCATCGGCGAATGTGTGAAGTTGGATTTTTGAATTTGGAAGAAATGCGTATGCGGAGTTGTTGATAATATTTTTTCCATCTTTTGCTCATGGATTCCGGTACAGGTTCTTCCTATTCACAGGTGAGTAACCACAACTCCTGCATCATTATTTTAGCTTTGACGATGATGGGAGCAATGATCCTAATGGATCAAACAGTTCCGCAATGGATGATATTAGGTGTACCGGTAAGTTTCTTCGGTTTTACAACAGATGGTGTAATTTGATTATTATTCCAGTGAATCAAATTTCCAGACATTCGTTGGAAAGCTACTGTAATTGCGCGTCTTTTTCAGTATATATCAAAAAGTTGAAGCGTGAACAACATAGTTTTTTTTGCCACTTCGGATATGTCGAATTTCGTACCAACGAGAGTGTTTTTGCGGGGAGTGTTACTTCATTACTTCAATATGAAGAAAAACGCTGCGAAAAGTCGTCGCATTTTGGTGGAAATTTATGATGACCATGCTCCAACTGAGCGAACGTGTCAGACGTGGTTTGAATGCTTTAAAAGTGGTAATTTTGACTTGGAAGACGACGAACCAAAGAGGTTTGAAGTTGAAGAATTGGAGGCTTTACTCGATCAAGATCCATCACAAATGCAACAAGAACTTGCAGATACACTTGGAATAGCTCAGCAAATCATACACGATCGTTTAAAAACAATGGGATTGATCCGAAAGATAGGACATTGGGTGCCATATCAACTGAAGCCACGAGACGTCGAACGCCGTTTTTTCACGTGCGAACAACTGCTCAAACGGCATAAAAGAAAGGGGTTTGTGTATCGAATCGGATACCCCGGCCATGCATCATCATCGACGGCCGCGCGGAGTATTCACGTCCAGAAGGTTACGCTGTCTATTTAGTGGAACCAGCTGGGTGTGGTGTACTATGAGCTGCTAAAACCGAATGAAACCATTACGGGGGACCTCTACCGATGACAATTGATGCGTTTGAATCGTGCACTGAAGGAAAAACGGCCACAATACGAGCAAAGACAGATAAAGTTATCTTGTAGCACGACAATGCTCGGCCGCATGTCGCGAAACCGATCAGAACATACTTGGAAACGCTGAAATAGGAGGTCCTATCCCACCCACCGTATTCTCCAGACATTGCTCCGTCCGATTACTACCTTTTTCGATCGATGCAACATGGCCTGGTTGAGCAGCACTTTTCCTATTTTGATGTAGTTAAAAATTGGATCAATTCGTGGATAGCCAATAAACCGGCCGATTATTTCCGCAAAGGGATCCGTGAATTGCCAGAAAGATGGGAAAAATTTGTCACTAGCGATGGTCAATACTTTGAATGTCAAATTTGTAACCACTTTTGCAGAATAAAGCATTATTTTTTGAAAAAAAACGAAGAAACTTATCGGTACTATTAATTTTTTTGTGAAAATATAAGAAAATGTATAGGCAAACAGTAAAGTAAGATTCAGGACCATGAGTATATCGCAACATTTATTCCAGTTGTCAATTCTTCATTAATTGCAATGAATAGCTGCTACGTTCAAATTTGATGTGGACAAATCATTAAACTATACTAATGATACTAATGAGTACCCGTTGAACTAATATCTTGGATGAACGTCTTGGCAACCGATGGAGTAGTGCGGGGCAAAGGTGTGCACGGGGCAAAAGTGCGCATTGGCCTTTTTGAAGCAAACGAGCATGAAACTTTGGCAACAGTATATTCGTTTGATATATTATTTCACCAGCAGCTCACACACACAAACAAGATACGTTTCATGGAAGTGGCAAAAAGTTATGAGGTGAAAAGAGTTTTGCGATGTTTTGATCTAATTTTTTCAGTTTTGGAGATGATGATTAACTTATCCAAAAATAACTGGAAAGTTCGAAACTACACTGTCAAGGAAACCTTCATTCTATAGTAGATGATAGTGTATATTCGTTTTTGTGAAAAAGTTCGAGAGCTTTTTTTTTAAATTCGATTTGTTCAAAAATTGCTAGTGGGGCAAAGGTGCGCAGTGGCTGTGGGGCAAAAGTTCGCACCAGAATTTTGCTCTGAAAAAAAAAATAAAATTATAAAATGTTTTCAGCCAAATTTTTAACGAGACCCACAAGAAAAAACTGATTTGTAAAAATGCACTCCAGAAATGCTTAAATGGGCCGATAGAGGCTTCAGGAGGGAGTCTCGGAGCGTCGGATTGCGGCAGACCTTGACATTTCTGAATCAGGTCTGAGGAAGAGGCTCATAACAGTGAGTGATTTATGATTATGATGAAACTTCTTTTATTGACATTTCTACTTTTGCTGGAAGGTGCCAACGAACTAGGGTGGTTCAGACAAGTATTTACGAGTGAGCAGTCTTAGGATCTGGCGGACCACAGCAGAGCACTAGACAAAGCTTTCTATGGCATGACTCTCAAAGATTTACGTCGTCTGGCGTTTGATTTTGCGGAAGCCAACAACCTCCAGCACGAAATCAACCAAGTTGCAAAACTGGCAGGAAAAGATTGGGATTTTAGCTTCATGAGGAACCGTCGTCTGTCTCTTCGAACCCCACAACAGCGCAACGAAGCAACAGCGCTCCAAGGTAAAGCGTCGGAATCCTCAGAACCGAAATCCAATATGAGGAAAAGAAATAAACAATTGCTTGAGAATAATTCGAAATGTATTTTAAATCAAAAATGTTTTTATTTTCACCATGCATTCAATTCAATAACGGTTATGTTTCGTTTATGTTTATGTTTTCACAATGAACTTCAAATATATAATGTATTTATTCAACAATGAGTTTCAAATAAATCAAGTATGTATTTATAAACTTGATCTATATTAATAAAAAATATTTGGTGTCCGTTCCTCACGATTTAACTCAAGAACGGAGCAACGGATTTAATCAGTCAGTAAAAGAATTGATGCGTCTTAGTCTGCATCAGGTTTATATGTCAAAATCCAATGATAAAATGTTTGCGTTAGCAAATTCCGTAAAAAAACAAGCATCGTTCATTTGTCTGTTTTTGTTGTTGTATCAACTATTTTGTTTGTAGTTTTCATGTTAAGAGCTAGAGAATGTATGAACCTACAATAAATGGGTGAAAAAAATGATATTTTATGCAAAAATCTTCATTAAAATTAAAATTGAGGTAGTGTTCGGAATATGAATCAACTTTCTACGCATGATTTAAATTCCGAACACTTCATTTTCAAATGTAAATTTACTGAACTTTAATGTTATGAATAATTGAATAATCACAACCCTGAAATTCTTATAGCCTTCTTATAGCCTTCATTTTAACATCATTTACAGGTATCGATACGGTTATAATTTATTATATTAAGCATTTGCAAAAAAGTGACAGTCAAAACCAATGACAAATTGATTGCGTTAGCAAATTCTGTAAAAAACAAACATCGTTAATTTTTCAGTTTTTGTAGTTTGTTCAACTATTTTGTTTGTTGTTCTCATGTTAAGTGCTAGAACTGGTAAGAATCTACAATAAATGGTTGAAATAAAATTATATTTTATGCATAAATCTTCATTAAAATTAATACTGAAGTAGTGTTTGGAATATGAATCAAGTTTCTACGCATGATTCAAATTCCGAACACTTCATTTTCAAATGTAAATTTACTGAACTTTAATGTTATGAATAATTGAATAATCACAACCCTGAAATTCTTATAGTCTTCTTATAGCCTTCATTTTAACATCATTTACAGGTATCGATACGGTTATAATTTATTATATTAAGCATTTGCAAAAAAGTGACAGTCAAAACCAATGACAAATTGATTGCGTTAGCAAATTCTGTAAAAAACAAACATCGTTAATTTTTCAGTTTTTGTAGTTTGTTCAACTATTTTGTTTGTTGTTTTCATGTTAAGTGCTAGAACTGGTAAGAATCTACAATAAATGGTTGAAATAAAATTATATTTTATGCATAAATCTTCATTAAAATTAATACTGAAGTAGTGTTTGGAATATAATTCAAGTTTCTACGCATGATTCAAATTCCGAACACTTCATTTTCAAATGTGAATTTACTGAACTTTAATGTTATAAATAATTTAATATTCAAAACCCTGACATTATTTGGGTTATAGACTTCATTTGAACATAATTTACAGGTATCGATACCGATGTACTGCCCTTGGTCCCGAAACCATGTAAACTATAAGAAACAAATACAATCATTAATTACAAAAGCAACATCCAATTTTTTTGCGAGCATAAAATTTTTTTGAAAAAAGCCTACATAATTGATTTTAATTTGATTTTTTTTTCTCCAAAATATATATTTTTATCAAGGCTCATATGCCGTTAGCCTCACGGGGCCGGGAGTTCAATACTTTGACAATTTTTCTTATTAGTAATATGTAACCGATTACTCGCGGTTGGCTCGAGGTTAGTATTACAAGTGTTTTCGTAATTGGAATGTTGCTGTCTCCAATGCTCTGTACGTGTGCCCGACACGGGATACTTCCTATTGGAATGTAGCTGACCGTTAATCAGCAACGCCCCCCTAGTCGTGGTGCGTTTTTCTCGACTCGAGGAATTCAGGATAGAATGGTCACTAGCCGGCGCAATCATCAGTTCGTGTAGAGTTGTCATGAGCGGTACAACCTTTGGCTCTTGTTGAATGATCAGTGGACTGCAAAACCTTTGGCCCGTGTATCTGTAAAGAGTGTGTGTATGTATTGCCGCGACTAAGTAAAAGTTTATCGATCGGATAGGAGGGATATGAAACGGGGACACAACGAAGGAAACATCATTAAACGTTGACATCGGCGTTTCTGAGGAACAGGTATAGATGAAGCAGAAGATCAGGATCACGGCTACCTAAGATATCCCGGACGGGGATCTCCGATTGTCTGCCTTGTGCTCTCAGTGCTCTAGAGAGCTGAGAGCGAGCAGCATGGAACCGGATACACGACCAGACAACATGCTCGATGTCGTGGTAGCCATCGCCACAATCACAAAGATTGTTTGCTGCGAGCCCAATGCGATAGAGATGCGCGTTTAGGTTGTAGTGATTGAACATAAGCCGAGATATCACGCGAATGAAATCACGACCTACATTCAATCCCTTGAACCATGCACTCGTCGAGACCTTAGGGATAATCGTGTGTAACCAACGACCGAACTCATCTTCACTCCACATGCGCTGCCAACTTACGAGCGTATACTGACGAGGAATGTGGAAAAATTCATTATAAGCAATTTGCCTTTCAAAAAGTGTGCCTTCTAAAGCGCCCACCTTAGCTAGCGAGTCCGCTTTCTCATTCCCCGGAATCGAACAATGAGAGGGAACCCATGCTAAGGTAATCTTGAATAATTTTTCGACCAAAACACTCAATAGTTGTCTTATTCTAGTTAAGAAATAAGATGAGCGTTTATCAACCTTCATTGAGCGGATTGCCTCTATTGAGCTGAGACTGTCTGAAAAAATAAAATAGTGGTCGATGGGCAATGTTTCAATGATCCCCAGTGCGTAGTATATCGCACCCAGTTCAGCGACATACACGGAACAAGGATCTTTGAGTTTCAAAGAGGCACTGGAATTTTCATTGAAGATGCCGAAGCCAGTGGACCCGTTTATGTATGAACCGTCAGTAAAGAACATTTTATCAGATCTAACTTTCCCATATTCTGCCGAAAATATCGGCGGAATAGAATCGGAGCGTAGGTGATCTGGGATTCCATGGATTTTTTGTCTCATGGACAGATCAAAAATGACAGAAGAATTGCAAAAGTATGGGAAGCAAACTTGGTTGGAGATGCCCGGTGAAGGGTGCACTTCATGGGTAAGGTACTCATGGTATAAAGACATAAAACTTGACTGAGGAATCAGTTGGAGTAGATTTTCGAAGTTATCAATCACCAATGGATTCATGATCTTGCAACGGATGAGAAATCTGTAGGATAATTCTGTGAACCGAAGAGTAAGCGGGGGTACTCCTGCCAAAACTTCGAGACTCATCGTATGTGTCGAATGCAAACACCCCATTGCTATACGCAAGCAACGATATTGTATTCTCTCCAGCTTGAGAATATGAATCCTGGCAGCTGATCGGAAGCAAAAACTGCCATATTCTAACACTGATAATATCGTTGTTTTGTACAACTGAATGAGGTCTCCTGGATGGGCACCCCACCATGTTCCAGTAATTGTTTGGAGAAAATTGATTCTTTGCTGGCATTTCTGTTTCAAATACGCAATGTGTCTCCCCCAGGTACACTTAGAATCAAAATATACACCCAGGTATTTGAAAAACATAGAGTGTTGGATCGTTTTGCCGGATAGGTGAAGCTGGAATTGGGCGGGTTCGTGCTTCCTAGAAAAAACGACCATTTCAGTTTTCTCCGTAGAGAATTCGATACCCAGCTTGAGGGCCCACGTGAACAGATTGTTCAGGGTATCTTGCAACGACTTTTGCAGAACGACGGGATTAGTACCCGTGATGGAAATAACTCCATCGTCTGCAAGTTGTCTCAGCGTGCAGTCTCTAGTTAGACAATCATCTATATCATTGACGTAAAAACTGTACAAGAGGGGGCTTAGGCAGGAGCCTTGTGGTAGGCCCATAAAACTGTATCGAGAAGATTTCAAGCTGCCATGATTGAAAAACATGTGCTTTTCTGAGAGTAAATTGTACAGGAAATTATTCAGAATTGGCGAAAGTCCACGATTATGAAGTTTCTCTGAGAGAATTTCCATGGAAACTGAATCAAATGCCCCTTTGATATCGAGAAAAACGGAAGCCATTTGTTCTTTACGAGCAAATGCGATTTGGATTTCAGAAGATAGCAGCGCGAGACAATCGTTCGTCCCTTTACCTCGGCGGAAGCCAAACTGCGTATTTGACAGCAAATTGTTCGCTTCAACCCACTTGTCCAAACGAAGTAGAATCATTTTCTCTAACAATTTACGAATACAGGATAACATTGCAATCGGCCTATACGAGTTGTGATCGCAAGCCGGCTTGTTGGGTTTTCGTATGGCTATCACTCTCACTTGCCTCCTGTCATGTGGGACAATATTCAGCTCCAGAAACTTGTTGAACAAGTTCAGCAAACGCTGTTTCGCCAAGTCGGGAAGATTCTTCAACAAGTTGAATTTAATCTTGTCCGACCCAGGAGCTGAATTGTTACATGAGAGGAGGCCAATTGAGAATTCTACCATCGAAAAATTATCATAGTCGCATTGGAGCGGAATGTCGCGTACGACGCTTTGTGCAGGAACGGAATCGGGACAAACCTTTCTTGCAAATTTGAAAATCCAACGGTCAGAGTATTCCTCACTTTCGTTTGTATGGTTCCAGCCACGCATTCTCCTAGCCGTATTCCAAAGAGTGCTCATAGCTGTCTCCCTTGACAAACCATTGACGCCAATATCCACGCTTTTTTGCTTTAATCAGACCTTTTAGTTTGGCTTCTAGAGCTTGGTACTTTCGAAACCATTCCACTAATCCAGTTTTCCTGAATTTTTTGAAAGCGGATGATTTTTCAAGGTAGACCTTTGAACACTCCCTGTCCCACCAAAGTGATGGAGGACGACGTCGGAAAGTGGTAGCCGGTACACGTTTCTTTTGAGCTTGAAGTGCGCTATCGTAAATCAAACTTGATATAAAGTTATACTCTTCAAGGGGAGGAAGTTCATGCATCGAAATGATTGCTTCAGATATTAATTCCGCAAATTTTCTCCAGTCAATATTCTTGGTGAGGTCATACGCAATATCGACTGACTCACTAGATTTTGATTCATTGGCGATCGATAAAATTATTGGTAGGTGATCACTACCCTGGGGATCTTGGATAACCTTCCATGTGCAATGCAGGGATAATGAAGAAGAGCAGAGAGATATGTCTAGCATGCTTGCCCGTGCAGGAGGGTTGGCTATCCTAGTTGCTTCCCCAGTATTTAAAACTGTCATGTTGAAGTTGTCGTACAGATCATAAATCAACGTGGCACGGTTGTCATCGTAGAGAGACCCCCATGCTGTTCCATGGGAGTTGAAGTCACCTAAGATTAACCGCGGCTCCGGCAATGCCTCGATAATATCAAAGAACTGATGGCGGCCTACCGTAGTCCTGGGAGGAATATATATCGAAGCAATGCAGAGTTCTTTGCCATTGATTTGTATCTAGCAAGCGACAACTTCAATGCCTGTAATCGATGGGATAGTGACTATATAGAAGGAGTGACGTTTTTTGATCCCCAATAGTACGCCACCAAACGAGTCGTTACGATCTAGGCGAATAATGTTGAAATCGGGAAAATTCAGCTCGTCGGCTGAACAAAGCCATGTTTCACAGAGAGAAAATACATCACAGTTAGAACTGTGAACTAAAAATTTAAATTGGTCTAGTTTAGGGATGATGCTTCTGCAATTCCACTGTATGACAGTGGTCAAATCCTTGACCTCTTGCGCTGAATTAGGCATCGAGGGAAATGAACGCTGCTAAAAAGCCACATTTTTCTTTCAAAAATGTTCTCACAACCGGAAGCAAACATAATACTATGCTTTTAGGAGGATCATTTATATTTAAAGCATTTAAAATGTTATCCACAAGGTCTGAAAGCGCAAGCAGGCCAGGTAGTGGCTGTTGCTTCGACCGCGAAAATGGAACAGACGTGTTCGTTGTTGTTCCGGGAAGTGCTGAGTGCTACCTGGTTGGTAGCATGACCACGTAAACCGGGAGGTACTTGCTTCGGCCTATCCTCAGCACGTTCAGTTCGAGGCTTCATTCCAACTTGGGAAGTTTCGGTATTCTTTCTGGGGAGTGATGGAAAAGAAGTAATTTTTCTTTTCCTGATGGCACCCTGCGATGTACCGGAACATCCGGCATTGGGAGCGTCAGCAACAGGCTCGTCGTTCTGCAGAATGGAGTAGGGATTGTCCTGTGTCGTTGGCACGGAACTCTTAAGCATTTCTGCAAAAGTCCGCTTGGAACGTTCCTTTAAGGAACGCTTGAGTTTTTCCCCTCGTTGTTTGTACACCGGGCATTGAATAAGATCATGAGGAGTCCCGCCGCAATGAAGACACTTGTGCTCTTTCGCGCAAGGATTCTCATCATGGCTCTCTCCACAATCTGCGCAACGTTTTTTATTGCAACAATAGGCGGCCGTGTGACCGAGTTGCATACATTTGTTGCATTTCATTACCCGGGGTACAAACAATCGAACAGGTAAACGAAGTGCCCCTATTGCAACGTAATTTGGAAGGGCGGAACCCTCAAAAGTCACACGAAAAGAGTTTGTCCGATAGATGTCTCCCGCTGGTGATGATAAAGCATTTTGTTACAAGTTACCTCAGAAGTCCAATTCAATAAGAGCGCACCATTGCCCCCACAATGGGGCAAAAGTACGCATTTCTTATTTTGTATTAAAAAAGGTTTTTGTCTAATTGTACGACGTTTCGAAGGTAATATATATATGTATATATATATATATATATATATATATATATATATATATATATATATATATTTATATATATATATATATATATATATATATATATATATATATATATATATATATATATATATATATATTTATATATATATATATATATATATATATATATATATATATATATATATATATATATATATATATATATATATATATATATATATATATATATATATATATATATATATATATATATATATATATATATATATATATATATATATATATATATATATATATATATATATATATATATATATATATATATATATATATAGTTATATAGTTACAATTTGGTAAGCAAACTGAATTTTATTTTTTTTTATCATGCCATGTATATCAGTGTAATTGATCTTCAAAAAACGGAAAACTGCACAATAAAAAGAAATTGTAAAACGCCATAAATGGATAAATTTTAGCGTAATATTCATTCGCATTCGAATGAGAAAAAAACAGCAGAGAAGATCGCGGTAACAATCGGTTGAGTTCCGTACAGGGTAATGGTTTCAAACGTTTTTAAAGTTCCGCTTGGAATATGTTTAAGATTCCGGTGTTTGTTTATGTATGTTTTTTCGAAGAAGGAAAATGAAGAAATTATAAAATTATTCGGAACATACAGAGTACAGACTGCATCACAAAAGCAAACGACAATTAAGAACGTTCCATCATAGTTATACGAATTTGGCCATCCACTTCGACCAACTACACATGGTACACATTGAGAGGACATGACCAATCGAAAGTAACAAAAAGTGTGCAAACATAGCGAAGGCTTACAACGAAATTAGCAGCACTACTTACGGTACATGTCTAGCACGAACTTGCTATAGCGGGGCGGCATCAGCTTGGTGTTGGTCGCCTGGCAGGTGAACACCGAGTGCAGATGATGGCGCTGCACCGAGGTCCACAGCAGCCGGTTCTCGATAACGTTACCGGTGTTCTGCTCGATTTGATTATCTACCAGATTATCGTTGATGAACCAGAGCACGTCGGGCTGTGGTCTGCCTGCAACGAAACAGCAGCGGGTCGGAAAATGGAGTAACGGTTGGTTGGGATGAAGATAAAACAACAACAGAGAATCGAGAATCCCTCCTTCATTTTCCCCCAGTTTATCCCTATGACGGACATATATGTAACGGAGACGTGGGGCGTAGAACTCGTATCGATGTGGGTAAAAACGATAATACTTTGAACGGGGGTGAATTCTCTTGTATTATTTAGTCCAGTGATTCATCCTGGTCGTGCACTGTGATACGGTGTTTTGATATGTATCTTGGGAAAGAATAACAGATTCAGCACAGCGGGCGCAATGGAGAAGAAGCTCATGATATCTCCATATGAGATTTTTTTTCTCGTGCCATGAGATGAACTTTGCATTGCTTGGTTCGAAGAAGGAGTGTTTAATTTGGTCGATTGAAAAATTAAAAATAAATAATAAATTTCTTCTCAATCTGCTTCCCATATGGCTCGAACAACTCCCACACACACAGTATACAAATGTCTGCTGCTACCTTTGCGGTGCTTTTTTTGGAGAATTTAGTCCGTGGGATTGTGATGCAGGATGCGGACGTTCGTTTGCACTAGAAATTTATCCTGTATGCAAAGAAAGGGACGAGTTTTATGGTAGCTATATTATTCACCCGCTGCGTACTTCGGCTATTGATCATTTTATGCAATTTTAAATTGATGATCAGTTTCGAAGTAAATTGCAAAGATTAAGTGAATCTTGGAAATGAATCTATTCAGCGAAATAAAACCCGTCGCACAGAACCAGTTTTTACGGTTAGTACGGATGATTCGTTGGCGTTGAACGTCAACGCAAACAACGGTCTACAATCTAACGGAAATATGTATTTTCCATAGTTGATGATGTAGAAAATGTGGCATTTTTCGTTAAGTTCGATTATATCTGATCGGCAATTGTATGAGACACACAATTTCTATTGTTAGCTGCTACTCGTATCATCGAATACTCGTTTGAACATATTTTATCCCCCTACGGTTTTTCTGATAAATCCCACCATTGGACCGACTGAAGCTCAATCTTTTCATCCCTCTGTCGTTCATGCAACGTTGAAGTTATCGGTACTCACTGATAGCATAACACAATTGGACGTAAATCTTCCGAACACATACGGGAGTCCACTTATGCTTTATAATCGACTTCGCACCCCAACTAGATTATTGCCAGCAAAGTGTTTTTCAACCTCTTTTCTGTTCTACGTGTATCTTTGGCCAGGACGAATAGAAATTCCCTAGCAGACCGGAATCGATATTGCTGCTGTTAGTTACTTGAGGAGGGTGTGGGGAGAACGATGATAAAAAGGACCAACTTGAATTTAGATAAATTACCTCCAACAACTCGGCAAGTGAGCAGTATGTCATCTCCTTCTTCCTTTGGTCCTATTATTGTACTATTTATGACACGTCCCCAACGGTCGAGAACCACCGGCGGTTCGGGTGGAACTGATGCGATTGATCCCGCCCAAAGGTGCCGCCAAAATCGATGACGTTGAGTGATGTTTGCGTGGTGTCATCGGGAGCAGATGGGCGAAAGAAGATAATATTAATGGTTGTGTTTGCTGAGTGGAAAGTGATAAACAGAGATGCTACTGGGCTGGGTGACCGGCGTTGATCGGTAGGAAGCAGCTGCGGTTCGAAGCGAAGACGATTCCATCGCCATCGGCTACCTATTCAAACTTTTATTACCATGCCATTAGCACGGATTATTGGTTGATCAAGATAATGTTGGGTGGGCGAAAATTGTAATGGTTTCGGCTTAATGGGAAAATGTTTTGTTTTGCATTTTGCATTTTTTTCTTTTGCAAAATGATAGTTGTTCGTTACTTTTAGAATATATGAATTTCAAAAATCTCGACCATACACATTTTCTCACTAAGCGAACGTTCGTGGGTTCAATCGCAGATCTTTTGATTAGCCATTCACAATTTCCTTTTACAATAAATTTCCTGGTACTTCTACAAAATCTCATGATTATAGTATAAATTTATTTCCAGACTCAATTTTTGCTCAAAATTCTTGATTCACCCACAAATAAAATGTTTTTCCGTTACATGGAATACATGTTTGATACAGAAAGGTACATTTTCTTATATATATTTAATTTTCAAAGCGTGTTCTTGCATCTGAGAATCCATTGCCATTTTCGCATCACTCCAACGGAACACGGAGCTTAATTCCACAAACGCGAAATCCATTTGGACTGACAACGATTATTGTAGAACATGTGGAATAAATTTTATTCGAACAGTCCCTCAAAGTTTCAGAAAAATTCCATTTTTTTCACCATAACATTGATCTACAGACAGAAACGATTACAACAAAATAAAGACGGCCCAAATCAGACGATGCCTTCCTCGGGTTTCGCACTTTTTCACATTTGACGATCCAGTTTTAGTTATATATACAGCCATTCCATGCCAAACCGATATAGTGGTTCTCAGATTTTCGTCAAAAGTGGTAGTTTTGTTCGTTATCGCAAATCATTAGATTCGTATCTTTTTATTTTTTTGTTAGGGTGACCATTTCCATTTTAGGGTAGTCCCAAAAATCGCAATTTTTTCGCATTTTTGCCAAAAATGACTTTTTTTTCTAACTTTCATAACTTTTGAACCACTGGACCAATTCAGATGTTCTACATATTAAATGAAAGCCATTTAGCTGGTCTGTTTTGGAAAAATACTACAGTTGCAGAAAATTTGAATTATGTTTTCGTTATTGTTGATTGTATTTGTTTTTTTATAGTTTTCATGGTCTAGAGACCAAAGGCATTATATTTTTTTATATTTTTTTCTGGAAAGCTGAGGATTTTTCACATAACATATCTGGAAACCTGGAAAGCTTTTTTTTCGTTTTTGAGTTATGATTTTTCAAAGTTAACCGGTGGTCCGAAAAATCAGTTTTTTCCCATTTTTTCCACTACAAAAAATCATAACTTTTGATCTACTGGACCGATTCAGTTTTTCAGTTTCAGTTTTTTGTTTGAAAAAAATATTATACTCTGAATAAATATTAATTTGTTTTCGTAATTATTGATTATATTTGTTTTTCATAGCTTACATCGTTTCAGGACCGAGGGCGCCATATTTTTTATATTCTTTCCTGAAAGCTGAGATTTTTTCACAAAATAAATCCGAATACCAGAGGTGTTATTTTTCGTTTTTGAGTTATGATTTTTCAAATTTAACATGTTCTCAGTTTTCGTTCATGCTGGATGTATGTGACTATAATCCAATTAATTGGCAATTGTGTTATTTTTTCAAAAAAGGCTAGCCAGTAGGCTTCAATTTAATATATCGATCATCTGAATCGGTCCAGTAGTTCAAAAGTTATAAATTTTTGAAAAAGTCATTTTTGGGAAAAAAGGGGAAAAAGGTGTTTTGGACCATCGGGTAACTTTGAAAAATCATAACTTAAAAAAGAAAAAAAAACGCCTCCCTGGTTTCGAGATATGTTATGTAAAAAAATCCTCAGCTTTTCAGAAAAAAAAAAAAATAAAAAAAAATATAGCGCCTGAGATCATGAAAACTATAGCAAACAAATAAAATCAATAATAACAAAAACATGATTTGAATTTTCTGCATTTGTAGAAACTTTTCCAAAAAAGACCAGATAATTGACTTTAATTTAATATATCGAACATCTGAATTGGTCCAGTGGTTCGAAAGTTATGAATTTTAGAAAAAAAAGTAATTTTTGGAAAAATGCGTAAAGATGGATTTTTCGGACCACCCTAAAATGGAAATAATCACCCTAATAAAACAAATACGGGTCTAATAATTTGTGATAAAGAACAAAACTACCGCTTTTGAAGAAGATCTGAGAACCACTATATCGGTTTGGCATGGAATGGCTGTATGGATAGAAGATATAGGAGTGCGTTATTTCACTCGAGAATCCATTTCCACCTTCGACCGAATTTGAATTTTTCGGATTTTCTCATTTTCCTTCAGTGTTTTCAGAAAAAAAAATCTATGTTTCTCTCCATATCATTGCAGAGACGTGCAAAGATAAATACAACAAAATAAAGACGGCCCGAATTGGATGATTCCTTTCGGGCCGTGAGCCGTGAAAATACGTGATCTGACAACAGAACAATAGGACTGAGTTCCTGCTGGTTGAAGTGGTTTTTCCTTAGCCTTTCTGCACTAATTTCGTTTGACCTGAGTTCATCCCTTGTCACTGATCCAATGAATATCTCGAGTTAACAGGTGTTCATGTGTGTGGAATGAGAAGTCGCGATCCATTGCTCAAGAATTACTGATCCTATCAATGAGAGTTGGTTTTACCATTACAATTCATAGGCCAAACGTCGAAATCATACAGAAATGTCAAAAGGGGATTGCGTACTTGACTATTTTCTAGAATTCATGATGGACTATGTGACTCCATTTCCATAGAGTGATAGGTAATCATGATGGATAATGCGACTCCATAATTTGTAATTAAAATGTTTTGTGTTATTCTACAAGAATTTATACCACGGATGTACGTTGGTAAATAATATAATTTTTGTCATGTTCGGCATGGAATTAAAGAGATTTTTAAGCGTTGCAGCAGCGATGGACCTCCAGGATTCTCTCTTCCCTCCTCCACCAGGATACTTCTAGTTCCGGAACTGTTCCGTACTGCCTTACACTGCTCTACACACGTCGTGCAAAAATTCCCCAAAGGTTCTCAATTGGATTAAGGTCTGGACAACGTGCTGGCCAGTCCAGTCCAAGACCTTGATGTTCCGCTCCGAAAACCATTGCATATCGTTTTGTCTCAAATTCCGAACAGTCTCAAATTCCGAACACTTTATTTTTAAATGTAAATTTACTGAACTTTAATATTTTCAATAATTGAATAAAAAATACCCTGACATTCTTTGAGGTGTAGGCTTCATTTTAACATCATTCACAGGTATCGATACTGTATATAGCTTGAAATACTAAGCATTTGCAAAAAAGTGACTGTCAAAACCAGCGATAAAATGTTTGCGTTAGCAAATTCGGAATTAGAATCAAGTTTCGAAGCACAATATCCAAATTTTTGGGGGCGTTATACTTTTACAAAGAAGAATAGCCAATTCGCTTCGATTTGATATATCGATCATCTGGATCGGTAGCTCAAAAGTTATGATTAAAAATAATGCATTTTGGGTGTTCGGAATTTGAGACAAATGTAACATATTTTTAGTTTTTCACCATGAATATGAATTTGTAAATTAATGTTATGGTAGCCAAATGAAAGAAAAGGCTCTATTGTATCCGAAAACCACATTAATTTCGCGAAAAAGTACCATTTTGCGTGTTGCGTTGGTGAAATTCTATCGAGAAATCCCCCGGCCAGAACGGGAATCGCACCCGAACCCCCGGCATGATAGCTAATTACGGTAAAATTTTGCGGTTCTGGAAAATGTAGAGTTGGGAAAACTTTTTTTTACCGAAAAAAAAACTGAAAATATAGTTTAGAAACGGAATATCTCAAAAACAATTTTTTTTCGTTAAATCAAAATTTTTGACACAAAAAAGCCCATTCTGTCTTAAGCGACTGGCAGAAATTTGATCCAGGGTAAATGAAAAAAGAATTTTTATTGCAATTTGAAATTTGCAGTTGAATTTAATTTCTCTCAAAAACGTATTTTTTTTAATTCTCCAAAAACTAATATGAACAGTCCTTATAAATTCCAACAAGTCACTGATTCATCGGAAGATTATTAGCATTTTTATAGGGCAAAAGTTTTACCAAAAACAAATTTTTCATGTGTTCTTTTGAAAAAAAAAACTACAACTTACTCTAGTTTAATTTCTTAACCAATATTTTGTTGGTCCTAAAGTTTTTGAATGAGTATTTTTGGAAATTTTGAGTTTTTTTTTCGAAAAATCTTAGCTCAAGAACTGTTACCCCTACAAAATGTTGGTTAACGAATTAGATGTAGCAAATTTTTGAGGTTTTCAATCGAAAATAAAAAAAAGCAATAAAAAATTCAAAACAAAATTATTGTAATTAAAATTAAATGTAATTTTAATTTTTTTTGATAATTAAAATTACATTTTAATGTGCAGATTACTGCGATTACCATATTCTGCATTTTTTTTTTATTCAGAAACACGTCAAGAAAATGTCAAACGCGAGGATTTACACATAGCAATTTTACGACATTATTTTTTCTGGAGTCTCCATACAAAAATGCCATATATTCCCGAAACTATAGGAGATAGTATGTTGACGTCTTCGATCAAAGTTCATACTTTAACACTAAACGTTTAGTTCATTTATTATTACACACATTGATTTTCCACAAAACAGTCCATCACATCAATTTGCGAGCTGTTGGTTCGACGGATGCGGTATGTATTAACTCCGTTTCGGCGATCCCACGCTTTTGGTCACATCCCGAACTGAGACACTCTTCTTGCTCGCGTGACTTTCCGGCTTTTGAACGTTCAGATTTCTTTTTGGTCTGGAAGCTGCATTCCTCTCCATACTTCCGAATCGCGTTTCGAACCGCTCCACTGTTTGTATTTTTGGTGGAAGTACACCATTTGTGTACGATCACTTTGATCTTCATCGAGAAATGCTTTTCAGTTTTCAGTTCAATCTCCTTTTCCTTCGTTCATAGTTATTCTCCTTCGTTCATAGTCAAGCAAACCATTTGTCATGACAATGTCATGCGAAAATGCGAAAACAGAATAGAAACTGTATGTATGACTCATACGGATGTCGACGCCAACCTCTATCAGTTTCTATTCTGTTTTCGCATTTTCGCATGACATTGTCATGACAAATGGTTTGCTTGTTCATAGTTATTCTCCTTCGTTCATAGTGACATAGTAATGTTGAATCCTTTGTACGAGAACGAACGGGAAGCGAAAATGAACGTTTCTGTGATAACTCGCTAGGAATAAGGAAACTATCTTAAAATCTTTCCATGCGACCGTCAATTGAAAATGAAGGTGTTTCTTGAGTCACTGATATCGACAAAACGATATTGATTATATGAGAATTATTGATATTATTCGACATCGCCGGTCTCTCGCTGAATTTTAATTCAATATTAAAATGACGAGGAAAAAATATTGTAACCATACTTTTGCGTAAACACGAACATCAACAGAGTTTTTTTTTCAAAAAGACCAAAAAATTGGCACTTCATTGAATGGCGAAAATATAAAATGGTTTAATTATGGATGCTTTCGAAGGCCGATTAAACGAAATTGGAAAATAATTATGTGGCTTGGTTAAATGACACGTTCTTTTCAACGATTGGTGATTCCGTCCACACGAAATATTTTTACTACTTGATGGTTCACATGTTAAGTCGGGCGTCACAAAAAATGGGTCAAATCTATTTTCATTATTACTCCGCACTGTTTGGACAGAAGAATCTTCCCATCAACATAATTTTTATCAGAGACTGATCGAAATATCTAACGAACCAAAACCCTATTGATATGAGAATTTTCCTCTGGTTTTGTTTTCGGCATTCGACTGTACTCTGATAAAGGAAATAAGAGTAGAGACTCTTTCCCTACGTTTCGTGGAATAGCAAATATCCCATGATAAATATGCTCTCACGACAAGATCGATAGTTAACGACTGTGGGGATTTGTTTTGCCAAAAAATCCTATTTGTTATCAAATGCGAAGAACGGAAACGAATCTTTGCTGTGTGTGATTTGTTTTTGCGTTGCTGCTTCGTTCGAGTGCTTCCTACCTGCACGACAGGGCAATAAAAGCCAAAATCGGATCCAATATACTCACTAATGACGGTAAGATTGAAGCGAAAGCTCTGCGTTTGGCTGTTTTGGAAATCGACACGGCACCGATAAATGCCCTGATCGTGGCGTTTAATTTCCTATCGGAGAAGGGAGAAAAACAGAGTAAGGAGAGAAAAAAAAAACAGAATGAGACGAGTTTCTGGTAATTAGACTAATTACGGCACGGGTAATACGTTTCTAACGTATCCGAGCCCCGATTTGCCTTGGGGAGCTTACGTTCAATTCCAAATATGCTGGATCACTCTCGATGACGTAACGTGCTCGAGTTCCGAAGACTTGCGGCGCTGACCAGTGTTGGGCATCATTAAGAGACTTCCCTCGAACGTCAAGGCTGTGGAGAAAAGTTTAAAAGAATTGCAGACGATTAGATATGGCTTGCACTTTCGAAATCTTCTCCGATGTCTAATTAATGAGATGTCGATAAAAGTTGTGTTATTTTCATCAAGAGGAGAAACTTTGCTATGATATTTCGAAAACATTTACCTTTTGCTGAAATTCTACCTAGTTTGCGACCCACGCAAAGGTTATTTCAGCGTGAATGCACTGCCTCAATAGATTTTGCTACCTTCGAACGAAACGTCAAAGTATCGATTTTTGTTCCCAAACCTTTTGATCCCAACTAAATTATACTCGATTCAGCGATAAACTCCAACACGCTCACACCGTCCGGTTGGTTGTGAAAAGTTCAAACTCTAAGCACTCGCCACCCACGCAAACGAGTGATTGGGTGAAAAAGTTGTATGACGTTGCGAGCAGACTTTGTGGAATTTATTTGCTTTTCGTGGCTTGGTATGGAAAACTGTTACGCCCTTTTCCTCGTCACCGAATAGTTTGTGGCCACAAACTGACCTAACCCTGGGATATCTTTCGGTCTTCTGCTCATTTCTCATCGATTGCGAAGCTGCTAGAGAATGCTCTTTGGAAATATGGGTTAAAAGCACGTGAAGAATGATGACACTGTATTTCATCAGCCGGTTTGAGGGTGAGTTTGCATATTTGCAGAGGTAGATTGGGATTGGCACGGCTATTCTATTTTACGCTACTAGCTGGTTGATGAAATAAGGATTTGTGGTGCGATCAGGAGAGCATGGGAGGAAAAGTTTCGACGGTAAAATGAATCAGTCCTCACAAGAGTCTGTAGCATTCTGACAGGAAACATAGTTGCTGTATGTGAAAGCATATTTTCAGTTTTTGGAAATACGATAAGAGGTAAAAAGATTCTGACAGATTATTAAGTAAGTTATTAAGTTCTGATCGTCTGCTACTAGAAGGATAAGAGGAGAAATAGAATGAAATCAGATAGAAGATCAGAAATTATAAACGGAATACACTCTCTTCATTTCACTTCACATTCCGGTATACACAGCGTATATGTTGGGTTTCGGGGCTGGTAAAGAAAATTAATTTTCAACCTGTTAGACATCATTTCTCAGAATAAACTAGATCCAGAGATGTCAACCAAATTTTTGATAAAGCTGGAAAAATTTTAAAAATAAAAGACTGGAAAAGCCGTAACAATTTATGAAAAAACTGGAAAAAAGCTGGAAGAATATTTTTATGACGTATAACTACGTTAAGAGTGCCAAAAGGGTGCCATTGAGGGTGCCAAATCAGAAAACAGGTCACGTTTTTATGAAATAAAGTTAACGTTAATAACTATTTTTGCCGTGAACCGATTCTGGCGATTTAAATACAATTTACTCACTCGCTGATGTCTCTGGCATCAAACTGACGCCATTGAATTAATGTTTTGAGCTACACAATTATGTGGGGAATCATTAAGCTAGGCTATCGCCAGCTAATCCAAGAAAATAAATGTTCTGGAATTTTGTAAGTGATTTGGTTTCGCATGACGGTAGGAAAACTCTCTCCACAAAGGATGACTGCTGAGGCAAATATTCAGTCTTTTTCCCAGCAGTTAACATTGTTTGTTGGGGGTCTTCGTAGCCACTTGGTTACGCGTTCGCTTACCAAGCGATCGATCGTGAGTTCAAACTCAGGGCCCTCAATTGACCATCTTTGTGTTCTTATAGAATAACTACGTCCACGCAACCATCATCAGCGATGGAGAACGATCCACGGTCGAAATAAGATCGATTCATCCATACAACTGCTCTGCTCTGCAAGACACATCGGGCTGCTGTTCTATAAATAACTCAACAATGATCAATATCAACTGTCTCCGATGTCCGGTCTGCTGAACAATGGAAGAACAGATAGAATACCCTTACGCCTAAATGGCTACTACTGTGTAATTTACCATAATGTAATGGAACAGAAAACTTAACGCCTAAATGGCTACTACTAACTACTGTGTAATTTACAATTTATAGAAACATAAACATATGTACATGTCCACGATTAAAACCCGGCTTTGTTACAGCTAAAATGCTAATGAGCCTAATTAATAAATAAATGAGATAAAAAAAACATTGTTTGTTTTTTGTCATCATAAAGGCTTTGTCGGTGCCTTTGACATTGCATCAATGCATTGAACTGACGCTATGGTGAAGCAGGTGTTTAGGTTGTGTCGCAAAAAATTATTTGGGGAATATCAAGTTATTCAATAAGTTATAATAAGTCATTAATTTATTTGGGTTTACGAGCAGATAGTTTATTTCGCTTATTTGCAGCTGTATGAAGTATTCTATTTACTATCGCGAGGCGAGTGTATGCCGATAAGCTTCTCAATCTGTTTGATCCTTTACGACGGTTGATACAGTAAGTTGTACTTTTGCTCATTCAATTGTTCAACATAAAAAAATTCACTAACTATTGAATTTCGTAGGTATCGTTTATTTCGTGAACATTGTGTGCTAGTCAATGGCAACTCGCTCAGACCTTATTAAAGGATGGTCTCGTATGTTTCAAACTAACCAGGCAATGAGAGGACTACAAGTTTGTTTGCGAGAGACCACCGCTTCCGAAGGAATTTCCTTCTACGCTTCATCTGATACGCTACTCAAAAGTAGCGTTTGACTGACCGATGAAAAAACATGTTCGTACGAAAACGAAGATAGGCTTATTCTTTCGAACGAACGATGTTCAAATTTTCGAATGGATAGATTGGCTTCGTACGAAACCAAGGATACGAATGAGGGATACTTTCGAACGTTTTGTATTCGTTCGAAAACAAGAATAAGGGTGATCATCTCATCTAGACTGCTGCGCACTTCAAGCTGATATGGACGAGCTATCTCTATGGTGTACTGAGAACGGGATGGAGCTTAACATCAAAAAGTGCAAAATTATTTCGTTTTCCCACCGTTTCGTTTCGTTTCGTTACGTTTTTTTTCAATCCTGATCAGATTTTCAATATTCCAACCATTCAGAGGTTTTGGAACGTGTAGAAACTATCCAACTATCCAACAAGGGGTCACGATTGATAGCAAACTCCGGTTCAACGAATATGTAAGCGTCATAACCGCAAAAGCCTCTGTGCAGCTCTTGGATTTATCCGATGCAATACAAGAGGATTAACCGTACATACGTTCTTAAGGCACTATACTGTTCGACTGTCCGCAGCATCATGGAATATGCTGTTCCCTGCCTTATTATGCAGTCCAGAGTATTCGGATGGAAAGGGTTCAACTAAAATTCATTCTCAGCATCCAACAAATTTGTCGGACTATCGAAGTCTCTGTGGACTCATTAAACTTGAAACTCTAGCCGATAGACGCAGCAACCTTCAGGGACTGTTCTATTTGACCTCATCATTGGTAACATAGGCTGCCCTTCTCCAGAACTGCAATCCATCGCCGTCAATGTCACAAAAAAAACGGACCATAGTCACTCAATTCCTTTCACGGCACATAAGATCCGAATACTAGGCTGTAATACACACTTATTTTTTCTGAAATCTCACCAAATGCCTCTCACTGCCGATCGCTCTGTTCACAACTTTACATAACGAGAGTGGAGGTTGCGGTAAATGGTGGTCGTAGGATTGTGAGTGTCCAGACAATCCCAATCATTTATGACAATCGCGATGGTTATTTCGATTTGTTTATTGATAAGGTAATTTATATATTTTCGAAAAAAAGGACACTCCCGGGCTAAGTGGGGTAAATAAACAAAAATGAAAGTCGCTTGTAAAGCAAAAAAAAATAATTCAATAAAAAAATTGTATGTAGGGGTTTTTGGGGCCGGGGAAGGTTTCTACGATAGTTCGAGACCCCTCCCCCTCTCTTAGGGGGGCCTAGACACTCCTCTCCCTTCTTTAAGGTGGGGCTGCCATACAAATGAAACATAAATTGCTTCATAACTTGAGAATTAATCAAGCAAACGAACCTTAATTCGGCATGTGGACGTTTTAGGGTGCAATAAATATTCCTATGGTGGATAGACACACCTCCCCTTCTTTAAGGGGGGTTGCCATACAAATGAAACACAATTTTCAGTAGAACTCGAGAACTAATCAAGCAAACGTGGAAGGGATAAAACTGCCATACAAATGGAACACAAATTTTAGTATAACTCGAGGATTAATCAAGCAAACGAACCCAAATTTGGTATACTGGAGGTTTTAGGGTGCAATAGATGTTTCTATGTTGGATAGACACACCTACCCCTCTCTTAGCGGGGATCCTGCAGAACTCGAGAATCAATGAATAATAATAATATATGGGAAAATAAATGTTTCTATAGTGGTTTTACATTCGCATAACTCGAGAATCAATCAAGCAAACGGAACCAAATTTGGCATGTGGATGTTTTAGAGGGCACGAAATGTTTCTATGGTGGTTCGACACTCCTCTCTCCTCTCTAAGGGGAAGGGGGCTGCCATACAAATGAAACACAAACTTCTGCCTAACTCGAGAGCTAATAAAGTGGAACCAAATTTGAGATGTAAGAGTTTTTGGGTACGAGAAATGTTTCTATGACGGTATGACACCCCACCCTCCTATGGAATGGAGAGGGGGTCTCATAAAAATATTACACATATTTCAACCAAACATGACAATTGAACATTTTCGGAAAACTTTCAAGGGAAATGCGAAAATTCGGAAAATTTAATTCCCATATGTTCTATAATTACATAGTGACAAGCGTTGTTAGTCCAATCGATGTTTGCGCCAACGAAATTGGTTTTGTTCGTTTAATGTAAGAAATATCTTCTTCTATCTATATAAATAAAAATGGATCGCCGAATGTGTTGATAAGAGCAAAACTCGAAGAAGGTATTATCCGATTTAGGACTATCTTCATTCTATCATATTTTCTGTATCAAACATTTATTCGATGTAACGGAAAAACATGTTATTTTCAAGTGAATGAAAAATCTTGAACGAGAATTGTGTCTGAAAATAATCTGATATTATAATGATAAGTTTTGGCAGAAGTCCTAGGAAATTTATATTAAAAGTAAACTGTAAAGGGTCAGTTAGAAGATGAATCAATGAACAGGTCTGCGATCGGACCCATGATCGTAAGTAAGAAAACGTGAATGTTTGGAGGTTTTGATAACAAAAAATAAATTTTGGGTGAGACGAAGTTTGCCGGGTCAGTTAGTTACTTAATAATTATTGAAAGAGATACTCAATACTCAATACTGAAACCTTACTATCATAGTACGATGTTTTCAAATTTCGTTCAATATTTATTCTATATCACTTCTTATAGAAATATTGATGCTCCTATAATATATATAAATTATGCCGTGACTTAACTCGCGGTTTAAAAAAAACTTTTATTTAATTTCTAATTACCCTTTTTATTCGTTTATAACACTTTACATTCGGTTCATAAACCTTTATGCCCGTATTCAACTCGGCTACGCTCAAGACTAAATTCTATAATCGTATTACAAGGCTTAAATAGACTACATCTGCTGATCTCATTATTTCCGTCGGTGGTTCGAACCTGATCGACCTTTGTTCGCGTCGTTCGATTGATTTCCGCGGCGTCGGCAAATGTTGGTTTACACGCGCGGTGTAACTTTGACGCCTCTGTCTGTTGCTATGGGTCTCGGCTGGGCTTTTGCTGACGTCTTGACTTCTGGGACGCCTTGGTCGGTCGGTTGTGGTGTAACGCCTCCCCCCTTAGATTCTCGTCCGTCCTCGGACGATCTTTCGAAAAGGACGAGACTCGGTAATGGTCCAAATTCTCCTTTTCCAATGGTTTGTTTAAGTTCCGTGGTGGTTCCAACATGGCTTCGAATTTCCAGAGTTGCTCTTTCCTTCGCTTTGAATCTTCTGTCGATGATATAAATGGTAAAAGAACAGATAATGATTAGCATGAGGAGGACTCCTCCTCCGATGGTTGTTGTCCTTTTTGAACGATGCAGGTCTAACTTTATGTCCTGCAGACTGTTAAGGTTTTCCAATTTGAGGTGGTTGATTTCATTATTCCCCTCTGTATAGTTTAATTGTATCAACTTATTTCCGTATATTGGGAGAAGGTATTCTTCACTATTTCCAAAAGTTACTTGGTTATTGAAGGTGATGTTCATCACTTTGATTGTACAGTTGTTTGTTTCGATGATTGTCGGGGTGTTGATCAGTCTGGAATTGTTGCATGAATCAGAGATCAATACATTTTTGTTTGTGTCAACAAGTATGACTCCTTTCTTAATTTCTTCGACACGGATGGGTTGTCTGACGGGTTTTATGATACATTTTGGTGTTTGGTGATTCAGAAGGTTATAGATGCAATCATCTTCGAGAAGGGTTGTAGCTTCGCAAATGTCGCAAAGTTCGCTTTGTCTGTAAATGATGTCTCCATGCTTTGCCACCAGTTTTACGTCTGTGCTGATTCGTGTACTGTTTATGTTGAGCGTCTGAATGTTGATCAGGTCGAACTCGTTGTCCCCGAGGATGGGTATTTTCACCAGTATTATAATTTCACCTTGGCTTACAATAACGCTTCCTGAGCTGTACTGGAATATTTGATCTAAATAGTCTAGCTTTAGCTTTTGAGCATTGAGTCTGTTGAAAATGTACTTCTTCTCTTCAAATGAAAATAAATTTCTGTTTAAAATGTTGAGTTTAGCAAACTCGATTTGTTCTTCAATATTTCCGAGAATCTGAATTATAGAGTCAAGGTTTACAATCATGTTGATATATTCCAAATCTGCTCTGGTTACCAAAGAATTGTTCCTCTGTTCCACAATCTGTTTATTGATCTTTTTGAGTACGTCTGTTATGTTATTAATTTTGTTTTGTATTTTTTCGTTAATGATTATTTGTCTTGATATAGATTTCGATAGTAAATTTTCCTGTTTCTCTAAAGTTCCCAAACTATGGTTTATAATTTCTAAATCGTCATTATCAGGGTTTCCTGCTATTAATTTTATTGCTGTTCCTAATGCGTTTACTAATGCTCTTTTACTTCTGTGGGAATACAAGCTCATCAATTTACCTTTTGAGTTTTGTATTTTGAAATCTAAAGTACTTCTTAAGTGGTCTATAACTTTAATATTTCCTGCGATTTTTTCAATGTAATTGATATTATGTTCGATAGAGTGGATATTAATCTTTTGGATAATTCTCTCGAATCCTATCCTAATCCTGACTTGTTTTAATTTTATGGCAATTATACCATTGTTGTGAGATAGATCTTTAAGTTTTGTGCAATTTATTATGACGATGCATGAAAATAGGAAGATTACTGCTTTCATCTCCTGGAGTCTGGGTAGGTTGAATCGGTTTCCTCGTAGATCGTTCGTT
Source organism: Toxorhynchites rutilus septentrionalis (assembly GCF_029784135.1). Taxonomy (NCBI): domain Eukaryota; kingdom Metazoa; phylum Arthropoda; class Insecta; order Diptera; family Culicidae; genus Toxorhynchites; species Toxorhynchites rutilus. The sequence goes on from NC_073746.1 coordinate 103,802,817, forward strand.
CCAGGTGGCGGGATTAGTTTTCCTAACGGCAGCGAGTCCTTGATTTTCGCTCAGGGGGTCCTCTCGCTTGTTCGTTTGGTTTCTTCAGTAGATGTAAACTTCTCCTCTTTAACTCGGTGGCGGTGCTTCCAGATATCCGCTCTATAAACACTACTCACTTCGTTGTACCACTTGGCCAATGACTGCGCCAATTATGCCGTGACTTAACTCGCGGTTTAAAAAAAACTTTTATTTAATTTCTAATTACCCTTTTTATTCGTTTATAACACTTTACATTCGGTTCATAAACCTTTATGCCCGTATTCAACTCGGCTACGCTCAAGACTAAATTCTATAATCGTATTACAAGGCTTAAATAGACTACATCTGCTGATCTCATTATTTCCGTCGGTGGTTCGAACCTGATCGACCTTTGTTCGCGTCGTTCGATTGATTTCCGCGGCGTCGGCAAATGTTGGTTTACACGCGCGGTGTAACTTTGACGCCTCTGTCTGTTGCTATGGGTCTCGGCTGGGCTTTTGCTGACGTCTTGACTTCTGGGACGCCTTGGTCGGTCGGTTGTGGTGTAACGTATATATATATATATATATATATATATATATATATATATATATATATATATATATATATATATATATATATATATATATATATATATATATATATATATATATATATATATATATATATATATATATATATATATATATATATATATATATATATATATTCTGAACGGGAAAGGTAATTTTTAGTCATAATTTTGTTATTGAAATGTGTTTATCTCTCGCGGCAATCCACCATCATATATGCTTCACGCAAACTCCACAGTTGCCACAGTTAAGGGAAAGGCAAAATCCCACTCGAACTGTGCAGGTGTGCAGTTCCCCGTAGGTGTATCCGCCAATTGCTCCGCAAGGGTAGCTAGGCCGAACGCGTTAGTACCAGTGCACCAGTTGACCTAGCCGGCTTTATATACTTTCGGCCGCCGAAGTGATCGAGTTGGCTGGTAAAGCTGCTCGCGACGATAAGAAAACCCGCATTCAGAACAGAACACATTTGGTTCGGTGGACATCAAGACAACAACAGGCAGTTGCAGCGAGTGGCAAACGCAATCGCAAAATGGTAGCAGGTAGCAGAACACAAAAGTTTGTTCTTTATACAAACTGCTTTGGTGGCAAATCCAGAACAAGGCGGCATCGAGGGCGTTCGAAATGGTTTTTTTTCAAAACCACGAGTACTAAGGTTTTTAAATTGGAACCATTCCATAAAACAAGGCGCTTTTCAGGGCCATTAAACCTTCCAAAAAAGAGTTTAGGAAATACAGTTCAATGATTTCTAAAACAATATCCAAAATAATAATAAAACACAAATTGATTTTTTCATAATTTGTTTGCCAGGATATGATGAGTATGTGAATTTGGCAGTTGTTCTGAGCTTATTGATTTTCACCAATTCTTAAATTGCTTCTAGATTGAAAGTACAGTAATTTACACTTATCTCGACATTTAGCTAATTGGATGGACCTGTAATGCGACATATTTAGTTGGACATTTTTGTAAACATAGAGTTCGGGGTCCAAATTATGACCCCACATTGAAAGTCGACACTGTACCACTGTCATCGCAAATGTTCAATTACAGGTTAAAATTACCTCCAATCCGACACTGAGTGGTGGTAATGCGACGTGTCATTGCATGTAATTTACTGTACAATATGTCACAAGCTGGATGGGAAGAAATTTTCCAACTGTGAAAGCTGTGGCGAGTGGCAAACGCAATCGCTAAACAGAAAGGTTTAGCCGAACAAGATGGGGATATCGAGTGATAACAAAACAATAAGCTCTTTAGATTGAAGATAATTTTGTGATCCTGAAAAGGACACTTTTTAGCCTGCATGTGAATAAAACGAGCGAACAAATCGTAATGAATGTATTTTTTTGCTATCGCTGCCTTTTAATGCTCATTCGTTCGTCTCGTTGGACTCGCCCCTTTGCCAGAGTCTGCCGATTTGTCTATAACCTGTGAGCGTGTACCGCTAGAGTACAAAAGGCACGGATCCGCTGAAAAATATATCATTCTTTTTCAAACCGTAAATCAGTGTGGTTGTATGGCATCGTTTCACATCACATCGCATCAACGGATTGGTGCCGGAGCACCAGTATACCTAATAGCGGTTATAGAATTTCGGCCGCCGGAGTGCTCGAGTTGGCTTGCTAAGCTGCTCACGACAATGAGAAAACCAGCCTACAGAACAGAGCACATTCGGTTCGGTGGCAACAACTAGTTTCAGTGAGTGGCAAACGCAATCGCAAAACGGCAGCAGGTAGAAGAAGGAAAAAGTTTGTTTATACAGACTGCTTTGGTGGCAAAACCAGCAACCGTAAAACACGGCGCTTTTCAGGGCCATTAAACAATTCAAAGAAGAGTTATTAAAAGTTATTCACAATACCAATGCATTCTAAAGTGACATAATATGATATATAATATGAACTGAATTATTTTGAACATCTGCATTGTATAGAAAATTAACTAAGGAGCAACATGATGAGCTATGTATTTCCTGCTGCTCTGTTCTTATTTTAAAGGACTTTAATCCGAAGGCCATCTGTCCCTGTATTTACTGTTGGTTTTTCAGAACGCTTCTAGCTCGTTTAATTCTCGACCGATCGTAGAGTTCGTCTCCAAAACCTCAGTTCTTTTTCATTTTTGTTTACTTTATTTGCGGAGACTACAAATCTTACAATTCATTCGTCTCCGAAACCACAGTTTAAGGTACGGTAATGTGCTCAATAGTGAAATATATGATAGAGAATGAGCTGATGACCACCTATGCATTCCCTATCACAGCCATCATTTTGATTGTACGACATGTGCATACGCCGAAAGATGCCCGGCGTTGAACATTTAATAAGTACAAAGCCTTCAGAAAAAAAAAACAAGAATCAAGTTTGTAAAAAAAAAACGCTAAATCACAACACCAAAGGTTCTTTTCAGAACCCCCAACATGTTCATAAAGAGTAAACAGTAAACTAATCCATTTTTCAGGTAGATAAGTAGGTATTCACGTAGGAGAAGAAAATAATAAAAATATATTCGAAATATATATTTAGCAAAAGCTGTCCCCTTTGTATAGTCCTACGTCACTCCGGTTATGTAACCGACATTACCCACCCGTCTTTTTTCAAATGTTTTAACATGCCATTCAACTAGGCTTCCGAGTTTCGCCCTATTCCTACATTCCAGCAACAGAGCACTCACCAAGGAACTCATTTTTTTACTGTCAAGTAGAATACCACCATATGCTAGTGTTGTGAAAATATTCTTCTCAAGCTATTTAACTGGCTTTGGTATGCTCACCAAAGATAATCGAAGTACAAAAACTTGTGGATTATCTTTGGGTGAGTACCATCATTTGATACTCACAACAAATCACAGCTCTTCTGCAAAATATTAACTTCTACGCATCGTTCCGTTAAATTCGTGAGCGTGATTTACTTTTCTTTTTATCAACATTTCTTATTCTACATCGGCATATATTATCCTTATATACATCATCCAACGACTGATCATCATTCTTCGACCGTCATCGCTCGATTGTAACACTGGTGGAGAGAACAAACAATACCTAACAATCCAACAGAACGGTCCTTTTCAGTATCATCAAATTATTATCAAACAGTTTATTAATGTAGTTCTTCAAACATGTCCGAAATTAGTATGCAACAGATAGCCTAACGTAATCACACGTCAACTATGTGGTCATGTTTCGGACACAACCATCCTGTGACTTTGTTGGTGCCAAATGTCTTTAGATTGCATCAAACGTCAACTGCCATCTCGGAGATATTTTTGTTGTTGTTCAAAATCGCCTTTTGAGACGGAAAACCATTAGGTCCCAAAAGCTGCAAAAAATGGATTAACTCCTAATCACGTTACTCACGACAGTGAATCTTGATTCCATGCGGCGACCCTTCTGGCATTCGGGCGCCGATTATCAAACTAACATTCCTTTTCTTTCCCAGGTGACTGTTAGGATGTGGCGGGCGTCGTTATTGACTATTTAAAGCTCGATGTTCCGACACTTGCACTATGAGAATGATTTGCTACTCCCACGCGTCATTCAGTGTGTTCTCAGTGCAATTTCGCTGGTTCGACCACAGGGAACAACTACGAAGTATACAGTCTACCCAAACTGAGGCTTTGATTGAGCTGACATTTAGCATAGGGTAGTTTTTCGTGGAAATCAACATTTTGAAAATTCGCAGTCACTTATGGGAAAACTCGTACTCGAGCGTATGTTCGTGCTTCTAGAAGACCAAGCAACGAAAGTCACGCCGGTTTCAATGATGAACGACTTTTGGATGCTGTTCAATTCCTTCTCCATGCTTAACACCTTCAGCCCTCCCCAAACTGTGTTCAAGACAATTCCAGTTCCGCAGAGAACGTTTCGAACAATTCTTGGGCCCTCTCTTAAGCTTCACAAATCCTACAGTTCCACGACCAGTAGTCGGTACTTACAGATTTTGTGAATGTGGGTCTCTCTCTAATTTGATTCAACGGAATAAGGACGTCGATGATGTTGACTCTTCAATTGCTATGGTCAAAAACCATAATATCCAGCCGATTGTGTTGGATCGAGATATCAGTGGGATCCCAGTACAGGTTGGAACGGTCATTTTTTAAAACAGATATAGGTTGGTACTGACACTTCGGTACAAGGTCTGCCATTAGACCACATTGAAGCGCCAGTTGTATGTGGACAATTCGAGCCACCTTGTTGATAACCCATCCGGCATACGGCATTAGACGTACCACCTGAAGTTTCTTGAATATGTTCTGGATGGTTATCATGTCAGCTTCTATCACCCTTCTTTTATGTTACCCGCATTTTAGAAAATCTTCAAGAGTTCAAGAGCTTGCATTCTAGCTCTGTCTTAAAGTCGGAGTAGTTAATCCCAGTGAGTTGCAAGAATCCAGGTATATGCAGGATTCACAGCCTTATCAACTCACCGTCGTACAATTCATAGCCTTCGGTGTCGCATAGTCGTTCTGTAAGCAGTTGGACAGAGGAGAACTTTCTACTATAAGAACCTTCTCTCTCCAACTATCAGTCTCCGGTGATCATTTTTTAAACAATTGGTTCACACATTGACATCAGTTCGGGTATGGAAAAACTGATAGCAATTCATTGCAATTACATAATTACACACTCATGGAGTTACAATGAATCGTTATCCGCTTTTCCACATCCAGACAAATAACGATGTTTGAACCAATTGTTCAAAAATAATCACATTTAATGAACGTAAACAGTTTAACTGTGTTTTCGTGACAAAAAAAAACTCATATGGGGTGCTGGCTACCCAGAGAATTATATTGGGATAGCAGAGAGGATGGTACATCAAACAAATGTAATTACCATCCATCCACTCGAATATTTTTCCATCCGAAATGTGACGGAATAGTGACTGGCGTCTGTCACACTTTAGATTAATATTCTAGCTGTTCTTTTGCCACAGTCGAGGGATGCGGTTTTTAATTTCTTCTAGCTTCACTTTGGATTCTTCGGGAACTGCACGTTCCGCAAGTATTTTCATTATTCTGTACGGTGTATAAATCTTTTAATACAGGAATTTACCGCAATCGGTTGCGGTGGCAAAGAACACGAGCCCCCGGAAGCAAGTTGCTGTATTTTATGCAGCTGAAATGCGGGACGTGTTACACCTGTACCGAGTGTGCTGTGCACCTCAAAAATATGTACTCGTTGATTGTAATGGAAGCAACTAATGTACTGCTATCGAGCGTCTGTCTTTTGCAGGGTGTGAACCATTAATTTTTGGTGAAAATTTATACGACCATATGTTATTGATCGGACCAATTTATTTCGTGCGCACATTTGAATTAACGGCACCAATCCACCGTATGGAGGGTAGCATCACTATCATACGATACAGGTTTCGTTCCAGTTGGATTTCATGGGGTGTAAAATAACTTCTGCATCACTGCGGATTCACGGAGCGCTCTCCTCCGTTGTATCTTAGTGCCAGTCGAGGCACGAGATGGTTCCCAGGTTGGGATCGGTCTATTTGCAGGTTGTTTTGTTGTCTACATTGAAAATGGTTTGAACGGCTAAACAATGCAAAAGCAAGAGCAATTATGGTTCCCTCTGTTTCGGATGGAAGTTATTTCAAAGTGTTACATAGATTGCATTTTACACCATAAAATAGCAATCATTTTCTTAATGTGAATCTCGTACACAGTGTCGCATTTTCAGATTGTGTGCTTTCAGAATGTTTCTGATTATCAGAATGTTCATTTTACGTGACTATCAAAATATTGCTTCGCAACTTCTCGTTTCTCTTGTTACATTTACAAGACTGAATTTCACATAGCTATCATATCGAAACTGTTTTATTGGAGCAAATTGATATATAATTCAATTTCGAATGTCTCATCCTGTGCCTTATTGCATCTCTTCGGATGAAACAGATGATACACGGGCGGACACTGAGTGGCTGACTGCATTCTGCAATGGCACTATTCTGGTATTCTGAAACGTGTACACCTACGATTGACATTCCTGGAGGTTGATGGCGTCTGACATCGTCTGACTCAGCTGCTTCACAAAATATGCGCTAAAAACACGTCTGTGCCGTCCTCTTTGACGTCGGTGAAACGATTTAATATGCAAGGAATTTGCGCTGCATTCGGATTTAGTTCCGAGCACGGCAACCGTGAGCATGCACAATAAGACATATGGAAGATGTACGAGTATATTTGCTTCGTACATTCCGTACACCCTCCCGCTTGTCCCGATGTCTTACCTGTACAGTGGAATGCCAGCGTTGTCACGGAACCACAGCACCATATTGATTTTATCGCGATTCGACGCTAGAAGTGGACAGTATAGGATCGCTTGGTGGTCTTCGATTGCTTCGACATCGGTTGTTTTAACTGGAAATGGGAGGAAACGGGAAAGAAAAATAAATACACGGTTGAGTGGATAATCGCCGGGCTTCATTGTGGACAGGATATTGAGTTTTCGAAATCTCAATCACCGCTGGAAATGAAGACGATAAGTGCGACGATAGCTGCTGGTCGGAACACTAGACAAACCAAAGCAGACCTCGTGCTTTTTAGTGCAAATATTTGAACTATTTTTAATGTCGAAATTTGTTGGGTTGTAATTAGGATTTTCCATTACTGACGCAGCAATTTTAATTTATTTTCCAACCTTCACCTCTTATTACATTCAGTTCTAATATTAGAGCACAATTTTTGTTTGGTTTATTCGAAAGTAAAGTTTGCTTCAAAATAAAAAAAAACATCAATGATTTTATTCTGGTTTGGTTTTGAGAATATCTTGATTTTTCAACCTGGTCCACCATTTTATTCCACCATTTCTACACCTCTCCACCGCATTTCAGCTTCTGTATAACAATTGCCCGTTATTTCACGATTAGGTGTTGCGTAGTAAGAGTTCTTTTTTGATAACATACAAAGATTAAGGTTCCTGCGATTTGAACTCACGATCGCTCGTTCAGATTGCGGATGTCCAGACTTTCGGCTACAACAGAGGTTCCCAACCTTCCGATCTTTGTGACCTGCTTTGATTTCAAGTAGCGTAAATTAGAGTAAAACCGACATGATTTTCCCAGTTAGAAGTAATTTTTAGCAAATTGTTCGATATCCCCTGTACACACATGTAATTGTTTTATATTTAGAATCGCCGTACAGCTGTGGAAGTTGCTTTGCTGTCAACATAAACAAAGAAACAAAATCGGTCATCGAACAGGAAAAAGTCTGAAATATTCTGCTAGTGGAATTCAAGTGCTTTAATTGGAAAACTTTGAGCCTGATTCATTTTAGATCATTGTTCAGTGTTTTGTGAGACGGTGTAGGTAAAACCACAAAAAAACCACGTGGAACACTTTTACAATAAAAAAATTCTGTGAAATTATTGTACCGAGTTTTTATTCGTTTCTCTAAAGGCTGCTTGTTTTACCCCGACAGGATGTCGATCTTACTCGCACTCCCATTCGTTTCATCTAAAAACATCATTTTTTTGTATCCTATCAAAATGTTTTTCTTGTGTTTAAGAAAGGGAGCAAGAAACTTGTCAAAAATTACCGTGGAATTGCTTGCTTATGTGCCATTTCCAAACTCTTCGAAGTAATTGTCCTCGATTTCATCCAACACGCATGTAAAAGTTACATAGTCGAAGAACAACATGAATTTTTCGCTAAACGCTCAACTTCAACAAATATGATGCTATATACGTCATTTATATATAAAGCACTTGAATCTAAATATCAAGTCGACGCAATATACACTGATTTTTCAGCGGCCTTCGATAAACTTAACCATCAGATCATGATTGCCAAATTGCATCGAATCGGCTTTAATGGTTCGTTGCTGCACTGGCTGCAGCCTTATCTGACCGGTCGTACGATGTGTGTGAAAATAAGTGACTTTATATCATCCCCATTCGAAGTAACATTGGGCGTTCCACAGGGAAGCCACCTAGGACATTTAATTTTCTACTGTATCTCAAGCTTTCTTATGCGGATGACTTCAAACTTTTTATGCGCGTGGAGAACTACGAAGATGCAGTGTTTTTACAAGGACAATTAACAATTTTTACCAGTTGGTGTGAAGCCAATCGTATGTCGCTCAACGCTTCAAAGTGCTCTGTCATCTCCTTCTCTCGGAAACGATCAACGATACGATTCGATTATGAGCTTCATGGATCGACGTTGGATAGAACTACAAACATTAAGGACCTAGGAATCATTTTAGATTCGAAACTAACGCTCCAAGAACATACTTCATACGTTGTTTCCAAGGCATCAAAAGCTCTTGGTTTTACGTTTCGTATCACCAAACATTTCACCGACATACAATGCCTCAAAGCTTTACACTGATCGCTGGTTCGCCCGATCTAGGAGTATTCATCCGGCTCCTTATTACGACAACGGCATCCGAAGAATTGAGTCCGTCCAACGCAAATTTGTACGCTTCGCTCTACGTAGAGAACCCTGGAATGATCCTCAGAATCTCCCCAGCTACGAAGATCGCTGTAAGCTTTTGGAATTAAATCTACTCTGCTCTACTATTTCAATGACAGAAGGAGAAATCTGCGCAATCACGATTTTCTTCGTCTTCCAACATCGCGCACTAACTATGCCTACCATGAGCCCGTTGCAAGCATGGCTCGCGTATTTAATGCTCAAATCGAACTCATTGACTTCAATTTAACGAGAGAATCTATAAAAAGCCGCCTTCTCCGTAACCGATAGCGTAAGATAGATTAAGATAATTTTTGTATCATTTGGGTTGTAATTGAACCTGTTGATAGATGTAAATGTACACCCAGGTTTTTTTTTACGCGGGGGATACGTACCTCGTAAAAAAACGCGTAAAAAACGCGTTAATTGGAAAATCCACTTTAAAAAACCATGTCACCTAATGGTAGATATCAAATGGGACTATCCTTACGAAGAACGGAAGTAAAAAGTTGAGTGTTGCTCGCTTACGAAAACCCGTAGTGTTTTCCTGCAATTTCGATGGTTACTGGTTCGGTTTTCCGCAGGAATGAGGTCATCTGCTGTTGCTAGAAGATTCCCTTGTGATTTGTACACTCTACTGCCGATGCACGTGCAGTTCCACTGTTGGATCGTTCAGAGCTAAGTAGACAGGGAAATTCATTCACGAATCGCTGCCCGTAAAAACCCCGTCCCATTGCACAGTCCGGTGAGCTACCCGTTACCCAACACCTAAAATCCACGTAAGAATCGTGATAAGGTGCGGCACTAATTTCCTTCATAAGCGCTAAACTCCGTTACAAGCACTAATTACCGTAATATCCTCTGAGGGAACATAGGAGAAAAATGTGAGCTGAGGGGGAGATGTGATACTGCACTGGTCTTTTTTTACGTAAAAAAAACCGCGTTAATTGGAAAATCCGCTTAAAAAAACCTCGTAGAAAACCGCGCGAATAAAACCCGCGTAGAAAAACCTGGGTGTAAATAAATAAATAAATAGAGCTCTACTTAAAAAATGTCCAACATATATCGTAGAATTCATGTATAATTGAGAGGGATTTTTGATTCCAAATGTCTTAAAATTGCATGACATGTCGAGATTTACAGTTATCTAAAAATTTTTTGCTACTTATGTATTAGCGTCACCGGAAACATAGGAGACGACCTTTTGGTTAGGTCCGTTAGCGAGCGTCGGACGGCGTTCATTTGCCCGGTTAATTTTTGTTGATTGGGGATTACAACCAACCTGGCCTTGTATGGACCCCCATCACTTCAAACTATCTAACGGTAGATGTGATGAGATCACATACTTCTATTGCATGTGCTGCACTATTGGATGGTTTCAGTTTGAATGGCTTGAAGCAAATAAATAGAATCCTGAATAGAAATGAACGACTCCTCGACCTAGTACTGATATCATATTCTCTAATAGGGCAATGTCAGTTATCAGAAGCTATAGAACCGCTAACTACCATCGACACTGACCATCCCGCCTTATCAGTGGAGCTTGAAGTTCCAATTCCAACCGTATTCGAGCAATATACAAACGAACCCGAGTTGAACTACCAAAAAGCTGACTATAACACGCTGAGCGAAGTTTTTCACAAAACAAATTGGACGTTTTTAGAACAATCAACCAACATCGATCAGGCTGTGAGTCTTTTTTCATGTATCGTTAACACTGCTTTAGCAGAAAATGTACCTACACGCAGACCATCTCAAAAGCCATCCTGGGGAAATGCACGTTTGCGATGCCTAAAACGTACAAGGTCGAGAACACTTCGGAAGTATTGTAGAACTCGTTGTCCCTTCTATAAGCTACAGTTTGCACGCGCCAGCAACGATTACCGAATTTACAACCGGTATCTGTACAAACGTTACACTATTCGTGCACAAGACAACCTACGGAGTAATCCGAAGCGGTTTTGGAATTTCGTAAACACTAAACGGAAAGAAAGTGGACTACCGGTAGAAATGTTCCTGGATTCCGAATCAGCTCGATCCCCTTCTGAAAAAAGCGAGTTTTTCGCTACACATTTCAAAAGCACATTCAATTGCTCCATCGCTACCGATGAACAGGCAGATGTTGCTTGTAGAGACACACCAAACAATGTCTGTGAACTGACAGGTATTACTGTTACCCATGAACAGGTAGAATCTGCTATTGCCAAGATGAAATACTCTACATCATCTAGCCCGGATGGAATTCCCTCCTGCGTTTTGAAACGTTGTTCAAGCGCATTGGTGCATCCATTAACACTGATTTTTAATATGTCGCTTCAAGAAGGCAGATTTCCATTTAGTTGGAAGTTGTCTGTGATGTTCCCCGTCCACAAAAAAGGTGATAAGCAGAATGTTGAAAATTATCGAGGCATCACCTCTTTATGCGCTTGCTCGAAAGTATTTGAGATAATTGTTAATGATGTATTGTTCCAGAGCTGTAAAAATTATATATCAGTTGATCAACATGGATTCTACCCTAAAAGATCTGTTTCCACAAATATGGTGCAGTTCGCTTCATTTTGCTTAAGTAGTCTAGATGCCGGTTCACAAGTTGACGTGATATATACCGATCTCAAAGCAGCGTTCGACCGAGTCGATCATAGGATACTACTTTTAAAACTGAATAAACTCGGAATCTCTAGTGATCTCATCAAATGGTTCGAATTATACCTTACAAACCGCAGACTATGTGTCAAAATTGGATCGGAATCGTCAGAATATTTTTCCAACAAATCCGGCGTTCCACAGGGAAGCAATTTAGGCCCACTCCTTTTCTCAATTTTTATGAATGAATTATCGGAATTACTACCGCCAGGATGCCGCCTTTTCTACGCAGACGATGTCAAGATATACATAATAGTAAACAATATTGAAGATTGTCTTCTCTTGCAACAATGGATTGATACTTTTGAAGAATGGTGCTCCAAAAATTTATTAACTACAAGCATTTCGAAATGCAATGTAATATCGTTTCATCGGAAATTGAATCCGATTACCTACGACTACAACATTTCCAGCCAACCTCTTGTACGCGTTAATCATATACGTGACCTGGGAGTTATCCTTGATTCAGGACTCACGTTCCGCCTTCATTATGATGGAATCATCGCAAAAGCCAATAGACAATTAGGTTTCATTTTTAAAATAGCCAACGAATTTCGCGATCCTCATTGCCTTCGATCACTGTATTGTGCACTTGTACGCTCGATTTTAGATTCAAATGCTATCGTGTGGTGTCCATATCATAACACCTGGATAAATAGATTCGAGTCAGTACAAAGAAAGTTCGTGAGATATGCTCTACGCAACCTTCCTTGGAGAGATCCCGTTAATTTACCACCGTATGAACATCGATGTAGGCTGCTTGGACTTGATACACTGGAACGTAGGAGATCTGTCGCTCAAGCTGTATTTGCTGCAAAAATTTTGTTGGGTGAAACCGATGCAGCGGAAATATTGTCACAATTCAACGTTTACGCACCGGAGAGAGTTCTAAGACGAAGAGACTTTCTACTACTTGATGCACGTAATGCAGGTTATGGACAACACGACCCAATCAGATTTATGGCGGCAAGGTTTAACGAAGTTTATGAGCATTTCGACTTCAATACTTCAGCGGCAATATTTCAGCGCAGACTGTTGAGCAGAAGATATTAACTCTACCGGTAACATGATTTTGTGAATAACGTTTCAAGCCAACAATGACTTAGTTCTAAGAATTTTTTTATTTTGTTTATAGTTTGATTTTATTTTTTGATCACTTGATGTGCAATATGTTTTTATGTATGTTCTAGCTCAACTTAACCGTTTATTGTAAATTTATTGTTATTTTATTGTTTTTCAAACACGAAAAGATATGAGGTTTTTATGCCCTCATGAGTACGTTAACTCGAAAGGGCTTTTCCTCATCATGAAACATTTCATTAAGGCATCAAGCTAGATGGAAATAAATAAATAAATAAATAAAAAAAAAATAAAAAAAAAATTATATTATAATGATGAGTTTTGTTACGAATTTTATAGTAAAAGGTAAATTCAATGGGGTCGAATAGAAGATCAATCAATGAACAGTTCTGCGATCGGACCCATGAACTCGCTCATAGTAAGAAAACGTGAATGTTTGAAGATATTGATAACAAAAAAAATTTTTTGGGTGGGATGAAATTTGTCGGATCAGCTAGTCTATATATAAAAAAATGGATTTCTGTCTGTCTGTCTGATTCCTTTGGACTCGGAAACTTCTGAACCGATCGACATGAAAATTATTATGTAGGGGTTTTTGGAGCCGGGGAAGGTTTACATGATAGTTTGAGACCCCTCCCTCATATCTAAGGGGAGGGGGCTGCCATACAAATGAAATACAAATTTCTACATTACTAGAGAATTAATCAAGCAAATGAAACTAAATTTGGCATTACCTCCACATGGGTGCAATAGGGTGCAATAAATGATTCTATCATGGTAAGATACTCCTCCCCCTTCTCTTAGGGAGGGGCTGTCATACAAATGAAACCTGAGATCGAAATGCTCGCCGATTTGAGACGAAAAACATCCATTTTCACCCACAGAGAAACATAGCTGAAAATATAGGAGGCGAGAGAATATTATACGCTCACTTCGATTCTCGCGAGAAACGCAAAGCCGATTTTTTTTTTCGGTGAGTTATGATTGCCGAAAAATGGTTTCGTTTTCAGTGGCTCCTCGATGCCGATAATGGTTTTTCACTTCTTCAGCACAGCTGAAAACATGCGGCAATATTGGGTTTCATCGTGAAGTGAACATGAGATGGATTAATATTTGTACAATTCACACGCTGTCCAAATGCAGATCGTTTGGACGCTGCTCTAACAGACTAATGTTGGTAAAGTTCAGAGATCGAAATTCTCGCTCGGCTGCGCGATAAATATTTATTCAATCAATCTAGTTTTCGATGAACTGTGTATTGTTGATATTTTCGTCTCTTCCTTTTCACCGAAAATTCTTTTTCAGAGAGAAAGGGATGTCGAAAATCTCTATCTCGGAAGTTCAACGAGAATGCTTTTTCGTCTCTCATTTGGTACTGAAAATATGGAGCGAAAAATCAAAGCTAACTTTACCAACATTAGTCTGTTAGAGCAGCGTCCAAACGATCTGCATTTGAACAGCATGTGAATTGTACAAATATTAATCCATCTCATGTTCACTTCACGATAAAACCCAATATTGCCGCATGTTTTCAGCTGTACTGAAGACGTGAAAAACCATTATCGGCATCAAGGAGTCACTGAAAACGAGACCATTTTTCGGCAATCATAACTCACCGAAAAATAAAAATCGGCTCTGCGTTTCTCGCGAGAATCGAAGTGAGCGTATAATATTCTCTCGCCTCCTATATTTTCAGCAATGTTTCTCTGTGGGTGAAAATGGATGTTTTTCGTCTCAAATCGGCGAGCATTTCGATCTCTGGTAAAGTTAGCATTGATTTTTCGCTCCTTATTTTCAGTACCAAATGAGAGACGAAAAAGCATTCTCGTTAAACTTCCGAGATAGAGATTTTTGACATCTCTTTCTCTCTGAAAAATAATTTTCGTTGAAAAGGAAGAGACGAAAATATCAACAATACACGGTTCATCGAAAACTAGATTGATTGAATGAATATTTATCGCGCAGCCGAGCGAGAATTTCGATCTCTGAATGAAACACAAATTTCTGCATTACTCGAGAATTAATCAAGCAAATGAAACCAAATTAGGCATGTGGAGGTTTTTGGGTGCAATAAATGTTTCTATGGTGATTAGACACTTCTCCCCCTCTCTAAAGGAGAGCTACCATACAAATGAAACACAAATTTCTGCATAACTCGAGAACTAATCAAGCTAATTAAACCGAATTTGACATGTGGAGGTTTTAGGATACAATAAATGTTTCTATGATGAATACACTCCTCCCCCCTCTCTAAGGGAGGCTGCCATTCAGATGAAATACAAACTTCTGCATAACTCGAGAACTAATCAAGCACAATCTGGGATGTGAGGGTTTTAGGGTATGAGAAATGTTTCTATGATGGTATGACTCTCCTCCCTCCTCTGGAATGGAGAGGGGGTCCCATATTACACATATTTCAACCAAAAATATTCCAATCAAACATGACAATCGAAAATTTTCGGAAAACTCTGAAGGAAAAAGGGAAAAATCGGAAAATTCAATTCCCATATGTTCTAAAATTACATAGTGACAAGCGTTGTTAGACCATTTGATGTTTGCGCTAACGAAATATCTTTATCTTCTTCTATCTATACCAATAAAAATGGATTACCGAATGTTTTGATAAAAGCAAAACTCGAGGAAAGAATTGTCCGATTTGGGGCTGACTTTATTCTATCATATTTTCTGTTTCAAACATTTATTCCATATAACGGAGAAACATGTTATTTGCAAGTGGTTGAAAAATCTTGAAATAGAATTGTGTCTGAAAATAATCTGACATTATAATGATGAGTTTTGGTAGAAGTACTAAAATTTTATAGTAAAACATAATTTTAAATGGTAGATTAGAAGATCAATCAATGAAGAGTTCTGTGATTGGACCCATGAACTTGCGCTTAGTATAAAACGTGAATGTTTGAAGGTATTGCTAACATAAATTTGGGCGGGACGAAGTTTGTCGGACCAGCTAGTATTCAATAAAATCGATAATCACAAGCGCAATTTTGTCAGAATTGAAGGGAAACTAACATTTTTTTAGTTGTAATAATAAAAATTATCGAACCAAATTTTTAAAACAATTTTCATCACATTTTCAATGCGATTTCCGAGAGCCGGAAAAAATCTTTCAAGCAGACTTATGTTTACCACATGGGACAAATTCAGCCTCTCGAACACTCTCGAGCACGGCCTTCCACCGACAAGTATAGCATAGATAAATGGGGATAAAAATGAGATTTTCGCCTAATGATGAAGGTAATATCCGCGCGATGGACGCGTGGAGTGAACGGTGGGACGGCCATGTAGATGTGAAAATCCCATTTTATAACCTACCATTCGAGTCCCGGCCCGGTCGCCCCGGTTCGCTCTTCTGGGAACGTTGACGATGAATGACGCGAGCTAATTTGGTCCCAGCGTTCTTAGTGTTAGCCGACAGCATGACGGCATGGGAGCTGCGGAAGTGATATAAATCCTGCACCAACAGGGCCTAGACGGCTTCCCTAATGATGCCAATTTATTTTGTGGGGCCGAATTTATTTACTGGAAGATAAGTGAAAAGAGGCAAATAATTGAGATGAAAATTATGGCTATTCTAGCTTATTTTGCCACGATAGTGGTTTCGAGATAATCGCATATGGGATTGATGTTCTCGGACCCGAACAAATTTTGTGCGATTTGATGTCATGAAATTGTTTTTTTTTCAATGAAGCTAATCTTCGAAGCATTATCCTTACATTTTATTTTATGATTTTACTGTTATTAATTGAATTTATCGGTATCCTGGCAAAGTTCTAGCTGATTTTTTCCCTTAAAAACGCAAAAATCTGTCGCTGAAAATGTTGCACATCGCTAGTCACAAGATTCTTCTATTCTTCTGGAATCATTTGAATTCTTCACTGGAATTCCTCACGACGTACGACTTTTTTTTTATCCTATTCACTTGTTCAACACTCCGGATATTTTTTTAGAATAACAAAACATTTTATTTGGACGTGGCTTCTACACATCGGATACATGCCTAGATAACTATTGAATGAATAAAATTTAAACTTGTTAATCTTCGTATTGTATTAAAATCGTATTGATACTTTTCAATTTGACAGGTTTTTCTTCAGAGACCCACATCTGTCGCAAATCCGTTTGAATTAAATATTCATTAGCGAAACATTCCTAACAGGTGAATACATTCACTCTGCCAAATAATACCAACCGTTTCATAAGCCAAAATCAAAAAAGTATCATCTGGCATCACGCGATAATGAACTGTGAGACCATTTGCCGCTTCCGGCTCCCTTATCTTTTCCCTTCTCGACTGTAGAGTACGCCAACGCAGGAAGTAATTTAATTTCCCTCCGCCACCGCCGCCGCCACGTACTCCACACGCAGAACGCGATCCGGCCATCATTGGCACAGTACCGGCTGTGTGATGTCGTAAAAAATACCGCCTGGGATAGGATCGGCTAGATTCGCTAGGATTCGGTGTATCAAGTTTCTGCCACTTATGCTCCGGAGTCTCAATTGGCCAGCTCTAGTATATGCGGTGAACGTGCCGTGTTTTTTGCCCTAAATTGAGTGGTCGCCGGAATAGTTCGGCCCGAATGGCCGAGTCTGTCCGTCTACAGACGTAAAAGTTTTGCTCAGGATACTTTTATATTCGCAGAACAACTTAATCATAACGAAAATGCGATTTGTTTTCATTAGACGAGCATTGGAATATGAAATGGAACGCCTTTCGTGGAAATGAATCATAAATAGATTATCCGGACAGAAGGCACGTGCTAGGAAGGCTTATTTGATAATATGTATGCCATAAAAAACTATAGAAAAATATGTAATTACTAGCTGTGCCCTGCCACGCTTTGCTGTGGCACATAGTGGTTGCATGATTGAGTTGAATTTTTCTTTTTTTATGTTGTAACAACAATCTCTGATGTATTTAATTGTTTTGAATATTGTATCATTGGTTGAGCTCAATCGGTTCCGTATTTTTCGATTTGTTGACACGTACACAAATGAACAGAACATTTTTTTTTATATATAGAGATCGAAACACAATTGCAGTTTCCAGCTCAGAAACGCCGATGTCAATGTTTAATGATGTTTCCTTCGTTGTGTCCCCGTTTCATATCCCTCCTATCCGATCGATAAACTTTTACTTAGTCGCGGCAATACATACACACACTCTTTACAGACACACGGGCCAAAGGTTGTGCAGTACACTGATCATTCAACAAGAGCCAAAGGTTGTACCGCTCATGACAACTCTACACGAACTGATGATTGCGCCGGCTAGAGACCATTCTATCCTGGATTCCTCGAGTCGAGAAAGACGCACCACGCTAGATATGAGGTACAGACTAGGGGGGCGTTGCTGATTAATGGTCAGCTGCATCCCAATAGGAAGTATCCCGTGTCGGGCACACGTACAGAGCATTGGAGACAGCAACATCCCAATTACGAAAACACTTGTAATACTAACCTCGAGCCAACCGCGAGTAATCGGTTACATATTACTAACATAAATAATAAGAAAAATTGTATTGAACTCCCGGCCCCGTGAGGCTAACGCCATATGAGCCTTTATAAAAATATATATTTTGGAAAAAAAAAAAAAAAAAACAATTGCAGTTCACGATTTTGTCAAGCATGTGGAAAAAAGATGTTTCCATCACATAGAACACATATTCATTACTGAATAGTTGATTTTCATTAGAAGCTCAATTTCAAAAACGCACTCTGGTAATATATAAAATAATTTTTCTTCCAATTTTCCAATTTTTTATGCCGTAACAACACTCCTTGAAGTGGATTATATATTATGTCCAACTTTGAGCTCAATCGGTTCCGTACTTTTCGAATTTTTGACGCGTACACAAACGAACAGAACATTTTTATATATTTATATAGAGATTACATCTAACAAAGTATTTAGTATCAGGGTTAACTTCCGGGTTAAAGTTTCATGTGAATAAAAACGGAACGGTTTAGCGTCTCATACGAAATAAACCCAAAAGCGGATTTCACAGGATCCACAATTTCCTCAGATTCAATTCATACCTCGCGAGCAAAACATGTGAAGTGCCAAAAAATCCTATTATGTAGATATATTCCGGTGAGTCTCCACCATAAAGTTTAACGATTAATTGTCAGTTCCTGCAACACCTGCGATCCCCAGCCGAGAAGAGTACCATTTTTTCTCTATCCTTCCAGCTTTAAGCGGCATTTGTGGTTTCCCCATGGCGGTTTACTTGCTCGGAATGCTTCAAATATCGCATTCGCATATTTTGCATTTCTGGCCGAATGGAATGCATAACGGCTGTCTGTTGCTTTCATTCTGGTCACGAATAACAATACTGTGTCCGGTCACGAATAAACAATCAAATAACAGCGGTTATAATCTTCACACATCCGTGCACCCGGATAGAAATCCGGAAGCATTCGAGGCATTGTGCGAATAAAAAATATAACGAGGTAGAGGCACCGGATGGTCTGGCGTACCCACGCTCAGTTGAATTTATAATCAATAAATTTCAAGGAGGATATCGAGTGCGAATTATTCAAATACCAGCATACCAGAAATATTATTTTGACGTAGAACTACGTCTTACATTAAGGGTGCCAAATCAGAAAACAGGTCACGTTTTTATGAAATAAAGTTAACGTTAAAAACTATTTTTGCTGTGAACTGATTTTAACGATTTACATACCAATCGAATCGGAAATTCTGTAAGATTTGTTTGATATGCTATACATTACTATCTCATAGTCTGTATATGGTTTAAATTGATGAAAATTGGAAGCAATCTCATTTCCCCATACATTTGTTCTGTCCATTTGTGTGATTTCCCAAACAGAGCTGTCAATAACGAGCAGCGAAGGGGAAATCGTAAGATTTAAAGTCTCAGTGTAGCCCCCGATTTTTGAAATTAATCGTTCATCAGCTAATCGAATAGTTTTCAGCAGTTTGTTATTCGATACGATTAATCGGCCCAAATAATCGAGAAAGAATTAGTTGGATTAATATTTCTCATTTACTAGAAAGCCATATGGAATCAAAAAAGTGTTCATTCCGCCTGAAAATCCATTATTATCTTTTACTCACCCCTAAAGTCGTAAACGAAGCTCAATTCACGTTGACGGCATTGAGCTTCGTTTACGAACTTAGGGGAGCGTCAAAGACAATGATTTGTTTTCAGGATAAAACTGCAGCGGCCGTACGTTTTTTTTCTCTCTGAGTTTGGATTAATTAATCGACGTAAATTATTCGTTCGCTTCGATTATTGGTTGTGCAGTATTCGTTCGATTAATAATCGATTTCTGTAGGAAGTATTCGATTAATCGATTAATCGAACGATTATCGGGGATCACTATCTCCGTGAACAAAGGAAAAGAAGAAGAACGAAGGGGAATATTTGCCTACAGTATAAACAGTGGATCTCGCTGAAGCAAACGTTCATTCTTCGCAAGGACACCGACTGGACAACACCGTTGCTGGGCGAGCTGGACGGCGAGGGATCGAGTGCCTTTCTTAAAGCAATTGGGGTGGACGCGATCAAGTTACTCACTCGCTGATGTCTCTGGCATTGCAATCATTGCATCAAACTGATGACATTGCATTAATGTTTCGAGCTACACAATTGTGTGGGGAATCATCAAGTTAGGCTATCGTCGGCTCACCAAGAAAATAATTGTTCTGGAATTCTGTGATATGGTTTCGCATGGCGTTAGCAAAACTCTTTCCACCAAGGCTAACAGAAGCTAAAACAGCTAACAGCTAATCTAGACAGGCAATATTAATAGAAAAGGCTGTTGAGAAGAGCGCAAAACGGAGATAAGTGTGTGTATATTGAGATGCTTCAAGCCATCGATATATGGATATTTGTGTGCGTACGTGCGTGCTTCATAACCCGTACGTAAAAATAGTGCAACTTCGCTACGCTGAAATCCCGTTTGTATCTGACCCTGTGTGCATTGGTGATGAAAATAATGCAGCCGTAATGATAAATTTAAACAAGGAGGGGAGATAGTGGGAGGGAAATATTTGCGCTAGGGTATTAGTAATTAATCTCTGCTGAGGCAAATATTCAGCAATGCTATTCTTTTCGAAGTTGTTGAGATTAACAGAAAGAGATTATTTCGTTTATTTAGTCACCATGAAAGTAAATGTCGTTCTGGATTTGATTTCGCTCGCCATTAGCAAAACTTTCTCCATTAACCCCTTCACGTACAATATCGAACCTCACTCGTCGTCTATCGATGTGAAATGGATACATGCTCCAGGCGTGTGCGATCGAAAGTAAGATACACACACTCAGCAGAGTATCGAAACGACTCACTGTGCTCGTGTTTGGGCCCTGTTATTGAAAATTAAATCGTACGGCAAGGGGTGACAGCTGCGCTTCTCTTGAGCATGAGAAAGTAATGCAATTTTTTTCGAGGCCAGCCAATATTAACAGAAGCGTTTTTTGAGAATGGCGCAAAATGATGAGAAGTGTTGATATTCCTAGTAGCTTTGAGCCACCAATGTATGGCTCTTTATGCATGCTATAACAAGCGCTTGTTTGGCGCTTGATTTACGTTCTACGAACGATTACTGGAGGTGCGATTCCACTGAGGCAATACTAAATAACAGGTAGCATGATATTTGATACTTGCGAATATTGTTCTTGTTGTTGTTTCCATACGTTGCTATATGATATATGGATGTAGTTATAAGATGTGGAATAATGGTACTGGTGCAACAAGTATATAATCGACTGCAGCCGAGGTTATGTCAATTGCGAAAAAGGCCACCGGAATAGCGTTCGAGGTAAATTTTCAATGCATTGACATGAAACAAATTGTGACATACGATAGGACTAGGGTATTGTTCTGCGAGGGCGATAATGAATCATCAATGAATTATCAACAACTGATTCTACAATTTAAAATACCATTTCAGGGCGATCAAACCATTCTACTAAACAGTTATTTCTAAAATTTCACAGCATTATGAAATAATAACCGAAGCTATAAACTAGCGACTTGAATAAAATAACAGCGTAGTTCTACGTCAACAGTGCAGTCGTGTCTTGGACACAAACTCTTATAATTTTTGTTATTCTGTGATTTTTTTTTCTATTGAAAGATTTCCTTAACGTTTGACGTGAGGAGTATAATTTGCGGTTGAAACAATAAGGAAAGGAAACTGTAAGGGAACAGGGAGTAAGATGAACAGTTTAAAAAAAACTTCATTTGTGTAATCGAAAACATACGACTCATTCCAGCGTGACGTGGCAACGTTTCGACTCACTAAAAACGGGTTTTTTCTCGTTTTCTTGTATAAATCACACGATTTCAAAATAGTAAACGATATCAAAGTTAAATTGAGAAAATTTTCTACAAGAATCTTCAGTTAGAGAATATTTTACAGTTCAATTCGTTTGTTGTCAGCCCAATAATTTTATAATGTGACAACACTTGTCTTTTTGCGGTTTCCGACTTTTGAACATTAATGTTTTATTATATTTTCAGTTTCGTTTCAAAACATACAAATAAACTTTGTTCTATGATTTGGCAACAAAAGATATACGGTGATTCCTGTATATTCAGTTTTTCAAAAAAGTCGCAGGAGCATTGTAAAAATCGCCATTCATTTTGTGAATGCTCTGTGCGGAAAAACAGCCTCCACGAAGCGTTGTCACGTCACACAATCAATAAGTTGTATTAAATAAGAATTTCAGCGTATTGTGGCAAGCTTTTTTACAATTTTTTATGTTTTTTATTACTCTGAATACTTCTCACTTTCCTCTGAGATCTCCCCTTTCCCTTCCAAAGGGCCATCCTATAGGGGAATGTGGTCCTAACGCGACCAGTGATCCTGAATCTACCCCTCATTGTATCTCAGGAACGGTACTTCTTACCGAATTTTCAGTAGTGTCAGATGAAAGGACATTCGCTATCCAACTCTTTACGAGTAAAGTTCAGTGTCGGTATTGTGCGTTGCCACTTTTGCTATTGTGCTATTGGTACGAGTGAATCGTGTACGAGTGAAGGTCATTGCTGTCCGCTTTCGACCTGACCTTTTGTGAAGTGGAACGAAGGAACAAAGGAAGCAGCGCTCTTGCAGCGAGCCGGATTGCGGCTGTTGAACTGATTCGGCATAACGGGATCGCCATCGCGTGACTGTCGCAAACGGGATTCATCATCACGTGGCTGCGTAAGCTATTCTTGCGCTATTGTGTTGTCTCCGTAGCGCGTAGCCTCTGTCTCTCCCTGATTAGAGCAGTAGAGCGCATTATTGGAACAACTTATATATTAAGATTATTGTTAAAATCAAAAATAATTTAGAAATAAGACAGAAATTTTTGTAAAATGGAGAATAGTGGAGGATCTCCAAAGATGGAGATCTCCGATAATGAATCTCATACAAGATCTGGGAAAAAACATAAACGAGTCCCTCATAAGGAAGATAATTCTTCTGGGGACGAATCCGCTCATCCTACCAAGCCCCCCTCTAAGAAAATTGCAAGCCTCCCTTCTCAACCCACTGTTACTTCCACTCCCCCTCTCCCATCATCGATTTCGCTTCCCCCTTCTGATGCTTCCGATCCAACCCAATCCTCATCCTCGTCCTCATCCTCATCCTCGTCCTCGTCCTCGTCCTCGTCCTCGTCTTCCCCCTCTGTTGTCTCCGCTCCACGTGTCAGAGTTTATCCAGAAGATGCACCTGGAACTGGCCCTTGGGTTGTTTTCCTCCGGCCAAAACCGAAAGGAAAAAACCTTAACGTGATTCAGATCATGAAAGATCTGGCCAGATACACTTCTGTATCTGAAATTCGCAGGGTTCGACCGAACAAATTGCGAGTTGTCGTGAATGAACGGAAACACGCAAACGAGATTGTTGCTGATCAACATTTCACTCTCGAATATCGAACATTTATACCCTCCCATAACGTAGAAATTGAGGGGGTGATAACTGAAACGGGTCTGACGAGCGAACAAATAAAAGCAGAAGGAAAAGGCAAGTTCAAGAAGCTCCCCTCAATGGAAGTGAAAATCTTGGACTGTCGCCAACTCGGGAAACTTTCCCATGATGGGGACCAAACTAAATTTACGCCGTCCGACTCGTTTCGAGTCACCTTTGCTGGTGCCGCCCTCCCTGACTACGTTATGGTGGACAAATTGAGACTACCTGTGCGACTCTTCGTGCCAAAGCCCATGACTTGCAACAAATGCAAGTCAGTTGGTCACACTTCGGATTATTGTGCCAACAAGGAGCGCTGTGCCACTTGCGGAGAGCAACATGAGGGGAAATCCTGCAGTGCGACTGAGCATAAATGTCCATATTGCGGGGGATCCCCACACGAGCTCTCAGTTTGTGAAAATTACAAGAGTCGCTGGGAGAAACAGAAGCGCTCTTTGAAGGAACGCTCGAAGCGCACTTTTGCGGATATTTTAAAGGGCGCTTCTCCACTGGCCCAACAACAACAACCAATCAACACACAAAATGTCTTCGCCACGTTGCCCGTTGACGAAATAGAAGCGGACACAGCTAACGGGGGCACACCGTTCATTTTCCAAGGGAATCCCCGGCGCAAAAATGTGACCACTCCCAAAGTTCAAGGACAAGCCCCTCCGGTGATACCCCCTGTTAGCATGCCTAAAAAATCGAGTGCAGCGGACAAGCAAAATCAGGTTCCTCCTGGTTTCCGTGGGAATAATTCACCTTCGAATGGCCCAGCATTCGAGGGGACATCAAAAACCCCAACTGTCCCTATTTTTCCGTCCAGTTCAACTTCCCAATCGGGATTTATAAAGTTGTCTGACCTTTTGGACCAAATCTTCAAGTGTTTTAATGTTTCCGACTCCATCAGAACCCTTGTCATC
The DNA here is from genome assembly GCF_029784135.1 of Toxorhynchites rutilus septentrionalis. NCBI lineage: Eukaryota > Metazoa > Arthropoda > Insecta > Diptera > Culicidae > Toxorhynchites > Toxorhynchites rutilus. Next base: position 103,827,418 of record NC_073746.1, read on the forward strand.
TCAATGCTTCCAGTATTAAAGACAATTTTGCAACAATTGATGCAAACATGGCCCCTCCTTGCAATGATTATCTCTCTTGATGTCGAATTCAAATAGAGAGGTCGGAGATATCACTGTTTTACAGTGGAATTGTCGTAGTCTTATCCCTAAATTGGATACATTCAAAATTATAATTCATAACTACAATTGTGATGTTTTTGCTCTGTCCGAAACTTGGCTTTCTTCACGAGATGATATCTCTTTCCACGATTTTAATATTATACGCTTGGACCGTGATGATAGATACGGAGGGGTGCTTTTGGGGATCAATAAGTGCCACTCATTTTTTAGAATTGACCTTCCACCTATTGGAGGGATCGAAGCTGTTGCTTGTCATGCAAACATCAGAGGCAAAGACCTCTGTATTGTCAGCTTGTATTGGCCTCCGAGAGCTGCGGTTAGCCGCAAACAACTTGATGACATGTGCTCACTCCTTCCTGAGCCACGATTGATCTTGGGAGACTTCAACTCTCACGGAACTGCCTGGGGGGAACAGTACGACGACAATCGTTCATCGTTGATCTATGACCTTTGTAACAGCTTCAATATGACCGTTTTGAATACTGGGGAAACAACACGTGTACCTAAACCTCCTGCTAACCCAAGTGCTCTTGACCTCTCGCTTTGCTCGAATTCACTATCGTTAGATTGCAAGTGGAATGTAATCCAGGACCCCAACGGTAGTGATCACTTGCCAATCAAAATTTCCATCACCATTGGGTCGAATTCTTCTGAATCTATAAACATGGCATATGACCTCACAAGACACATTGACTGGAAAAAATATGCGGACGCGATTGCTCTAGCCATCAATTCCAGAGATGGTTTACCTCCATTGGAGGAGTATATCTTCCTTTCTCGTTTGATCTATGACAGCGCGGTTCGCGCTCAAACGAAACCCATCCCAGGTTCCACCATTTCCCGAAGGCGTCCCAATCTATGGTGGGATAGCCAATGTTCCAAGCTTTATGTAGAAAAATCGAATGCATTTAAAGCTTTGCGGAAACGTGGAAACTCCTGAAAATTTTCAAACGTATTTAGCCCTTTGAAGATCAATTTGAAAACATAATCAAAGGGAAAAAACGTGCTTATTGGCGAAATTTCGTGGGAGGTTTGTCACGAGAAACGTCAATGGAAAATTATGGAAAGTGGCTCGAAACATGAGAAATCGCTCTTCAACGAATGAAAGCGAAGAATATTCACATCGATGGATTTTTAATTTTGCACGGAAGGTTTGTCCTGATTCCGCTCCTGTGCAAAAAATTGTTCGAGATATACCACAAGATAGGTGCGATCTTGATTCCGAGTTTTCGATGGTAGAATTCTCTCTTGCTCTGCTCTCATGTAACAATTCTGCTCCGGGATCGGATAGAATTAAGTTCAACTTGCTGAAAAACCTCCCTGATGTGGCGAAACATCGCTTGTTGAATTTATTCAATCGGATTCTGGAGAATAATATTGTTCCAGATGATTGGAGACAAGTACGAGTTATAGCTATTCAAAAACCCGGAAAACCCGCGTCCGACTTCAATTCGTACCGCCCAATAGCAATGCTGTCTTGTATACGGAAATTGTTGGAGAAAATGATCTTGTTTCGCCTTGATCGATGGGTTGAAACGAATGGCCTACTCTCAGATACACAATATGGGTTCCGCAGGGGCAAGGGGACGAATGATTGTCTTGCGTTGCTTTCTTCAGAAATTCAAATGGCTTACGCCGAAAAAAACAAATGGCTTCAGTATTCTTGGACATAAAGGGGGCCTTCGATTCTGTTTCAATAGAGGTTTTGTCGGACAAATTACACTCTCGGGGTCTGCCGCCTCTATTGAATAATATGTTATATAACTTGCTTTGTGAGAAACATTTGAACTTTTCTCACGGAGATTCGGCAGTAAGTCGGGTCTCTTACATGGGCCTCCCCCAGGGCTCATGTTTAAGCCCCCTTTTGTACAACTTCTATGTAAGCGACATCGACAATTGCCTTACACAAAATTGCAGCCTAAGACAACTTGCAGATGATGGAGTGGTGTCTGTCGTAGGATCAAACGAATCCGACCTGCAAGGACCCTTACAAGATACTTTGAACAATTTTTCAACCTGGGCCATTGGTCTAGGGATCGAATTCTCCACGGAGAAAACAGAGATGATGGTTTTTTCTAGGAAGCATAGACCAGCAAAACCAAAGCTTCAACTTTTGGGTAAACCGATCACTCATGCTATGTCATTCAAGTATCTTGGGGTCTGGTTCGACTCCAAATGTACTTGGGGGGCCCATATTAGGTATCTGAGTAAAAAATGCCAACAAAGAATAAACTTTCTTCGTACAATTACCGGCACCTGGTGGGGAGCCCACCCAGAAGATCTTATAATGTTGTATCGAACAACTATTCTCTCAGTGATGGAGTATGGCAGTTTCTGTTTTCAATCAGCTGCCAAAACACACCTCATTAAACTCGAGCGAATTCAGTATCTTTGTCTCCGTATTGCGTTGGGATGTATGCCCTCAACGCATACCATGAGTCTCGAGGTTTTGGCAGGCCTACTCCCACTAAAAGATCGCTTCAATTTATTATCTCTTCGGTTCTTCATCCGGTGTAAGGTCATGAACCCATTGGTGATCGGAAATTTTGAGCAGCTGATCGAGCTAAATTTTCACTCCGGATTCATGAGTTCATATCATGAATTCATCTCCATGCAGGTTGATCCTTCTTCGTATATTCCCAACCGTGTTTGTTTCCCTGACTACATCAATTCCTCTGTGCATTTTGATCTGTCCATGAAGCAAGATATCCATGGATATTCAGATTACCAACGATCGAGGATCGCTCCAACGATCTTCGATGAAAAGTATGGGGGTATCAATTGTGATAATATGTACTTTACTGATGGGTCCACTATAAACGAGTCCACAGGATTTGGAGTGTTCAACGAATTTTTTAGCACCTCACACAGTCTTCAGAATCCTTGCTCAGTGTATATTGCTGAATTGGCAGCAATTCATTGGGCGCTAGACAGCGTCGCCTCACGACCTGTTGAACACTATTACATTGTAACGGATAGTCTTAGCTCTGTCGAAGCTATTCGTTCAGTGAGGCCGGAAAAGCACTCGCCGTACTTCCTTGAGAGAATACGAGAAATTTTGAGTGCTTTATCCAGACGCTGTTATGTCATTACCTTTATCTGGGTCCCTTCACATTGCTCCATTTCGGGTAATGAGAGGGCTGACTCATTAGCAAAGGTAGGTGCAATTGAAGGCGATATTTATCAGCGTCAAATCGCCTTCAATGAATTTTATTCTTTAGTCCGCAAAAATACCATCGCTAACTGGCAACGCAAGTGGAATGAAGATGAATTGGGCCGGTGGTTTCACTCGATTATCCCTAAGGTTAGCCTCAAACCGTGGTTCAAAAGTTTGGACTTGAGTCGGGACTTTATTCGCACCTTCTCCCGACTCATGTCCAATCACTGTTCGTTAGATGCACTACTCTTCCGTTTCAATCTTGCCAGCAGCAATCTCTGCGTTTGTGGCCAAGGTTATCACGACATCGAGCACATTGTTTGGTCGTGCGAGGTGTATCTGGTCGCCAGATCGAATTTAGGAAACTCCCTACGGGCCCGAGGAAGACAGCCCAATGTGCCGGTGAGAGATGTGTTGGCTCGGTTAGACCTTGATTACATGTCCCATATATATGTTTTCCTTAAAGCTATAGATCTTCGTGTGTGATTGCCCCTACATCCTTATACCCTCCTTTCCTTCCTTTGTGGGTAATTCGTCCCCTTGCTATAAATAGTAGAATAAGTTGAAATGTAAATACACTATAGATATACGAATAGATTTATAAATTGAGTGTTCATCAACATTGTTACAATTTCCTTATATCCCATCCTTCTCCTAAAAATATGTCACCCTCCTAAACTCGAGTACACCGCGAGTAATCGGTTTTCCACCTTACTAACCATAGATGTAAGAAAATTGTTTATATATATAGTTCTAAAATTATATTTAAGAATTCGGCTCCTTTAAACTTAAGTAACTGAGCCTGTAAAAAAAAAAAAAAAGATGAAAGGTGTCATAACGCTGACAATTTGATAACATGGTGACTTTTGACGTAGAACTACGTCTTTCAGGAAGGGTGCCAAATCAGAAAACAGGTCACGTTTTAATGAAATAAAGTTAACGTTAATAACTATTTTCACTGTGAATGAATTCTCATGATATGCATACCAATCGAATCGGAAGATTTGTTTGATACAAACGGTTTAAATTCATGAAAACTGGAAGAACTTCCTTTCTAAGCCTACCCGTATTTCGAATGCTAAGAACTCGAACATTTCTTAACAAATCGGAAAGATGTTTGCATCAATTGATAGGAAATATTTCTACGCGTTTATCACAATTAACAAAATATTATATTTCATTAGATGAACAATTGAATAACTGTAAAAGGTCAAGCATTATCTAAACGCGCTAACGGCCAAGTTTTGATTTGTCCGAATTACGGATTCCCCAACACAGACTTCAAAATTAATGTGTCTGGGGAAATCCGCTTTGCAGATAAATGCAAGCTACGAGTACTTTTGTACTCGCTTGTCTTTGTGCAGACCGGAATGTTTCCTTAACCGTTTGAGTCCGGGGGACTCTATCCCTTATTCTCAACCTCTCTTCTGTCTCTGTCAACCTTGTTTATTTACACTTCATATACCGTGCGTTAGTAGATCTGCAGTGCTCCCAACACGCTGAATTTATGACCAGAAATTAGATTACAATAGATACTCGTAGCATTCTAAGATAGTTAAACATTTTTAAAAAACCTTTTTTTTTCTTCCAAAAACGAGACATTTTATGATATTTTTTCTCGCCTTCCAAACGGAAGTAACAGAAATGGAAAATGAATTACAGGTCGAACTCGATTATATACAGACTCGATTATATACAATTTTGGAATCGATTATACAGTTTAAAATAATATTTTTTTATATTTCAAAGGGCCTAGCTGGGTAAGGAAGTAAAAAGTGCCCAAAACCAAATCACCAGCTTTATGTAACATATTTTATAGCGTACCAAATAAGAAATTTTGACTATTTTTGAACCGCTATGTGGTTAACCATATGATCTATTGAGAAAAACGTGCTTTTCATTTTTTGCACGCCATTCTCAGTGACTTCGAGATAAAAATTTGAATAAAAAATACTGAAAGTGTATCTTACTATGGTGTAATATTAACTCGAACAGCAACATGAGGCCGAGCGTTTTCATGATGGAATATTATCGACCAGTTTTTGGATGTATAGTCAAGATGTTTTTTCGGCAACAGTTTGTTTTAAATGCATCAATTTTTGCCTGTAGGAGCGTCCATCGATCGTTTGATCAGGTTTTAGCAGCTGATAATTGATCATATCCTCTCGATTCCACCAAATACTTTGGTACGGTGAATATTCGGACTCGGTGTTGAAGTTCCTGGTTGGTGAGGTGTTACATACGATCTGTCACGTTTTGGATTATAGTAGTGAATCCTTTCTTCGTCCCCGGTAAAGATTCGATGTGAAAAAAAGTTCCTTTTGGGTCATTCACATTTCATTTTTTTTTTGGGTCATTCACAACATTTCGGACATGCAAAAACGCCGCTCGAAATTAAACTCGTTTTCAATTGGTATGGAACATAATTTCCTTGCTTTGGAAGAATCCTGCGGCTTCAAATCGTTTAGAAATAGCTTGTCGAGTTTCTTCCAATAAGTTTGTGTTTGACACAAATTTTGATCGAGTAATGTTTTTTGTCCTTAACACTAAAATCTCTTTTAAATCGTCCAATCCATTCCCTACAAAATCTATCCGATGGAGCAGAGTCACCATAAACTTCCACAAACATTCGATGCGCTCCAATTGCCCTTTTCTTATAATGGAAACGCCATATTTGCATCATTATTTCCAACGAAACTCTATATATTCAACGCAGTAAAAATTGAATTTGTTGTGCAAAACTCAAATACTTGTAAACAATATTTGGTTGCCACCCAAAAGGTTAAACGCTGCACGTATTGTAATTTCAAATGACGGTTTATCGTTAATCTATTTATTATTATCGGAACAGTATTTACGCTTCATGTCGATCCGATACCCAAGAGTTAATGAAAAGGTCGATCAACCGTAGGACACTCTCCGGTTTATTGAATTACACCTACGTCATGATGCTGGAAGTTAATTTATTGATTCACTTTGGGCAGTTGTGGCGCTTCCGCCACCTAAGCCCATCAATTGTGTGAAAACGTTTCGCCCTCCTTCTCCGAAAGTTTATGGCAGGCACTTTTCAAAAACAGCGCGTCTGCTGTTTAAAATAACTTTTAATCGGAAAACTTTCCATCCGCTACCCATTCATCCGAAGGTACCCAGATCTTTTGCTGTGGCTTTTTCTTCCGGAAATTCTCGTAATAGCATCCCAGAAATGAGTCTAATTAAAACATTTTCCAGATCTCGCACCTTCACCAGAAATAGCTCCCCGTAAATAACACAGGAACATAAGTAACGATTTTACGTCAGCCTGAAACGGAAAGGATCCAAGAGAGAGTATGGAAGATTAAGTGTGTCGGATTGGGGAGTATGACAGAGAGGAAAGGGTACCATGCTGCCGTGCATGTTTCATTGTCATAAATTGGATTTTAAATATTAATTGTTAAGTGCAAAATTATACTTTATTCAATAGCTTCAGAATAAATATTCTAGGTAGGAAGGAAGGTTGATGTTGAGAAAGGCTTTCCGTAGCTGTGACTCCGATCCAAAGGCCCATTATTTATAACACGTAATTTTATCCAAATACCCCCATGAATGCTGTATGAATTTGTGCAAATTCTCCGCCAAAGGTGGAAAATTACCACGGCCAGCTTTCCACCCATCGAGGTGCGGAATTTCTCGCTTACCAATGCCGGTAGTGTAAATTCACCTCGTGCCATTTGGAAGCGAGCAAGGAGCGGGGGGAATCGGTGGGTTTTCGGGCTGGGGCAGATGAAAAAACATTGTTCATGGTCAAACCGTCTGCGAGGGTCTTTCTCTCCGAAACGGAAAAGGTGGGTAGTCTCCATCGGGACCAGACCAATCCTAACTTCCGGACTCGTGATTTCCACAAAAGGTTGAAAAGTGAAACGCAGAAAAAAAAACAACGCTCGAAACTTGCCGAGTCGGTTATTCAACAAGTGAACCAAATGAGATTACCGAAATTCGAGTGTTTTCGACGGGGAACTTTGGGTTGATCTAATTCCGCCGTCGGGAGGAAAGTATTTGGGCCGCACGAGGCAGTGAATTGAAAATTATGTCCTAGAAGAGTGATGGGGGGGGATCCGTTGAGGTGGGGTAAACTCGAACACGAGTGCCGGTTGATTTCCCAACGAGTAGGAGGAACCAAACGAACGAGTTGTTAGGGGCAAAAAACCAACTTTTCCAGCGGGCGAACGAAATGAGAGTTTGTTCGCTCGCAAAGTAACGAACGGACGGTGAGAAATTAGTGGCCGAATATGCATCATAATGGTGCCCATTTGGATTGTTAAGCTGTGAGTCACGTCAGTGGAAAATTTATACAGGGAAATTTAATCAGAAATTCAAATGAGTTTTCGGGGTATCCTTGGGATTATACACGGGTACGCGATGCTTTATGGTGAAATGTCAGACTTTCTTGCGCCAGTCAACGTGTATAATTTGTTATTGTTATGAGTAATCGAGTGTCACGATTATCAAATATGGTTAGTGCGTTGATTGATTAATCGAGGGAGGTTTCATGAATAGGAAACACAGGAGATTTTTTTTTGTTGGTAGCGTTATTCGTTTGTCATGTATTTCTATGGTTATTCACCCGGAAATGAAATAAGTTCGTAAGACGAAAGGCGTCGCTCCTCAGCCATGATGATTATGTCAGCTGGTTATTTGTAAATCATTCTTTTCAACTGGACAAGGAAAGCTTTTTTAACGTTCCAATTTCTGATTTCTGATTAAATCCCATCGGAGTATATAAAATCCAAAATTATTGATAGTTCAAATGAGCTCGATTATTTTGACGTAGGTCTACGGCTTTCAAGAAGGGTGCCAAATCAGAAAACAGGTAACGTTTTCATGAAATAAACTTAACGTTGATAGCTATAACTACAAACGAATTCTAATGATTTGCATATTAATCAAATCGGAAATTATCTAATATTTGCTTAATATGCTAAACATTACAATCACCTAATGCATAAATGATTTAAATTAATGTAAACTGAATTGTGGGGATTTATAGCCCCTTGGATAGAATATGACATTGGCTTGCGCTAGTACCGAATCATGTATTTGGCAACACATCCTCCAACAGATCGCGCACATGAGCAGCCCTATACATCATCGTTTCAGCTTCATCGGAATTGACTGAAACACGATCGTGTTGGCAAAGCCGAACAAGTGAGGCATTCGTTGGTTGTCTGTCTGAGAGGCAAGTCCATCATGTGTGCTTCGGAGGCGATTCTCTTTTGCTCTAACATAATGGTTTCCACAATGGCGACACGTGACAGGTTTTTTTCTCATAAAAATAAACAAATAATTTAGAATAACTGCAAAAGAGAATCGCCCAAAGGAAGCTGCATGTTTTGGATAAATCAATGAAAGGGAAATTGATTATATTTCTCAGTGTCGTAAGTGTGTTTTCTTACTTCTTTCCGTTTCTCGATATCCGTCTAACAGTTTTTTGTGCGCTGCGCGATTTAAAAAGTGAAGTGAATTAACAAAAACAATTGAAAATTGTATTTTTGTGAAAATTTATGAAACTCTAAGGTGAGTCAGGTGAAATGGTTGCGTCATTTGGGTGAATGTTGTGTTCGGATAGAAAAAAAACGAAAATCGGTCGCAACACTCTGATATGTCCAGTTGTTTTAAGTAATTAATGCTCAGTCATTTACTGAGGGATTTATAGGGATTTACAGTTATATGTTTACAGCAACCGATTTGAGCACTCCCTAACAGTTTTATGTAATTGAGAAAATCATATAGCTTGTGGAGCTCGCTATCGAATAGCTTAATAGTTACAAGCATTGTTTCAGCTGCTGTTCCATGCAAATGTGGGTTGCTACGATACTTCCGACCGCGGGTGTCGTCGAATCGTCTTCGCGTGCAGTTTTTTATATATATCACCATTGCTAGGCCTGCTGTGCAGGTGGGTAAGTCGCTTGCTCGATATGCAGTATACATACGAGTGTGCATAATGTGATTTGACATACTGGTTGCTTCGCGAAGTTATATTGCAGTGACCGATCATGTATTGTAGAGCGTTCGGTGTGGGTGTAAGTGTGGCACTATCTGTTAGTTTTTTTCCTGGGAGGGACTTCGGGGCTGAGACAGATTTTTGGAATTTTTCAATCGCCACAAATGTTTTTCTTTTTATTTTCTTTCCGGTCGTGTCTCTGACGCAACCTTCCGTTTTTCTTTTCTCAGAAACTGGATGTACTTCAGTAAAAAGTGGACAGTTATTAGGCGGAGGGTTCTATGCGGCCTTCTTGTAGTCAGCATAGGAAATCATGAGCATAGAAATCATAACCTAAAAAAGTGCTCCGTGCGATCCCGCTACAGTGATTTGAATTGCAAATTACCCAATAAAGCTCCCAGATGGATATCTAAACAGCGCTTGCCAAAGAAATCTATCAAACGTGATCAAATGTTGAAAATATATGTATCAATGTTGACTCCAAACAACAAACAATACGCGAGCCCTGAGCGCGAGCCTTGCTTTACGCTGCCTACACCCAATTTGTGTTGGTTTGGATAGGGTGGCCAGAACCCCGTTATTAGGTTATTCGTTTATATTCTATATTTATCTATTTATATATTAATTGAAGTGAATTGCATTTTACTGTTTGCAGGCGAACGAAAAACAACAGCATACGTGTTTATATTAGTGTGTGATAATCAAATACGAACTTTGTAAAGATTCGTTAACCATTCGCGGTCGTATTAAATGTAGATATGGGTGTCGTACTGGTTGGAATTAATTTATCATGATCGACATCATCTTATCTTGTCACGCTAATAATCTTTTTTTATACCGTTTGTACTGTTATCTATTATTCATGGGAATTCCGCATTGGATCGTGTAAGGGTTCACTAGACATTAGAACTCGTTTTGTAAAATTGTGAAATATTACATGGTTGAATAAATTGTTCAGTATGATACTTGCTGTGGTGGCTGAGAGAAGACATGCGTCCGCAGAGAGTTTGTTCGGTTCTGTCGGTGGAAGAAATTGTTGTTCAATTAAATGTATGATTTTGTACTACCATTGTTAAAATGAAGATATGGTGCGGTACGACCATAGATATTTATATGAAATGGTTCGGTACGACCATAGATAGATATATGACATGGTTCGGTACGACCATGAATGGAAGAAATGGTTCGGTACGACCATTGTTCAAATGAAGATATGGTGCGGTACGACCATAGATAATTATATGAAATGGTTCGGCATGACCATGCATTGATGGAAGGAATGTTTCAGTACGACCTTAAACAAATATATGGGATGGTTCAAAACGGTCATGAATGGATGAATTGTGTCATATTTATGAAAACCATACTGCATTGAAAATGTGCTCCCGTGGTCGAGCGGTTAGCGTCAAACCTAGCATGCCGGAGGGTCGGGTTCGATTCCCATTATGGTCAGAGGAATTTTTCGTTAAAGAAATTTCCTCCGTCTTGCACTGTGTTCACGCGTATTCTAGAGCTTACACTCTGAATGCATTCAAGGCGTGTTATTTGGCATAGAAATCTCAACTCAGTACTAATAAAAATGACATTGAGACGGCGAAGTTCCTCTAGGAACGTTAGTCCCATTAAGAAGAAGAGATTATATTGAAAATGCTATTTATGATCTACAGTAGGTGATAGCCAGAGTTACCAGCTATATTTTCCAAAAATCAGGAAGAATGTAAATAAAAATCAGGAAGTAATCAAGATGGCTCATGTTGAGTTGCCCGGAGGATTTGTGCATATTTTTGGAATTAAAGCATCGGTTTTATAGGAGGACAAACGTTTGTTCAGTTTTATATGCATAGTTTTGTATCACTATATTTCGCGCAGCTTCAAAAGTCTATTCTGTTGACGATATTTTTATGCTGTTCATAGAGCTGAGGTTTTTGCCCTTGAGAGAATTTGGCAGTGACCCGAGTCTGTTATAGTCTGAAGGTGCAATATCGGCGGATGATATACCCAAACTTCAAAATAATTTGTTGTCGATGAGACATGATGTTTGCGTTGTCTTGATGGAACACGACGCCTATTACAATCACTAATTCTAGAAAATTTGTTTTGGATAGCTGCCTTTAATTTGTCCAGTGGGGAGCATTACTTGTGGTTCCATCAGACACAGATAATGACTTTTATGGAACGAGTCGCAGATGGAGATTTGGAGATTTTATGAATGATTTCAACTTCGGGGTTAATTGCGAAACATTATCCAGAGACGCAATTCAAATTTTGGAAATGTGCGGATTTTGAATCATCTATACTCATAGATTATACATGCAGAATCTGCCAAGTGTCTGTAAATGTCATCCTTTTCGTAAGTTTCCGGAAGGAGCGAAAAAAAAAGATCGCGCTACTTTGTGGTCAATGTTCATTCATTCAGTTCGCGTTGAGGGCATTATAAAGCGAAAATCATGACGAATTTTTTGGGTGAAATAGACGAACTTTTAACATGGGAACTATGAATGAGAGTTTTGAGTATTTATTCTACGGAAACGTTAAAAAAAAACGTAGAAATACATATTTTTTCAAATTGTAGAAAGAATTAAACAAAAACTGTATCTGATGATTCCTTTTTGTGGAAAAATCCGGATATGTATACACAAATGGTTAATGCAGTTTAAGCATTCCTAATCCATCAAGTAATTATTTTCATTCATAACTGTCTTCGGGTGTGCTAATTTGATAGAGTATCGTTCTTTCACGTCAAATTCAAATTTCATTAAATGTCGATACTGTACTCCCGATAACGCAAATCGCTTCGGAATAAATAGATAATAAAGAAAAGTGTCAGCCGGAGAGCTTTTTTTGGGTTTAAGACAGTTATCATTTCTATTCAGGACAACTTCGACAAGAATCCCAGTGTATTTATTGCAGATGGTGTTTATTCTAATGAAGTGGAAAGTACAAAAATAAAGAAAAAACAGGATCATTTATGAAAATTAAACAGAATTGAGTGTTTGTCGGGTTATCAGGGAACATGCTGAAAGAACTGGGAGATCCTGAGAAATCAGGAAGGTTGGCATCTCTGGTGATAGCCGTGTTGTTTATGGGTCAAGATTTTTGTTTCCTTTATCGCTCTCTCATTTCGCCTTGTGAGAAGGGGAGAGATGTGGGGATTTATAGCCCCTTGGATAGAATATGACATTGGCTTGCGCTAGTACCGAATCATGTATTTGGCAACACATCCTCCAACAGGTCGCGCACAAGATGAGCAGCCCTATACATCATCGTTTCAGCTTCATCGGAATTCGCGACTACGAAGCTGAATTTGACAGCTTGTGTGCGTGAAGCGAATGTCAACAAAGAATTGCAAAAAGAATGTGATTTTTAAACGCACCGGTTTTAACGTTTTTTGCAGAAATTTTCATAATGGCGAGTATGTATTGAAAGAACTATCCTCTAGGATGCTAATTTATTTAAATCACATAAATTTACTGCAGGGGAAAACGTTTTCTTACCGCATCCAACGGACACTGTCTTTACTTGTGAAAAAGTAAACAAAATTTCAGGATACTAAATTTTAATAAAAATTAATAATTGTGTGCAAAATTTATCTTCCAAACGGTTGAAAAATGAGTTTTCCTTATGCAGTGAAAAAAACTTTGTCGTAGCTTAAGCTGAATTTAACTTATAAGTGTTTTTCTGTGACCTTGTTTCATGCATTATCAGGAGCCATCAGTCGGAGAAAATGAAACCTGCTACGTGGCTGTGGAGTTTGCGGATGTGTTCGATTACGCTGCGGGTGGAAGCCGTTTAGTCGTCGAAGGCGAAAGAGTATTCAAAGCTGGACATCTTTTAATAGTTGGTGTTGAAGAAGTTCTCGATGAAGGCTTCAGTATTTTCTCGTCCTGCCTCCAGTCATCATCTCCAAGCTCGGAACCCCATGCAATAAAAATTCGTACGAAAATCTCCTTCTCCAAATGGTTGTTTTCGTGTTCCTGTAAAGCTGGGAAAGGGAAGTGCAAACACGTCATGGCTGTTTTGTATCATTTGCTTAAGTATGTTTTATTTTATTTATTTATTATTGCACACTTTGCACCAAGTTGGACTGTTTCACACTTCTTCAAAAGTGCGAAAATGTGAATGTGAATACTTGGAGAGTAGAAGTTCGACACGGTGAAATGGAGGCTACAAATACGGGAGGTTTTTGTAGGTTCTATCTTTAGTTGGATCCAGTCTAGATACCGCGATTTGTTCGTTTTCTGAGGGAAGGCATGAAAAGAAATTACGGGGCGATATCTCTGCTTACATCCGGGGACGACACAAACAATACGGCTTTTGAATTTTGCAGATTGTTCGGAGTCAGCTTCAAGCAAATTTCGTTCGACTTGCATGTTCTCCGGGCAATTTGCGCAGCTTTTGACGTCCATATTTCACACGTTCTAAGGAAAATAATTGAAAAATATTAGAGCACTGATTGAATAGAAGCCAGATCTTTGTATTTTAGGTATTTTATGAACACAAAGCGGATATTTTTTTTGGCAGACTTATCTCACTTCTTAACTAGGCGAACCTAGCCAGAATTTTCACCTGCCCCCGGGCTTCTGAATGCCAAAGGGGGACTAGGCTCTGCGGAATGCACGTATCTGCATGCTCGTGCTGTTTCAGTGCTGACCGAGAAATTGTCGGACAACCGCGCAGGTGCTAAGGATGACCGACTTTTGGATGCCGGCCAATTCCTTCTCCATGTTCAACACCTTTAGCGCTTCCAGAAGTGTCTTCGGGATAATTCCAGTTCAGAGAGAACGACTGGAACAATTCTTGGGACCTCCCTTAGCCCCCACAGTTCCTTGAGCTCCACGGCCAATGGTCGGTACTTGCAGATTTTGCGACCGTGGGTCTCCTCCAGATTCTGGTTCAGTGGAATAGCGACATCGATGATGGTGACTTTGCGGTCGCTCTTGTCGTAAACCATTATATCTGGGCGGTTGTGGTGGATCGAGAGGTCGGTCAGAACAGTGCGATCCCAGTACAGCTTGAAACGGTCATTTTCCAGGACAGGTGCAGGCAGGTACCGGTAGTTTGGTACGTTGTCTTCCAGTAGAGCACATTGGAGCGCCAGTTGTCGATGAACAATACGGGCCACGTTGTTGTGGCGCTCGGTGTAGGCTGCGTTGGCCAAAACGGGACAGCCTCCCATAATGTGCTCTATGTTTTCACCTGGTTGATGGCACATCCGGCAAATGTCATCAACGTCTTGATGCCAGACGTACCGCCTGCAGTTTCTCGTCGGCATTATCCTGTCCTGGATGGCTATCATGTCGGCTTCTACTACTGAAGAGAGTTCACCACGCGTTAGCCACAGATTAGATGCGGCCTTGTCGACGTGTGGCCGGTCCAGTTGATGGGGGTGGGCACCATGCACTGCCTTCTGCTTCCAAGCTGCAATCTTCTCCTCCACTGTCTGCAGATTGCAGTTGAGTTGGTACTCCGCTTGCGCCAAGTGCAGAGCGCTGTATCCTCTGTCGGCGGCGCAGACAGCCCGGTATAGCGCGTTTTGGTTGGCGCGTTCTGCGAAGTACTCGCGCAGTTGTCGTACCTGGGCAACACACAGTGCAGATATGTCGACTATTCCAAGTCCCCCTTCTTTGCGTGGCAGTGAAACTCTCTCCAGTGCCGATTGAGGATGGTGCAATCCGGCCTCTTTAAATGCTTTCCTCATCCTCCTCTCAAGGTCCTCTAGGTCAGTTTTGCTCCATTTGACTACACCAAAACTGAAGGTCAGCAGGGGAACCGCGAATGTGTTGATCGCGCGTACCTTGTTCCCCGCGTTGAGGAAAGTCCTCAGGACACAGTTCACTCGACTCAAGAACTTGTCTCGCAGCTCCGTCTTGATGTCGGAGTGGCGAATCCCGGTGAGCTGTCGGAATCCAAGATATTTATAGGATTCGCCACGAACCATGTCTCTTATGAACTCGCCGTCAT
Organism: Toxorhynchites rutilus septentrionalis; assembly: GCF_029784135.1. NCBI lineage: Eukaryota > Metazoa > Arthropoda > Insecta > Diptera > Culicidae > Toxorhynchites > Toxorhynchites rutilus. Next base: position 103,842,633 of record NC_073746.1, read on the forward strand.
AGACCTCGTAACCTCCGGATTCGGTAAGCTGCCCTTTCAGCAGATGGACACAGCGGCACTTGTCAAGACCGAACTCCATGCAGATGTCCCTGCTTATATCTTCGACAACCCGGATAGCTACACCTAGACGCTGACGTGAATCAGCGTAGACCTTGAGATCATCCATGTAGAAGGTATGGGTCACTTCTTCGTGGGCGCCGTCGCCATACCTTATTTTATAGCCATGACCGTTTTTATTGAGCGTCCTACTGAGGGGGTTCAGTGCCAGACAAAACCAAAGCGGGCTGAAAGAGTCGCCTTGGAATATCCCCCTCTTTATCTGCAGCGTTCTAGACTGCAACACATTTTCCCCATCACTAAGGTGCAGAGACGTGCTCTACTGCCTCATCGCATGCTGCAGGAACCTAACGACGACGGGATCAATTTTGTAGAGCTCCAATACCCGGACGAGAAACGAGTGAGGTATGGAGTCATAAGCCTTCCTATAATCGATATAGGCCATGCTTAGGTTCCGCTGGTTATAAACCGCCTGGCCGACTATGGCTGCGTCGATGATGGCCTGGTCTTTGCAGCCATGCGTATTTTTTCTGCATCCTTTCTGCTCTTCTGCGATGATATGGTGTTGTTCGCAGTGGGCAGAAACTTTGGCGGTTATGATGCTGCTTAATATCTTGTACAGACTCGATAGGCACGTTATCGGCCTGTACTTTGATGGGTTCAATGTGTTGCTGTCTTTCGGGAGGAGGAAGGTGACGCCACGGGTGGCGAATTCAGGGAGGTTGTGTGGGTCACGTAGCACCTTGTTGAAGCACTCAGCTATCTTTTGATGTGCGACGGTCAGCTTCTTGTGCCAGAAGTTCTGAACACCATCGGGGCCCGGTGCTGCCCAGTTCCTCAGGTACCGCGAGGCTTCGCGGACATCGTTCTCTCCGACGATGATAGCTGGCATCTCTCTAATTTCACCACAACTCTCCTCCTCCCGTCTTAACCACATTTGCCCTTCGCGATATTGTGCTGGGGTTTCCCAAATACCAGCCCAGAAGTTCGTCACATCGTTAATATCTGGCAAACCTTCGCGGTAGTCGGGCTTCTCGTCGCTAATGTGGTCGTAGAACGCTTTTTCGTTATCTCTGAACATCCGATTTTGTTCCTGGCGCTTTGCAGAGTCAGAGTAACGTTTCAGCCGTTTAGTTAGGACGCTCAATTGCTGTACCAGTGTGTCGAGTTTTTCCGTCAGTTGGTGAGCTCCCAGCTGGCGAAGTTCAGTAGGCTGCACGATCACAGCAACTTGGCGACATAATTTCGCCGATCTGCTGCCTCTTTTGTACGTCATCAGTCTTCCAATTGCGGCGCGCTTGTTTAGGATCCGTTGCTCCAATCTCCTTCGCCATGGAGGCTCACGCCTTTCACGGAGATGTTGGAGCAGTCCGCCTTTTGGCCTAATACGGTATCCTAAACTTTTGGCGGTCGCCACAGCAGCGCAGTAAACTTTCAGTTGCAGCTCCTCCATGTTCTCAGCATCAACCAAGTGCAGCGGAAGAACGTGCTCGTTCATGAGCTTTACTGCACTTGTCAGCCTGCGGGAATGCTGCAACTTCGGGATCCTGGGGCGCGACAATGGGTCTGTGTCGCGGAACTGTGAGATCGCCTCGTCGTAGTGGAAGACCAGATCGCGTAGTAGTTGTTGATCTGGCTGTGGGTCTTCCGGCTCAGGGGGTTGTTGTACTGTGGCCTCCACTGGTGCTGATTCGCGTGCCCCACTCGCGAATGAATTGCTCAGCCGTACTGAACTTCGTCTCGACACATCGCTTGCTCTGTTGTTCCTGGAGCTTATTTCTCTCTGCACCTGCTGCTTGATCTCGTCGATTTGCGTTTGGGAGAGCATGTTGTTGCGTACTATCGCTCTACGCCTCGCGTTCATCGCGTTCTGATCAAGCTTCCCGACGAACTCTGGATATTCTTCCTCGAACATTGTTAGTATTCGAGGGCGACCGCTCATGTCCGTCTCCAAAGCAGTGCAGATGTAATAGGCGCGGATCACGAATTCATTCATTTCGTGTGTCCACATGATCCGGCGCCTAGTGGTACCCACAAGTGTGGACGACTGTCGTCTGGCAGTCGCAACACGTCTCGTAGGCGCAGCGTTTCTTGGGTGATGTCGATGGCTGCTGTTTCCGTGTGGCGGTAGCTCTTCGGGTTGAACCCGGTTGGTGGCCCGCTCTTGCACATCGCCCTCCAGCCGCTGGCCGCTCGCTCTTACGCCCGTTCCAGGACCAGCTCCAGTTCGGGGACCCTCCTCGGGTGATCGCATTCGTAGTATTCGTCTTGACCTTAGCTCCATTGTCTGGGTGTATCTCCTTTGCCCGGGATACAGCGGGTTGGCAAGGCCTCCATGACCCGGGAGGCCTTCCCCGGGAGAGATATAGCGCTCTGACTCGCTCGCACCCCCTCACTTAGCCACTTTCGACACCCGTTCTCGGAGCCAAGACCAGGTGTGTGTTTCCAGTTCACGCCCGATCTAAAAATGTCGTCATATGATCTTCGTGGAGGCGTGAGATAGGAACACTTGAGACCAACAGGTAGGCTCCTACCCTAGTGTTGATCCCCATTTGAGAACCAAATGTTTTTTATATATTTTTTTTTATTAATCCGATTATTTTTACAGGCTCAGTTACATAAGTTTAGTGGAGCCAAACTCTTAACTATATTTCAACTAGCATATATCAACACGTTGTTTCCATCATTCTATGGTTATTGAAATAGGAAACCGATTACTTGCGGTCGACTCGAGTTTAGAAGGTTGACACATTTTCATTAGGAAAAGGATGGGATGTAAGGATATGTGTGTTTACACTCGCACTCACATTCACATTTACATTCACATTCTCATTCACACTGACACTTCACACTCAATTCTTAAAACTATCCTTACATTTAATATGTGTTTACAATTTAACTAATTCTAATGTTAGTAGGAAGGGAACCGATAGCTCGCGAAGGACGAAAAGGAGGGGAAAAGGATGTATGAACAATCACACTCGAAGATCGATAGCTTTAAGGAAAACATATATTTGGGACATGTAATCAAGGTCTAACCGAGCCAACACATCTCTCACCGGCACATTGGACTGCTTTCCTCCAGCCCGAAGGGAGTTTCCTAAATTCTAGCGACAAGATACAACTCGCACGACCAAACAACGTGTTCGATGTCGTGGTAACCATGGCCACAACCGCAGAGATTGCTGTCGGCAAGATTAAAACGAAAAAGCAGCGCGTCTAACGAACAGTGATTGGACATGAGTCGGGAGAAGGTGCGAATAAAGTCCCGACTCAAGTCCAGACTTTTGAACCACGGATTGAGGCTAACCTTAGGGATAATTGAGTGGAGCTACCGGCCCAATTCATCTTCGTTCCATTTGCGTTGCCAGTTAACGATGGTATTTTTACGAACTAAAGAATAAAATTCATTGAAGGCGATTTGACGCTGATAAATTTCGCCTTCAATTGCACCTACCTTTGCTAATGAGTCAGCCCTCTCATTACCCGGAATTGAGCAATGTGAAGGGACCCAGACAAAGGTAATGACATAACAGCGTCTGGATAAAGCACTCAAAATTTCTCGTATTCTCTCAAGGAAGTACGGCGAGTGCTTTTCCGGCCTCACTGAACGGATAGCTTCGACAGAGCTCAGACTATCCGTTACAATGTAATAGTGTTCAACAGGTCGTGAGGCAACGCTGTCCAGCGCCCAATGAATTGCTGCCAATTCAGCAATATACACTGAGCAAGGATTCTGAAGACTGTGTGAGGTGCTAAAAAATTTGTTGTACACTCCAAATCCTGTGGACTCATTCATAGAGGACCCATCAGTAAAGTACATATTATCACAATTGACACGCCCATACTTTGCTTCGAAAATCGTAGGAACGATCCCCGATTGATGATAATCTGGAATTCCATGGATATCCTGCTTCATGGACAGATCAAAATGCACAGAGGAATTGATGTAGTCAGGAAAACAAACACGGTTGGGAATATACGAAGAAGGATCAACCTGCATGTAGACGTTATTTTTATATCAAATTTCATTAATTCGGTTTACCTCTCTCGCAGGTAGATTGACAGAGGGTGTACTTCAACGGCTTTTTCTCACTACTAAATGACAATAAATTTTGGTTCGGAGCATCGAAACAGCTAAGAAAAACTATCTTTCAACAATTTCCACTAATTGTAAGATAAACACGGTACAAGTTTTCGAGAAATCAGTATATTAATTACAGAGAAAATATGCAACGGTTTGTTTACATATTTTTCACTCACACGCGAAACCTTCATAGGTGGCGACACCGTACCTTCGATGACGTGAATTGACTGAGACACGATCGTGTTGGCAAAGCCGAACAAGTGAGGCATTCGTTGGTTGTCTGTCTGAGAGGAAAGTCCATCATGTGTGCTTCGGAGGCGATTCTCTTTTGCTCTAACATAATGGTTTCCACATGAATGTATTCCCATTTTCTCGATACTTATGTTCTGCCGATTAGAGATAGCGGAAGCCCTCTGTATCAAAGTGTGTAACAACAAAGAAGGTGCCTGCAACAGACTTCGTGTCAGTACGGATATGGAAGAGTATTCATAATTTTGGAATATGGACATTAGAGTGCCAATGAATATGGAAAAAAGTAACCTGTAAAATGTTGATTCCCACGAAATGATATCCTATGCAAAATTTCAGCTCAATCGGACTTTATTTACTAGCGTCGCAAAGCACTAAAAGTTTGCGTTTTTGGGTAAACAGGAAAATCACATGGTTTACTGTTACTTCGAGAATTTGTTTTGTTACAATTTGACTTTTTGATACTTGATCGTTTTTCCGTCTGAAAACTCTATTTTTGACAATTTTTTTCAGTATAAAAACTAATCTGGATGTTTCATGCAATTTGAATACATTTGGTAACAAATTTCGTTTAAAAAAACCGATTTCATGTACTTGATTTTTTGGTTTTCAAAAAACTTAAACATCTATGGGCTACTAGTACCTAAATAAAGTCCGATTGAGCTGGAATTTTGCATAGGGTAGTTTTTCGCGGGAATCAAATTTTCCGTTGGAAAATTTCAAATGAATCTCCCATTGGCACCATACGTTCTGACTCGTACTTCGGAAAAACGAAATTTCGGCAATTTTTTTGAACTCCTATGAGGTTTAACATAGGATCTATAGTAAAAAGCTTAATATTCAATGTTTTCCACGCCATTCTCGATAGCTTCGAAATAAAAAATTGAAAAAATACTGAAAGTGCATCTTATAATGGTGTATCGAGAAATATTGTCAAAAAAAAATTCATGAATAATTTAAGTACTAAAAAATTCTTGAAATATTGAAAAAATTTTTTGGGTGATTTAGAGATGCACTACTACTTTGATTCGTATTTAAATGTGTTTCTACGCTTTTTCTAGATAAGTGAGATTTTTTCAGAATTTTCACAGTGTTGCGTGATGGTGATCATTTTTTATAGAGTAACTTTTTGAAATTTTAGGGTCGAGTTTTTTTCCATACATTTTATTGGCACCCTTCTAAAGGAATTCCCATTTTCTCCATACTTATGCTCTGCCGATTAGAGATAACGGAAGCAATATATATTTAAATAATTTTGATATTTTTCTAAAATTTTGAGACTCAATACTTGTTCTATTTCTATTTAAATATGTTCATATGTGATTTTTGATGATGATAAAAAAAAAATCTATTTTGTTCATTTTCTAATATTTTGTTATTATCATAAAATCTACAATTGTATAGTATTCATGTGTTCATGTAAAGTGCCCCCAAACCTTTTCGCCAGCGCTATGGAAAATGTATAAGGTATCAAATTAGGAAAATTATGTAATTTTTCTGAATCCATATAAGGTTCACTTTAAGAGCTGTAGTGAAAAACATAGTTTTTCTTTTTTTCGCAACATAGAATATCTCCAATTGTAATAGTAGAGCGGAGAAAATTGTTTGACAATAAACATTTAGAATACCAAATGTCATATAACACGGACGAATGTAACAAAATTTGTAAAAAAAATAACACTTGTTTGGTTTCCACAATATGACCAAAAAAGTCACTGATAGAGGGTATCCACTTGAGGTCAGACCCGGACTGCATAAGCATCACCAAACAAAACTTCCGCATCTTTGCCAAAAGACTGAGGAGAAGTAACTGCAGCTTGCAGTAAATCAATTATTTTAAGATGTTTTCACAATTTTCACCATCCGCAGGTTTTTTAAATTTTTTTATTAAATCGATGATTAATAAAATCCTTCATTTAATTTCATAAGACTGAATATACCAATATCTGATATATTTATAGAATTATCTAATTTCGTATAAAAAAAAATTCGAAATGCCAAAAGAACTTTTCGGCGGTAATTTTATCATAGTAAGATGCACTATGAATATTTTTTTATATTCGCCCAATCCATGACAAACCGATATAGTGGTTCTCAGATATTCGTCAAAAGTGGTAATTTTGTTCATTACCGCGAAACATTAGACCCGTATTTTTGTATTGTTTTATTAGGGTGCTCATTTCCATTTTAGGAGGGCTCGAAAAATCATTTTTTTCCACTTTTTCCCAAAAATGACTTTTTATTAAATTCATAACTTTTGAACTACTTTGAACTACTGGACTAGTTTTCTTTAAAAAAATATTAATTTTGCGGAAGGTTTGTGTTTTTGTTTTGGTAATTTTTAATTGAGTAAGTTTTTCATTGTTTTCTCGGTTAAAGATAGAGGGGGCTGTATTTTTAATATTTTTTTCTGGAAAGCTGAGGTTTTTTTCATAATATATCTGAAAATCAAATAGGTGTTATTTTTCTTTTTTGATTATTTTGCAAAAATTAAAATGTTTTTAGTCTTCGTTCAATATTCCTATGTGACTAGACTAGAAATATGCGGCTAGAATCCAATCTTCCCGCAAGTGTGATATTTTTTCAAAGAAGGTTAGCTTATTCAAATGTTATGAGTTCTTTCCGAAAAAAACATTTTTGGATAGAAAGGGAAAAATGATTCTTCGGACCACCGGTTATCTTTGAAAAATCATATCTCAAAAACGTACAAAAAAAAGCATCTCTGATATCGAGATATGTTATGTAAAAACAAATATAAGAACGACTACAGAACGACTACAATCAATAATCACGAAAATGAAATCTAATTTTCGTGCAGGTCCAATATTTTGTAATAAAAGGCTCATTGGCTTCAATTTGATATGTCGATCATCCGATTCGGTTCAGTGGTTCAAAAGTTATGATTTTTTGAAAAAAAATCATTTTTGGGAAACAGTGGAAAAAAATGATTTTTCGGACCACCCTAAAATGGAAATGGGCACCCTAACGGAAAAATATAAAAAAATATACGGATCTAGTGTTTTGTGATAAAGATCAAAATTACCACTTTTGACAAAAATCTGAGAACCACTAATCGATTTAGCATGGAATTGCTGTATTTTCTTTTCCAAGCTGTTGAGAGTGTCGTGAAAAAAAGAAAAAAAACTACGTTTCTAGCCATAGCTCTTATAGTGAATAAAGGGATTCAGAAGAATGATCTAATTTTCTAGTTTGCAACAATACCTCTCATAGCGATGGTCATAAGGTTTGGGGCTCTTTTTACGAATACACGAATACAGATTTTTGGAAAATAAAAAAAAGGTTAGAAAATTACAATAAATAGAAAAAAAATATTGAAAATTCAATTTAATCAAAGATATTTTCATACCGCGCAGCTCTCGAAATATTCGGAAAAAAGATCACCAATATAAAAAAAACACATATATAAACAAATAAACATACATATTTTAATATAAGTTGAACCTGTGATGTGTCTCACAATTAAAAAAAAATCTAAATGTGGAAAGGTTTGCCTGTATAGTTTTTTTTCCGCTTTCCCAACTCGTGATAGTAAGCTCGATGCCTTCAACGCGAATTTGCGTTTTCGCTTAGAAAACAAACATCTTCGCTGCGTCTGTGCTGCCGGTCCGTACTAAGAACCCGCTATGTCTGACAATATAAATATCATGTTTTTGTCTGCTCGTGCCGATACGTGTCTGATAAAACATCTATCAATACTATCAACTCTGTGTCAGTTTCACAGCAAGAGGAGAAGGGTTTTCATTGTTCATGAATTTCCCAAAAAAAATCTTTTCAAAACCTTTTCTAATTAGTCTTCCGAATACAACATGTATCTTTGTTTTAGAAACCCCGCATTCCATATTTGTATAACCTGGTAGTGCATGATGGAGAAAAGTCCTAGTTTAACTCATTTGATGTGTCAATATTCGACCTAGCTGTTCAACATGTGATGTGATAATCGGAATGCAATAATACTAAGATAATAGGGATGAGTCTCCGTTATTTATTGATGGAATCAAAAAATTGCTCATGGGAGGAAGTTATGTTCATAGACATTTTCGATAGAATAAAACATTCATGTAATGGCTAAGCCTTCATTGCCCGATTAGGGTAGCTGGATGCGGATACATTCGCATTTATGTGTGTCACTCCGTTATCATTCGGTTGTTCACTTACCGAAATTTTCCTTCTCATTTTTGGCGTAGCTCTGGCTGTGCGGCGGAATTACCACTGCTAGCAGTATACACAGCACCTGGATCCACCGTAATCCTCGACAGTTTTTTGTGCTGCTTCGTTTGAACCACGAGACGGCAAGCCGACGACACGATCCGCGGTAGCTCGAGCTGCTGGAAGCCCCCGTTGTCCGATGAACGGACAAAAGTTGTTGTTGGGATGGCAATGGGATGGCTTTCACTATACGCAAAGCAAGATGTCGCAGAACATCATTACTAGCGCGATTAATGGTCATTGTTGGTAAAGTGGGACATTTTTGTGGTTCTCGCTCTTCGAAAGCATTTGTCTTTGATCCAGGCCGGTATCCTCATCGATTGGAGATGCTGGTACGATTGTTGCGCGGTTCGCGGTTCGCTCTGTAGCCAAGGCGAAAATTGCTCCCGATTGTCATCATCTGCGAAGGGCGAAGCGTTTCTCGGGGTTTGTTCCGCAAGCGTCGTCTGAAACGAAAACAACAAAAACAAGTCCAATTTAGCTCTTGCCAATTATGCTTCACTTAGCTAGCTGGAGCGGTTGTTTCGATACAATTATTTATCCCAAATTGTGGATAGCAAATCCAAAGTCCACGGTCGCTTTTAATCAATTATTTATTTGAAGTTATGGGTCGCATTACAACGATATTTATTTGCTAACAATAATGAATTCACTTTGACCTTCCACGTTTTTTTTATTAGTGTCAATCCGAGTTTACGTAATATGGTATTGCAAAAAAAATTATTCTCGATTACTGGAAACTGAAATACGTTCAACTTCGAAGCTCCTAACGTCAACACTGCCTAAGAAACAAAATTTTACTATTACATTTTGAGTTACTTTGGAGCAATTCCACGCCAAATCAGCCGGCCGCTGACCCGACATTCTCCTATTTTTTTTATAACTTTTATATACTTATGATGGAAGCTTCCCAAAAACACAATTTTCATTATCATATGACCAATTTAAATTACGACTGATTCTTGAAAAGGACGTAATCGTAATCATCGATCTTTCTTTCAAAAAATCGCAACTCGAAATTCAGATGTCTGATTACAATAAGATGTTCGTCAAAGTTGTTGGAAAATCAATGAACTATTTAGGAAAAATAACCCCCCTTCGATATTTTTTTGTATATTTTTAGTGGAAAGCCCTTGAAATTTAACAAAGTTTGAAGTACAGTGGTGCTGTGGTAAATTCACCAAAATGAATATATGAAGATAAAATCGTAGCAATTTGAGAAAAGTAATATAAAAAATGAAATCTACATGCGATTCAACATGAAAACATACACATAACGTATTGTTCTGGGACCAACCGGTTTCGAGAAATAACCATTTTTTTTTATAGTGAAAACGATGTCAGTGAAATTTTCACATAATGTCGAAACATTAATTTGTTGCTATTTTATTTATTGTTATTTTCGTCGGAAATTCTTTCACACACCATTTATATTTGAGGGGCTTAGAATGCAAGGGGTGTAAGTGACTTGATCGATTTCTCTTCGTCAACTTTTTCTTTGATTAATAACTCAACTACAAAAACGTTCCAATTTTTAGTTTGCTATAGAATACGATAGATGAGGTTCTGACCTACCTTCCACATCATCAAATACAGCTGGGAATGAATTTGCTGCTAAGTTATGACCAAAAGAGAGAGTCGATGGAGAGAAATCGATCAAATCACTTACACCCGTTTCATTCTAAGCCCCTCATTTGTGAAGAAAAAGAAATAGATACAAAAGAATAATATTTTTCGACTTCTATTTATTTCAACTATGATTATTTATCTACAGGAAATATTTCAGGTTCTTCTTTGGAATTAGAATATATCTTAGCTGCTATCTTGTCACCAGGAATAAGTATAAATGAATGATATTTATGAGTACCCGGAATTGATTTCGTTTTTTTAGGAATCTGTTCAAATTTCTCTCCAGCTAATGATTATAGTCATCTTTAGAAACATAACAGATGGATTTGCCACGTGAAGTTGCAGAAAAGTGCCATTCAACTTCTAAACCATATCTTCACATAGACTAGCAAAGTTTTTTTCTATCCTTGCACTTAGAAGCAGCATCATCTGACATAAAGATACACTTTTTTATAGATACAGTCAATTTCAAATGCCCCAATTATTTCGATATGAACAGCTGTACTGCAACGGCATCATGTTTCAAAACCTCCGAAATGACAATAAAGCTTAAGATCTGTAGAGTACCATTATCATTGCAATAAACTATAAACGGGTGTATTGTGCACTGAGAATTATTCCAATGACAGCTCTAAGCCTCATCTTGTAAAACGAAAGTATAATTTTCGGAAAACTCACATATTATTGTAACTTCTCCTTCTGCCAAACATTGTTTTCTTGTTTTTACTAAACGGTTTTGTTTAGCTTGCCCTGTAATCTGTTTGTATGTTTGTATGTTTGTATGTTTGCATGTTTGTATGTTTGTATGTTTTTTTTGTATGTTTGTATGTTTTTTTTTGTATGTTTGTATGTTTGTATGGTTGCATGTTTGTATGTTTGTATGTTTGTATGTTTGTAACATGTTTGTCTGTAGCGCTGACCCACATTAATATAAATTTGACCCCCTTTCTGTTAACCGATTGATCTGAAATTTAGAACACACCTTTATCTCTGTAGTCATTATAAAACTGTGTATTTCATGATCTTGAAAATCCAAGATGGCGTATCACATCTTTTCTCAAAACCTCATCGATATGGGTTTTCCAAAACCCCATCAATATGAGTATCAAATGAAAGGGCTTGACCAGTAGAACACAGTTATTTATGAAAAATGCAAATCCAAGATGGCTGCCACTACCAAATGGCGGACTACATATTTTGTCAAAACCCCGTTAATATGGGTATCATATGAAAGGGCTTGACTAGTAGAATACGGTTATTCATGAAAAATGCAAATCCAAGATGGCTGTCACTACAAAATGGCGGACTGTATGTTTTCTCAAAACTTCATTAATATGGGTATCAAATGAAAGGGCTTGACTAGTAGAATACAGTTATTCATGAAAAATGTAAATCCAATATGGCTGCCACTACAAAATGGCGGACTACATATTTTCTAAAAACCCGATTAATATGAGTATCAAATGAAAGAGCTTGAATAGCAGGTCACAGTAGATCATGCGAAAACCAAATCTAAGATGGCCGCAATCACAAAATAGCAAATTACTTTATTAAACGGTTTTATCTAGCTTGAACTGTTTGTATGTATGTTTGTATGTCTGTAGGATAGTCCCATATTAATAGAAATTTGACCAATAGGAACTGGCCGAATTTATAAAACACCTTTATCTCTGCTGTCATTTTAAAACTGCTTATCTTGAAAAATCCAACTTGGCCACCGCTACAAAATAGCTGATACCATATCATCTCAGAAACAGGTTGATTGAGATCAAACGAACGAACTTGACTTGGACAACGCACTATGTGTTTTCTGCAATCCACTCCATATCGGTATCAAAAGAAATTATTTGACTGATAGAATACAGTACAATGGTTTTATTATAGAGAAATATTCTAATGAAACAGATAATGTACTAAAAACTAGAAAATAATATAAGTAGAAAAAAACTTTTTAAGTTAAACGGTAAAGACAGCTTTGAAAACTCCAATAAATGCTGCACAAGGATATAGTATTTGTGTGATTTATAATGATGTATCATCATTTGAAAAAACTTTCAAGTACAATTGAATAAAAAAATGTAATAGAGGGGGCTTTTGAGCAGTGAATAAAATGGCTTCAGAAGAATTTTGCTCATGTTTTGTGAAGAAAATAGATAAATTGATACATCACGATTACATTCAAAATGAAAAACCAAGATTTTCAATAAAATAAGTAAACAGAAACTTTTTAAATTAAACGGTTTCAATTGAATTATACATCTATCAGTTGACATCCACTGCTCAAAAGCCCCCTCTAAAACATTTTTTTTATTCAATTGTACTTGAAAGTTTTTTCGAATGATACATCATTCTAAATCACACAAATACTTTACCCTTGTGCAGCATTTATTGGAGTTTTTGAAGCTGACTTTCGATTTGCGTTGCGATAATTGTTTATTGACTTATTCATTATCAAAGACAAAGGGGAAATTTTTCATTCAAACTGAAATATTTCTGAATGGGAAGATTCTACAGGAACGTTCTAGGAATCAAATGAAAGCTGGTTGATAAGGTTAATTGGATTTGCTATTGCGAAATTTGCGAAAATTGTGTAAGTCCAGAAAATCTTTGAAAAAACAGAGAAAATTCGATTTTTCGTTTCTTCCCGATATTGTTGCCCACTATACCTACACACACCAAGATAACAGTATGTACGTGAAATATTCTAACACCTGAAAGTTTTAGCTTCAAAATGATGTACATCTAATCAATATGCGCTGATTTTTCACGAAGTTACAGCTCTAAGGGGGGGCTACCATACAAATGAAACACAAATTTCTGCATTACTCGAGAATTATTCAAGCAAATGAATCCAAATTGAGCATATTGAGCTATTAGGGTGCAATAAATGTTTCTATGGTGGTAAGACTCTCCACCCCTCTCTCTAAGGGTGGGCTGCCATACAAATGAAACACAAATTTCTGCATTACGCAAGAACTAATCAAGCAAATGGAACCAAATTGGGCATATTGAGGTATTAGAGTGCACTAAATGTTTTTATGGTGGTTAGATGCCCCTCCCCTCTCTGTAAGGGGAGGCTGCCATACAAATGAAACACAAATTTCTGCATTACTCGAGAATTATTCAAGCAAATGAATCCAAATTGAGCATATTGAGTTATTTTTTTTTATCCCATTTATTTATTTATCAGGCTCATTAGCATTTTATCTGTAACAGAGCCGGGTTTTTTTGTTGGGTTATTTATAGAACAGCAGCCCGATGTTTCTTGCAGAGCAGAGCAGTTGTATGGATGAATCGATCTTATTTCGACCGTGGATCGTTCTCCATCGCGGATGATGGTTGCGTGGACGTAGTTATTCTATAACAACACAAAGATGGTCAATTAAGGGCCCTGAGATTGAACTCACGATCGATCGCTTGGTAAGCGAACGCGTAACCAAGTGGCTACGAAGACCCCCTATATTGAGTTATTTGGGTGCAATAAATGTTTCTATGGTGGTAATACTCTCCACCCCCCTCTCTAAGGGTGGGCTGCCATACAAATGAAACACAAATTTCTGCATTACGCAAGAACTAATCAAGCAAATGGAACCAAATTGGGCATATTGAAGTATTAGAGTGCACTAAATGTTTTTATGGTGGTTAGATGCCCCTCCCCCCTCTGTAAGGGGAGGCTGCCATACAAATGAAACACAAATTTCTGCATTACTCGAGAATTATTCAAGCAACTGAATCAAAATTGAGCATGCTGATGTATTAGGGTGCAATAAATGTGAAATGTAAATTTGGTCTGCCATACAAATGAAAGTCAAATTTCTGCATTACTCGAGAATTAACAGCTATCCATTAATGAAACCAAATTTGGCATGTGGAGGATTTAGGGTGCAATAAATGTTTTTACGGTGGTGAGACACTCCACCCGCTCCCTAAGGGTGGGCTGTCATACAAATGAAATACAAATTTCTTCATAACTCGAAAACTAATCAAGCGAATGGAGCCAAATTTGGCATGTGAAGGTTTTACGGGGCACGAAACGTTTCTATGGTGAATACACTCATCCCCCCTCTCTAAGGGAGGCTGCCATACATACGAAACACAAACTTCTGCATAACTCGAGAACTAATCAAGCACAATTTGGGATGTGAGGGTTTTTGGGTATGAGAAATGTTTCTATGATGGTATGATACCCCTCCAAACATGAAAATTTTCGGAATACTCTGAAGGAAAAAGGCAAAATTCGGAAAATTAAATTCAAAAATGTTCTACAATTACATATTGACAATTGCTGTTAGTCGATTTGATGTTTGCGCTAGCGAAATTGATCTTTGTTCGAAACTGGAAATGGATTTTAATGTGATGAAACGCACTCCTATATCTTCTTATTTCTATACCAAAAAAAGGATCGCCGGATATCAAAAAAACAAATTTTGGGCGGGACGAAGTCTGCCGGGTAGTATGATAATAAAAATTGTGTTTTTGGAAAGCTTCCATCATAAATACCAAGTTTAAAATAAATCGAAGAAGGTCTGGTCTAAATTTGTTGTTTTTTGGCTGATTTGGTGTGGAATTGCTCTTTGTTTAATAGAAAGTTTTTCAACGATGTGAATATATATATATATATATATATATATATATACATATATATATATATATATATATATATATATATATATATATATATATATATATATATATATATATATATATGTATATATATATATATATATATATATATATATATATATATATATATATAATAGCACAATGTCTTAATCTAATTTGCTGCAGTCTAAATCAAGCTCCATAATCACACGTCTCCGTTGAATGTAATTTCACAGAATACACACACATCTGGATACGACTCTCTTGACACTGCTGCATTAATTTACGTTTGGGCTGGGGGTTATATCCCGGAATCTTCAGCAGTCACAGCGGAACCATGTGTTCATCCTTTATCGTATCCTCTGTATGTGACTCGTACGGGTTCATCCTGCTCCAACTAACGTATGTGTGCGCATGTGAAGCAGAGTCGTCGGCAGTGGCAAAAGAAAACACATTTATCACCTGGGAAATATGGTGCACATGGTATCGGCACGTGAGCTAATGATGCAATCCGGTCGTATTTCTGCCTCTGCGTTGATATCGTTTCCGGGAATACCTCCACACCACACTCGCAGCATAAATGCCTTCAGCACATTTTTTGTTGTTGGTAATTCTGTGCGTCTGCTCCCTTGACAGAGATCTCACCCCACCATCCATCCCTACGGGGCGGGGGTGCGTGTTCTGATGTCAAAAATGTATTTTACAAATTAAAGATTTACTTTTCACCGCCAGGCGCCAACCAACGGTGTTGTCATCGACCCAAGCCAAGGTCCCACCGCTGGGACGCACGTTTGTGGCTTGCGTAGGCAAAACCAATTATCGGAACCAATAAATCAACATACTGAGCCCTGTGAGCGTGGTCAGGGGCTCGAATCACTGTTGCGATTTTTGGGTTGTTTATGGTTCTGTGGCGGGCTGCACGAGGTTTTTTTTCCTCTACCCAACTTGATCCGATATTATGGCGCTAGAGGATAGAGGCTGGAATCATGGCGAGCCCAACCAGGTGCGATAAATAACGGCTGTGAATACATCGATGGTTTTGTTGGGATGGAGAATGAATGTAACACGGTATATTTCGTAGAAAAAGCTGGCGTGCGGATAAGTGTTCTAGTTCTATGGAAGAGATATACAATATTTATTTGATCACATTCCTCTTATTGGTATGCATCCCGCTTTGTTTTACATATTGGATTTAGGTTAGTTTTATAAAAAGTGTGAATAAAGGATTGCGCAGAATTCTAATTGGAGTACGTATATGGAACATCGATGGGTTGTTTCAGTAACAATGAAAAGTGTACTCAATACCAGATTAAAGAGGGGTTTCCGTGTGTCGAATCTATTTTCTGCTGTTCGACTTATTGAGGGAAAAAAAACAGTAGAATCATTCATTATTTATTAAGTTTGAGATAAGAGATAGTCAGTTTTATTATAATTCCGAAACCATATTCTAGGTTGTTGCCGAGTTTACATTCTTTACTGACCAGCATTTTGACGTAGGATTACGTCTTTCGGGAACATATTGGGGTACAAATTGAAAAATGAAAATCGATCGCATCGTGAAAAGTGTCCAATTTCAAACGCTTGTTACTCATTCATTTCATGATGAATTGATGAGATTTTTGCATCAAACGATTACGGCACTCCATAACAATTTTTCACATTGAACAAAATAGTATATATCATATAACTAACTATCGAACAATTGAAAAAATTCAACCCCTATCCAAACAGTGATACCCAGTCCTGATTGGTCGAAATTGACGTCATTTCTTTTTCCGCGCCCGCTTCGTTCTCTCACCGGCAAGCTGCATGGCTATCGAGTAGGAGGCGCCTACATCACACATACCAAATGATATAAAAGCAAGGAGCATTCGTGGATCTCATTCATTCTTACAACGGACGTGGAACGGACAACAACAAGTGGAGAGCAGCAGCAGTGAAAGCGGCTAATATATAGGCGAGCATAGAAGTTGAGCGGTCAAAATGCGAGCTGTGTCTCGCATCGAGCTTTAAAGGAAAGTATGGAATGACCGCTGAGCACTGTTTCGATGATGCTCTACTCGATGCTTCTTTAAGGTGAAGGTGAAAGGAAGCCACAAATGGCTGCCACAATGGTGCACACTTCTTTCATCTCCCTCCCTCACCCCTCGCCCGATATGCACATGAAATTCAACAATTTTGTGAAACAGTGTGTAGAAAATGATCATTTCAAGTATTTGCATTGGGTAAACCATCGTTATTTTTTCCACACTGATGCCAGACAACATCATCGAAACAGTTATAAAAACCACTCAATAAAATGTTATTCCTGAATCATAGCGTTTCATGTCATGAAAGTTTATGAAATAAAATTGTGTTGATTTCGAAACAAATATTATTTTAACGTTTAATGGGTCTATAAGCAAGTTCAGCAACTTTAACATTGGTTAGGAAAATTGTATTGCAGAACTCGGTATACTGCCACGACTGCCTCTGCTGTCAAAAATAGTAAACGGAAAAGTGTTACATTCAATCAAAATGCCTCGGCCAACGAAGAGACGGGTTAGGCTTAAGAATTGAGTATGATGAATGTGAGTGCGAATGTGAGTGTGAACATTGTCAACATATCCTTATATCCCATCCTTTTCCTGAAACAAAATGTCACCCTTCTAAACTCGAGCAAGCCGCGAGTAATCGGTTCTCTACTTCATTAACATTAGAATTAATAAAAAATGTTTATATATACTTGTAACTATACAGATAGGAGTTTGGCTCCTTTAAACTTATGTAACTGAGCCTGTAAAAAAATAAACGATTTAATAATAAACGAAGAGACGGGTTAAAGCTCTCCAACGTGAATATGTGAAAAAATACGATCAACGAAGAAAAATATTAAGGAATTATCAACTATAATCAACTGTTAGATAGTCTGCTTTGGTTACCTCATATTCCTTGTTTTTTTTTTAATTTACTTATTTCATTATGTTTAAATTTGTGACTTCCCGTGGCGTTGCTACAAGGTAAGATCGCAATTCTTTCCTTGCTATTCTTATGCCCTGGAACATTCTTTCAGTCTCAATGGCTAAAGTTTGAGTGGAAATACACTTCCAAAAGACGACAGCAAAAGATTTTTTAGTGTGAAACTTTACTTTTATTGGATTACTATTATTTGTTGGAACAAAATTGGATTTTGTTTACGTAATTTTTGATTGTACTTGTTTTTTTTTATTGTTTATATGGCTTTGGACTAGAGGGCATCAATTTTTTAATATTTTTTCTTGAAAGCTGATGTTTTTTACATAACATATCCAAAAAATCAGAGAGGACTTTTTTCGTTCTTGAGTGATGGTTTTTCAAAGTTAACCGATGGTCCGAAAAATCATTTTTTTCCCTTTTATCCAAAAATGATTTTTCCAGAAATTCAAAACTCTTGACCTACTCGACCGATTCAGCTAATCGACATATTAGATTGTCTTCTTAAAAAAATACTATACTTGCGGAAAGAATGGAATCTAATGGCATAGATCTAGTCTAGTTGCATAGGAGTATTGAGCGAAGACAGAAACTTTTTAGCTTGAGAAATAATAACTATTAAACGAAAAAAACACATCTCTGATTTTTGGATATATTATGTGAAAAAACGTCAGCTTTCAAACAAAAATATAAAAAATATAGCGCCCTTTAATCCGAAGCCATGTAAACAATAAAAACCAATTGTCTATTTTTTTTATTTTTAATTTCTCTCAAATCTATAATTGTATTGTATTTATTTGATTTTAAAAAGTTCAAACATCGTTATCACCAGCGCTATTGATAATATTGTATAGGGTATCAAAATTAGGTTTTTTTTTCTACTATTCTTAAAGAGCTACTTTGGTGTACCGCGACAAATTATAAAAAAAATCGAATTTCTAAATTTTGGATTTAATTTTTGTTTTTAGATTTATCAAAGCATAATTTTCATTTAAATGTACTTGATTTTTATATGTGAATTTTTTAGCCATTTTGAGCGTTATGCGGTACAATCTGGTGATTCAAAATATTGGAATTTGTAAATTAAGTTTGAGACACAGCACTGCCGTCCTACGCATAGTAGTCCCATGTCACATTTTGATAATTCTCACTTTTCTTCATTAAACGATGTTTCTATGCCGGAAAAACACAAAAAAGTCATAGTTTGTTCCCAGCTTTAAAAAAAACAACATCAAGCTTAATTGTCCCATGTTGATATTCTAATCATAACTGTCCCACCATGTATTTTTTGAAGATTCATATCAAATAAACAAGTACAGTACAATAATTTTATGTCACACTTTCAGCAAGGCTAATGTACTTATTTCTGGTTTGGAAGAAAGAACAAATTCTCAAACAAATAAAACAAAATGTTTAACAGAGCACGTGTACACCTTGTAAGCGTATGCCTAATAGCAATGAGATTTATATTCTGCAAAGTATTGCACATCACTCTCTTCTTCATAAAACGATGTTTTTATGCATAATATTTCGGAAAAACACAAAAAAAACTTATTGTTTGTTCCCAGTATTTCAGAAAACAACATCAAGTTCAATTGTCCCATGTTGATATTCCAGGCCCACTGTCCCACCATGAATTTTAGAGCCCGTAATCAAAATTGATTGATTCAAATGAGTGGAACTTTTCACATTTCATTGAACAATAGTTTTCTGCCCATGAAAAAACCCAGTGTAATGCTAAACCGAAATGCTTAAAGTTTCTGGTAGGCAAATATGCTAGAAAACTTTAAATGCGTTTTTCTCAGTTGCTGATTTTGGAACATGGGACAACTAAGCGTAGAACGGCAGAGTATTGCTTTGAAATCTGTACGTACGTGTTTTTTTGTATTTATATTTTTTTTATAGTGTTTTCGACTATTTTTTCCCAATTTTTTCCCAATTTTTTTCCTATTTTTTTATTCTCATGAAATAGATGATTATATCTAATGTATTGATTTGTATTGTAATGTATCTATTTGTAGAATAATCCAATTTCGCATAAAAAAAATACAAGATTGCGAAATATCACATAAATTTTTGATGGTAGTTACATTTGACGATATGTCGTGGTACATGATAGTAAGATGCACTTTGAGTATTTTTCCATGTTTTCATTATAGTGAATCCTATAGGAATTCAGAAAAATAACCTAATTTTCTAATTCGATATCCTACACAATGTTTTCCGTTGTGCTTGTATAAGGTTTTGGGTTCTTTTTACGAATACACGAATACAATACAATAATAGATTTTTGGGAAATAAAAAGAATAGAAACAAAAAAAAAGATATTAGATATTTTCGTACAGCGCATTTCTCGAAATTATCTGAAAAAAGAATCACAAATATAAAAAAACACATACGAGCATAATTAAATATGAATTAAACAAGTACTCAAAATTGTGGAAAAAACCAAATTTGTAAATATATTTTTTTGTACCGCAACACTGTTAAAATTTTGAAAAAAAAACACATATGAAAAAGCGCAGAATACATTTAAATGCGAACTAGAGTAGTAGTGAATCTCTAAATTCAAAAAAAAAAAAATAAATTTTTCAAGACTTTTTTTTAAATTTAAA
The DNA here is from genome assembly GCF_029784135.1 of Toxorhynchites rutilus septentrionalis. Lineage (NCBI taxonomy): Eukaryota > Metazoa > Arthropoda > Insecta > Diptera > Culicidae > Toxorhynchites > Toxorhynchites rutilus. The sequence goes on from NC_073746.1 coordinate 103,863,051, forward strand.
TTAAAAAAAAAGTTCAATAATATTTCTCAATACATCATAGTAAGATGTACTTTCAGTATTTTTTTTCAAGTTTTTATCTCGAAGCTTTTGAGAATGGTGTGAAAAAAATTGAAATGTACGTTTATCATCATAGATCCTATGCTGCTGTTCTACGTATCAGCGAAAGAGCTATCAAAAGCAATCTCAAAAACTCCAGAGAGACTTGGTTACTCCCTGTGTGAAAGCTGAATGTGAAACAGTCAAAGCGATACCATGTGGATAAAAAGGTACACAATATTGCTTTGCTGTGTGGATCGCAATCGATTGGGATGCTCTGAATTATTTCAGGCGCAAACAGCATCCAAAGAATAAAAAATACATTTTCGGATATACCTTAACCAATCAATAAAATGTCACAACACTAAACTTTAATTCCAACTTCCGGAGAAAAAATACTAAAATCCGTTATTTTTCGACCTTCCAGAGTAGGGGCTGTCCACATACCACGTGGACAACTTTAGGGGGTAGGGGGGAGGGAAATGTCCACGCTTGTCCACGGTGAGGGGGGAGGGCCTTTGATAATATCCACGTGGACACGTTAAGTATTTTTTAAAGTAAAGCATTCAAGTTAATAGTCAAAATTGAATGAAATCTGTTTTGTATTTACACGATTTTTTGAACCTCTTTCCTGAAATGTATATTCTGAAGGAAAAGAGGTTCAAGTAGTACCATGGCGTACACGATTACAGCCCTTCTGGTTATCTGAAACAAACAAATTGAACAGATTCTGAATCAGCAAAGATGCCACTATCGCATGAACCTCGGACAAGTTAAAGACGTGTTTTTTGACAAAACGGCGGAAATTTTAAGAAAAAAATGCTGTTTAAAACATTTTTTTCAACTTTCTTCATTTTTTAAAATAGTAAAGTTACGAAATTATGATTTTTTATAGGTTCATGCAATAGAGAGATGCATACAGATTGTATTCATATAAACATAGATCGGATAAGTAGAACTTGAGATATCGTGTATGCCAGTTTGAAAAAAATGTTTCGAGAAAAACGCGTTTGAAGTTAATTGTTATGGCTGTACTAGATAAGATATCACATCGCTAAAATGGCTATAACTTGGTAAATAATGTCTGAATTAGAGAAATATTAAGAAAAAAAAAAGGATTTTTTTCATATTTCTAGATTAGAATTCCCTCTTAAAGAACGCAACATTGTGCTAATTTCAAATCCGACCAGATTTCGGAATAAGGGTTTATTTTTTCGAAAAACACTTGAAAGGACTTATCTCATACTGCGATTCGTTTCATAAACGCGTCGAAAATACATATTTGTAGCGAATTGTAAAAGGCAAATCGTTCACAAGAATGTTGAGTTAAAAAAAAATCTGCAAGTGAATGGAACCTCGAAGCAGGTTTTCGCTTGAAGAAAGTTATGGCTGGGTCTGATAGGAACTAGGAACTAGTAAGCAACTAGTTTCGATGAATTCCAACAAGTACTGCTAGCAGCTGAGCGTATTAAAATCAACGATCCAGAACGCTTCTAGGGCACTTCTAAAACTCCATCCGCCTTACTCACCAGATATTGCATCTTCAGATTATTAACTGTTAAGATTCTTGTAAGAACTTCAACTTACTGCATAGCATAAGTTCTGAGAGGATGGAATTCTCAAGTTCCATGAAGGATGCTGAAATATTCAGGAAAAACGGTGCATATATGATCGAAAAGATGTATGTCTACATAAATATGCATTTGGTTTTTTCCTTAGAATCGGCACGAATTTTTCAGAACAATATTTGGCATGATTTAACAATTAAGAGTTGTAGGTCAACGGAATCATCGATCACGATAATACTGCAAATGTTTCGTTTTTACTAAGTTTATAGAGCCATCAGACACTACCGAACCTGTGAAAGCAAAAGTCATTGGTGTTTAGACGAGAAAATTCTGTTTTCAAACAAAGTGCTTGATTTCATTGTCTTAATTTTTGAAAACTCAAACAGCCAGCTTTAATAAAAATACTCGAGAATAAGTTCACAATCGATATTTCAAAATGGATATGGAGATAACGTAAATGAAATTCGGGAGAAAATAATGAGCTCCCGGACAATGTTGAAAAAATCGAAGATTTCAAGACAAATCGTTACCATTGGTAAGGCTATAATTTTTATCAATAAAAATATGGAATAGAAAATAGAAACAAACTTGAAATGAAATTCAAGCGAAAAAAATACAATTTCTTGATTTTTTCCTCAAAACCGGAGGAATGTCCACGTGGACAACAGGGGAGGGGTATAAGGAATGTCCACGCTTGTCCACGGAGGGGGAGGGGGGTGTTTAAAATCATGTTTTTTCTGTCCACGTGGTATGTGGACTGCCCCGTAAGGTCTCCTCTTGAGCTGAGGTAATAGAACAAGTAAGGGCATTTTATGAACGAGAATGACCATAAGCAGGGTTGCCAACTTTATTTTTTTTAAATCAGGCAGAATGAAAATAAAAATCAGGAAAAATCAGGATAGCTCATATTGGGTTGTCCGAAAAGTTAATGTCGATTTTTGGGAAAACAAAAACATAATTTGCAATCATAGCATTATAATTTAATTTTATATCCATAGTTCTGTTTCACAATCTTTCACCATCTTTCACACAGCTTAAATATTCTATCCTTCCAGAACATGTTTGCTTCCTCGTTGAAAACTGCTGCGACCCATAAATGTGAGAAACAGGTTGCTTGGTAGTACCTCATAATACAGAATCCTTTCCAAATTCCACCAGAAACAGAGTTTATCTTCCTTCGGGCGAAGACCGGAAAAGAATTAATAAGCATGGTATAAACCCTCGCATAAGCGGAAATGCTAGTGTTTCACCCCACTGTTTGATCGTTTATATTTTTTCCGAAAAAACTACAGCATCACTACAGTGCAGAGTTGCAGAGAAATCAATATTCAAATTTTCATTGGATTCATCATCCATGCTTTGGAATGAATCTTTACTCGACAAATGAGGAAAGCATGTCAGCAGTGGAAGACTTGTTGAATTTTTCCTAATTTTTATGATATTTAGTACTTTTATAGATGTATTTACAATAGTCCCATCATTAAAGTTGATTCTACATTGAATCAAATGAACTAATTATATATAAAATCTTTTTATATTGACTGTGGATTCAAAATTTTTCTCTTGAGTAATTTTGGAAAACCACGAAACAATTGAGGGTAGAGATAATAAAAGTTAAGTACAGATTAGTTTCTAGAGAATTTAACTTAATGTATGATATATACAAATGCGATCCGGAGAACTATCATGAAAGAAAAGTTTGGCATGGAAACTAGTATATTTATTACAAATTATGTATAGAGTACTAAAACCAGGAAAAATCAGAATCATTTCAGAAAAATCAGGATAAATTGAGTGTTCGTCAGGATATCAGAGAGCGTGCTAAAAAGTCTGGGAAATCCTGAAAAATCAGGAAGGTTGGCATCTCTGACCATAAGCATACAGCCCAAGGTTGTTTGAGCATTTTAAAATTACCCTGTGAAAAAAAAGAATAAAGAGGAACTATGGTACGCTATTCCCGTCAATACGTACTGGAATGAATGTCAATGCCAATGACATACCACCGAATATTGATGGTTAATGCTAAGAAAATAATTTTTCTTAATAAACTGGTCTCGTTTTTTGACGCTCTTCCTCTGAAATAGTCTATTTTTCTGTTATAACATTTTCCTTTGGCTTATTTCTCAAATTTGCTTCATTCATTTCACAATCTCCAGGCATCTTCAACAAGTTAGAGTCCAACAAAATTACGGATTTCTTTATTGTTTTTTTTCTCTCAGTGAATTTTCTCCTTTAACCAGACGAGATATGGGGAAAAATAAACGAAGTGATTTCACTAAACACATACCACTGTTAAAAGTCATCATTCTAACGTTCTTCTTCCACAATAAATTAGAATTTCGCAACGCTATGCAAACGGAAGCAAAAATGACAACATCTGACATTTCCCGTACATTTGTTTGGGATTTTTTCGGGCTTCGAGCGGCAAGAGCAAACCACATCAAACGGCAATCTTATTTCATTGCGGTGTAAAGTTTTAGTATTGTTTGCTCGAGATATGAACTTTGGTAGCAATGGCAGGAAAGGAATACGCCGTGCATCCTCCGTCCGTTCAGAACGACGGCTGAGGCGATGGCGAGCCTTTCTCTTTGTACCTTTTCTCTTGTAATATTACAGTGCTAGTGTGCCAGCGGGTCGGTAAGTCATTTTGAGGCGGAAGCCCGTGCTCCGTGGACCATTGTTTCGCCTTCCGACACTCTCGAGACTCGAGTGTGGGTGCAATCAGAAGAATAAACCGAGCGCACACAGAACCGAGTCACAAAAACAGTATATTACCGGCACGTTAAAATGGGGTTTCCCTTCTCTTATTACTTAGATCCGCTCAGGAAAAAGATGGATGCTCGCAGACTTTATTATGTTTTTATTCAAAACAAGCCTCGTGGCCTCGGGAATGTAATCTGGACAAACTTGGGCACCAAGTTTCATCTGTCTAGTCTCAAGACTCGTTGGAAACAACGCACCCCTTATAATGTTCGAGATGACATAAAATGTAAGTCTGTTTGCGTTTTTGCCGTCAAGTTGTTTGTGGGTAAATTTCTGCACTGGAGAGAAACCAAAAAGCTTTCTTCTTTGCGAATTCCAGATTTGGTTATGAAGCAATTTTCTCCGGAGTATGCTGTCAAATGGAAATGTTCAAACGAAATATTCATTCCGTTTGTCCCAAACATTTGAACACCAGCTTTGATCCAAATTGCATAAATGTCAATTCGTTCACAAATAACAGGCGTAAGAGTCGACCCATCAGTGTGAATCGCCGTTTTTCCGACCCAGCACCCTTATAGGCGTTAAAATTTCAGGAATAACCCCGAAGCCCCAAAACGCTTCGTGTGCAAAATGGCGTCCTAATTGTGATTGACAACTTCATCCGGCCGGTTGCGTCGTCGATCGCCGCTGGGTTTCTCTTCTGTCTGGGACCGTTATATGTTGATGGGCAGGCAGAGCCGCCGGCCGCAAAGTCATCGGATTGACGCTAATAATTATGCAAATACTTCGCACTACAATCCCCCCCCGGGTGACGCTGGCTGTCTGGCCATTATCGGGTTGGGAATGGACCTCACTCTCAATGAAACACGGCTCAGCCAATGTTTGCTTGTCTCGGCTGGAACAAGGCCTACGGTAAATGGCGCTTATCGAAACGATTACAACTTTCGAGTCGTCGCAGTTTCCGGGGCGGAAAGTGTGAAATATTTCGAAAAGTTCAACTTTCAGGCAGAATAATTTAGTCGCCCCAATTAGCATAAATTTCCGCAAGGGAATAGGGTTGTCTTCCGGGGGCCGGGGGGAGGTAGTGGCAACCAGCACAGTAATAAATCAGCTGAAACCGCTGCGAGATTACAACTTTGTCAAAGACGAAGTTAACGCACGAAGAAATGTTTGAATTGTAATTCTGTGGGGTGATGTTGTGCGATGGAAGATATATAAATATCATTAAAGGAGGATTACGTCAAACTAGATTAAACCTTTGGATGAAGTATTATGTGGTTGATGTTCGTTAGAAAAATGATTCGAGCGAACATTTCAAGTCGATGAGTGTGAACTTGAGCTTATCAATGAGTAAATAAAGGAATATGATTTGTTATTTTGGGTGGAAAACGTACCATTGAAAGTATTGCCAGAGAGTAGCTAACATTTCTGAGAACAATATTGATTGAAAAAATTCAATGGTTCGAAAATTGCAGAGCACTAAACATCAAGTTCGTTTTTCTCGAAATCATAAAAATGTCACATGCTCCGATCTGAATTAACACCGACCATGTGATAATTGGGTAATTTGGCATCAATTCATAAAATCCGGAAGGTCATGGCAGGGTTTGATGAATAAGGGCTTCAGATTCTGGACTCGTCCAGCTTGTTTACCAGATCAAAACCTTATCAAGAACTTATGAGCAGTGATCGTACGAATAGTAGAAGCAGCTTACAAGCAGTACGAGTGATTTGAAGAGCTTAAACGAGCAGTATCCTCTGCGTAGAACGAGATACACACTACAATACGGCGGAGCTTGGTCGAAACCACCCCAAATGGGTTTTTTTTTTTTTTTTTTATCCAAAATATATATTTTTATTAAGGCTCATATGGCGTCAACCTGACGGGGCCGGGAGTTCAATATTTCGACAATGTTTGCCTTATAACTATGTTAGTAATATGTAACCGATTACTCGCGGTTGGCTCGAGGTTAGTATTACAAGTGTTTTCGTAATTATGATGTTGCTGTCTTCAATGATCTGTACCTGTGCCCCAAATGGGTTATTTGAACTGATTGAGAACTAAAGATGACTTACGAATTAAAAACTTATTGTAATTCATGTGAAATTGACGTTAATTTTGTAAAGGAGTGAGAGTTTTTCCATCTGGTTCTATAGTTATGAAACACTGGAATTTTCTTTTTTTGGTTGTTTCGCGTTTGAACACAACAATAAAGCTCAAATGGCCAGTTTTTTAAATGAAGATAGTTGTTATATCCCACACTTCTTCTTCTTCTTCTTCAATGGCACTAACGTTCCTAGAGGAACTTCGCCGTCTCAACGTAGTATTACTTGCGTCATTTTTATTAGTACTTAGTTGAGATTTCTATGCCAAATAACACGCCTTGAATGCATTCTGAGTGGCAAGCTCTAGAATACGCGTGATCACAGTGCAAGTCGGAGGAAATTTCTTTGACGCTAACCACTCGGCCACGGGAGCACATATCCCACACTATATACTCTTATTCAACCGACTTCTTACAAATCTCTGGAAACTCAGGAAAAATGAGTGGTTTTATAGTTGAGAAACGCAGTGTATAATCAAATCCTGTATATAATAGATTTAAAAAAAAATTAATTTATTTTATTTATTCGTTTTTTATGCATATATTTTTCGTTTATTGAAAATAAAATAAAAAATTTAATTTTTGATTCATCTCCTTAAAGTCAGAAAACACCTTGCTCACATGAAAAAAATATTTTTTTCTAGAATCTCTCAGTAGGTGATAGATGATCATATTTAATGAAAAAATTCTTCTACGCATATGTTCGAATTTCAACAATGACCGAGTTATAGATTTTTGTTTTGTTTCAGACTCTGTTGCCTCAAATTGGCTATACACTAAAAAGTACGCTACGTAAGCCAATTCTGTTGCTTTCATTTGAAAGATGAGAAAATTTAGTACAGGATATGGTAGTGTAACATTTGAATTAGTGGATTTAAATAACATTTAAGAAGTGAAAAATTATGAGTTAGCAATTTTTAATGTGTAATTATTAATATTATTCGAAAAAACGTATATCAAACTTGATTGTTTCTATCAATGAAATTGAAGCTCTCAGACCATTCTAAAATTTCTTCTTTGATACCCAACTTCTATCTTTCTTAATTTCGCTACAATATCGATATAAACAATTCCTGGTGAAAATTCAAGCAAAATCTTCAAAAACCACGATTTTGACCCCACTATTCTTATAATAGCCACTTGAATTTCACCTTGACGTCGAAAGGTTACATTTTTTCTTGAAATAAGTCATATTCGAACTGGAAAAAAAAATTCTTCCTAACTGTATGTAATCGAGTCCGAAATTGTATATAATCGAATCACATATAACCGAGTCTGTATATAATCGAGTCCGACCTGTAATGTGAACAATTTATTTTGATCGTTCATGTTATGCTTATCTCGATGGTGAAGGTATAGAGTGTCGACATATGTCGTAGTGTGAACAATTAACTCTATTAGATTAGCAGGGCCGCAGGTAGTTTTAATTATTTAAAATTTAAATGAAAAAGATTTAAAACAAGTACTGCTGAATCCTAGAACCCCGATAATTCGCAGAATTGAGTGGCAAGGTCACCGCGGATAACGCGGATGAGGCACAAAAACTTCAATTGGACAAACTCTTCAATGCAGATCGAAAGCGCATTCATATTTATATTTAACCCTTTGCGGTCGTATTAAATTTGGGCATGGGCGTCGTACTGGTCGGGATTATTTTTGCCTGAAAAAATAGTGATACATGCAAGATTATGAAAAATAAACTTTTTAATTTTTTTTTTGTGAACTATAGTGAGGGGCTTAGAATGAAAGGGGTGTAAGTGATTTGATCGATTTCTCTACATCGGACTCTCTCTTCTGGTCATAACTTAGCTGCAAATACATTCCCAGTTGTATTTGACAATGTGGAAGATAGGTCAGAGCCTCATCTATCGGATTCTATAGCGAATTTAAATTGGAACTTTTTTGCAGTTGAGTTATTAACTAAGGAAAAAGTTGATGAAGAGAAATCGATCAATTCACTTACACCCCTTGCATTCTAAGGCCCTCATGTGTATTAATTTAACATTGTATTTTAATGTGATTTTTCTCCAAAATATATTATGTGATGTTTTTATATAAAAACAATTGTGGAGCCGATCTGGCGTAGTGGTAACATCCATGCCTCTCACGCTAAAGGTCACGAGTACAATTCTCACTCCCGACATTCTTCCAAAAATGGAAGTAAAAGTGACGAACCAGCCAAATGAGTTGAAAGTCACTATAATACAGACAAAAAAAAAAAATAAAAACAAATTATGCAAACTGTAGTTCTGATAGTTATGAACAATCTTTTCCATCACACCAATTTGTTACAATGGCTAAATTCTGCTGTTATGATATTTTTTCCCACATCCCTATGGATTCAACGCACTGTGCGTATTTTGTATGTGTGACTTCATTGTTTGATACTGAGTACCGTTATCTATTACTAATAGGAGCACTGTATTGATTCGTGAACAGGTTCATTAGTCATCTAGCTTCGTTTAGGAAAAGCATAAACTGATACTTGGTTGAGTAAAATATAAGATTAGCATGGTTTCTTGCTGTGGTGGCTGAGAGCAAACAAACGACCACAAAGAGTATATAGAATTACTCCAAAGAATCACTCCAGAAGAATTACTCCAAAGTATTCTTTAGAATACTTTTTTTTAGTCGTAGTCACGTAGGACTCCATTAGGCTATCTGTTGATTTTGGATATGTTGGAAAAATTACATCGGTAAACTCTTTAATAATGATTTGGTGGCCCTGAAAAGGGCCGTTTTGTTTGATTGTTCGGTATTGTTTGTTCACTCCACCAGTGCTTACCGAGTGATGATGATAGAAGGATGGTAAACAGTCGTTGGATGGTGCGTATCAGATAAAATATGCCGAAGTGGAACGAGATATGATGAAAACCGCCCTCTGTGATCCTAGAATAGATGCTTCCTGTGTTATGTATGGATGAATTAAAGAATAAAAAAAAACTCATATATACCAATACCGAACACAATTATCAAGTTTTCTCATCTGTAAAAACCTGTTACTGTTAATATAGAGAAAACATATTTGAAATGGAAAAGGTAATTTTAAATTTTAAATTTTTTATTTGCTAGAATTAATCGTATCACTAACCTTACTTGCAATATAAAAATGCCCCTGACTTTCATATATTTGCAATGCCGATTTCCCCCAGGCAGCTTGGTTTTGATGTCTCTGTTAGGGAACACTTTTCGGTGGGAACAAAAGTTCCGCCTACTTTCATGTATTTGCAATGTCGATTTCCCCCAGGCAGCTTGGTTTTGATGTCTCTGTTAGGGAACCGCCGCATGTGTCGTCAATATCGACCAATCAAAAGAGGGTATTTCCATTAGGATAGGAGTTGATTTTGAAATTGTTCGATAGTTAGTTTCATGACATATAATTTTTTCTTCAATATAAAAAATTGTTGTGGAGTGCTGAAATCGATTGACGCAAAAAATTCATCAATCCATCATAAAATGACTGAGCAATAAGCGTTTAAAATTGGACAATTTCACGATGTGCTCGATTTTCGATTTACAATTTGTACCCCAATATGTTCCCGAAAGACGTAATCCTACGTCAAAAAAAGAGAATTAATTATCGGACATAATTTGAGAAAAGAGGGGCCGATGTCTGCGAAAGTGTCTTAAGGTCGTCCGAGGACAGCTCGGCTTCCGAAAATTATCGCTTTTATGAATAAACGATTTTTGCGAATCCTGTGTGTTCCATGATGAAATGGGGAAGAAGCAGGAAATTTTCGATTTTACGTTCCCGACTTAATTTTATTGGAGTCAGATGATCCTGTTAGAAATCATTCACATGTTCTTTGCTGATTCCGTATTGTATTTCCGAATCTATCGTTACGTATAATGAGTCAATCAAGCTACTGTTCTGGATCATATGTCGGACGCTTAAGGCATATGATGCAGAAAACAGATCTAAACTTTATGCACAGGTATTATTTGGTTGATATTTTTAATAAATTAGTTCAATGTACTCTTAAACTTTCTACTTTGGTACCTATTTGATTGAAAACAAAAAAAAATCATCGAATAAAATACTTTTCAAATGAAGCGAATAAGAATCAAACTTCGGACACTATTTATAAAAAAAATCAAATTTCGGACACTTTATTTTGTAATTTTTTGGACGAAAATTACATTACACTTGATTATATTTTATAATTAACTGTGAAACACTTACCAAGCAATCACAATAAATTGTTAATGATGATGAGAACTGATGAAACACGGGAGAAATTTAAATATTGATGAACGGGTAAATTCTACGTGCTCACGCTGAGCAAACGTCAAACACAAACGATAATGAGTAGCGTTGTCAGATTTTTGCCGATTATGTTATAATTCAAATGTAGTTCTCATATGAAATGATAGTGAAACCAAGAGATTACTCTAAAGAAGCAATTGTGATATTAATTTTATAGTTATATCATTAATGCATTAACCCCTTCCCGTATTATTTAATACGTCACACATCAAGTGATTTCACTTGCCTGCTGAGTGTTCTAGCGCCCTATGTTATTCAAGTACCCACGAGTGAGACTCGATGTTGTACGGGAAAGGGTTAAGCAATTCAAGATATTAGAACAAAGTGTCCGAAATATGATTCAGAACGGTGCATCTTCATGCGTTCATTTTTCACGAAGTTACAGCATTTCAACTTATCGAATTTCCACAAAACTTAAATACTCTCCAGCCAACTCTCAGTTCGTTCATCCTTTCTTCAAATTTAAAACTACGCAACCCATTCTGTTCACTCATCAGCCATCAGCCATCAATCCAATTTTGTTTCTTTTTTGCTTACTACTGTGTATAATGATAGTTTTTTTGTATTGTGTGTTTGTGGGTGTCTGTTTGTGTAAACATAGCTTGTTTCATCATCTGCTAGTGGATTCGCATAGTGTGTTCAGCGTGTAGAAAATTATTTCGTCTAAGTGTTTCTGGTGAACTAGAAACCGTAAGGACATCACAGCAGAGACAGACCCCGAGGTTCCTGGTGCTCCTACAAAGTGATCAGAGAAGTCGATCACAATTTGTTTTGGACGAAGGTGAAGATGAGATCCGTGAAATCAGGATGGAATCTTATGAAAATATATGTAGAATAATATTTCAAGTTAATTAAGTCTGGACCTCAGGTTCCACAACGGGACCGAGTCTCATAAAGAAAAAACAAGTAAAAAAAACTTTTTAAGTTAAACGGTTCAATTGTGATTAAACAATATAATGTACTAAAAGCTAGAAAATAATTGGGCAAGTAGCAGTTAGCAGTTATCACACCTCTCCTTCATTAGTCTAGGGCATTGAAAAGACTGAAATAAAATCGTGGGACATATGATGAAGTCGCTAATTGTGGATAATGAATATCCAACGTGTCCCACGATTTTATTTCAGTCTTTTCAATGCCCTAGACTAATGAAGGAGAGGTGTGGTAACTGCTAACTGCTACTTGCCTAATTATTTTCTAGCTTTTAGTACATTATTATGTTTAATCACAATTAAACCGTTTAACTTAAAAATATTTTTTTTTACTTATTTTATTCATGATCTGCTGTGATCTACTATTCAAGCCATTTCATTTGATAGCCATATCAATCGGGTTTTGAGAAAATATGCAGCCCGCCATTTGATAGTGGCAGCCATCATAGATTTGCATTTTTCATAAATAACTGTGTTCTTCTAGTCAAGCCCTTTCATTTGATACTCATATTAATGGGGTTTTGACATAATATGTAGTCCGCCATTTGGTAGGATTTTGATGGATTTGCATTTTTCATAAATAACCGTGTTCTACTAGTCAAGCACTTTCATTTGATACCCATAATAATAGGGGCTTGAGATTATATGTGGTCCGCCATTTTGTAGTGGCAGCCATCTTGGATTTGCATTTTTCATGAATAACGATGTTCTACCAGTCAAGCCCTTTTATTTGATATCCATATTAATGAAGTTTTGAGAAAATATGTAGTCCGCCATTTTGTAGTGGCAGCCATTTTGGATTTGCATTTTTCTTAAATAACCGTATTCAAGCCCTTTCATTTGATACCCATATTGATGGGGTTTTGGAAAACCCATATTGATGAGATTCTAGGATTTTCAGGATCATGAAATACGCAGTTTTATAATGACTACAGAGATAAAGGTGTGTTCCAAATTTCAGATCAATCGGTCAACAGGAAGGGGGTCAAATTTCTTTTAATGTGTGTCAGCGCTACAGAGAAACATGTTACAAACATACAAACATACGAACAGATTAAAGGGCAAGCTAAATAAAACCGTTTAATAAAGAGAGTTCTTACGAGATTCATGGGATTTACGTTAAATCGCTCACTTTAGAAGTGCGATGGAAACGTTTATATACAGCCATTCCATGTCAAACCGAAATAGTGGTACTCAGATTTTCGTGAACAGTTGTAGTTTTGTTCTTTATCGCAAAACATTAGACCCGTATTTTTTATCATTAGGGTGAAATGATTTTAGGATTGCCCAAAAAACAACTTTTTCCCATTTTTTCCAAAAATTACCTTTTTTTTATTCATAACTTTTGAACTACTGCACCGGTTCAGATGATCGACATATCAAATTAAAGTCAATTATCTCTTTCTGAAAAATATTATACTTGCAGAAATTTTGGATTTTGGTCTTGAAATTTTTGATTAAATTTTTTTATAGATTACATTGTCTCGGGACCAAGGGCGCTATATTTTTTTTTTCTTCTTGAAAGCTAAGATTTTTTTAGATAACATATCCAAAATTCAGAGATGCGTTATTTTATGTTATTGAGTCATGATTTTTCAAAATTAACCGATGGTCCGATCATTTTTCCCTTTTTTCCAAAAATGACTTTTTTTAAATTCATAACCTTTAAACATGATCGATATACCAAATTGAAGCCACATGAAATACCACATATGCATTAAAATTGGATTCTAGTCACAGATGCTGTCCAGTCGCATAGGAATATTGAACGAAAACTGAAAACATTTTAACTTTGCAAAATCATTCGAAAACTAAAAAAAACACCTCTCTGATATTCGGATATGTTGTGTAAAAAAAACCTCAGAAAGAAAAATATAAAAAATATGGTGACCTTAGTTCCGAAACCATGTAAGCTGTGAAAAACAGTTACAATCAATAATTACGAAAACTAAATCTGGGTTTTTTCAAGTGTAATATTTTTCAAAGAAAACTAGCTCATTGGCTTTAATTTGATAGATCGATCATCAAAATCGGTCCAGTAGTTCAAAAGTTACGAGTTATTAAAAAAAGTCAGTTTTGGAAAAAGGGGAAAAGTTGATTTTTCGGACCACTATGAAATGAAAATGACCACCCTGATGAGAAAAATTAAAAATACGGGTCTAATATATTACGTTGAGTAATAAAACTACCAATTTTCATGAAAATCTGACAATTACTATATCGGTTTGGCATAAAATTCAATTTTGTACTTGACCCATTCTCATTCCCAGATATTGAAATTGGAATGGAAAAAAATATTTGATGTTCAAAATCAGTAATGACTCATCTGGCAAGACTGGAAAGAATCATTCTATCCAATATTTACAATTTTAGTAGTTCTGTATAATGCTGGGATTTTTTACTGAGGTGTTGTTTGATGATTATTTACACATCAAACTTTGATGAATTATTAAATAATAAATATTTATACTACAGTTAAGTATTGTGCATTGGAAGTTGTGGAAATATGTTTCCTATTAAACGGCTCACAGCTTTCAAAAATATTCGCAAAATTTGTCAAGATATTACTAATAGTAACTTTTTCCATTCTTGACCCAATTTCACCTCCATAACCCATTTTCACACCCATTGACGGTAATTCAAAATCTGGTTTGTCGCGATTCACCCGCATGCGAGTTTGCTCGTATAATTCGAGCATTGCTCACAAAGTCCAGCTCACGAGCATAGGGAAAACTAGATGCAGGATGAACTGTCGATTTTTTTTATATTCCTAAATAAATTATGAACAAATGATCTGATTGCAGGTCATGGTGATAAATATTTGGTATAATTCAAACCGCAGGAATGTTATTTACTCTTTGAATGTACATTTGTTTTTTTTTAGCTTTGAAAAACTTACATGGGCAAACCAAATTTCATAGTTTCGAAGCAGTATACTGGCATTCTACGCATAGTTGTCCCATGTTACTTTTTGACAATTTTCACTTTTGTTCATAAAACGATGTTTTGATGCCTATTCTTCCGGAAAAACACAAAAAAAAAGTTAAAGTTTATTCACAGCTTCTAAAAAAACAACATCAAGCTCAATTGTCCCATGTTGATATTCTAGGCATAACTGTACCACCATGTATTTTTTGTAGATTCATGATAAATAAATCGATTCAAGTACAAGAATTTTATGTCATGCTTTCAGCAGGGCTGATGCACTCATTTCTGGTTTGGAAGAACGAACTAATTCTCAAATAAATGAAAAAAAGTTTAACAGAACACGTGTACACCTTGATAGGGGGAATAAAGAGATGAACCAGCATACGGCTGAAAGTCTCTATAATAAAGAATAAAAAAAAAACCTTGTTAGGGAATGCCTCATATTATATTCAGCAAAGGTATTGTTAATCTTTCGGAAAACACAAAAACTTATTGTTTGTTCCCAAAATTTCAGAAAACAACACCAAGTTCAATCGTCCCATGTTGGTATTCTAGGCATAACTGTCCCACCATTAATTTTTATGCCCGTAACCAAGATTGATTGATTCAAATGAGGGGATCTTTTCACATTCCATTAAACAATAGTTTTCTGCTTATAAAAAACCCAGTATATTGCCAAACAAGAATGCTTAACGCTTCTGGTAGACAAATATGTTAGAAAACTTCGATTACGTTTTTCTCAGTTGCTGATTTTGGAACATGTGACAACTATGCGTGTGCTCCCGTGGCCGAGTGGTTAGCGTCATAAGTAACATGCCGGGTGTTCGGGTTCGATTCCCGTTCTGGTCGGGAGAATTTTTCGTCAAAGAAATTTCCTCCGACATGCACTGTGATCACGCGTATTCTAGAGCTTGCCACTCAGAATGCATTCAAGGCGTGTTATTTGGCATAGAAATCTCAACTAAGTACTAATAAAAATGACGCAAGTAATACTACGTTGAGACGGCGAAGTTCCTCTAGGAACGTTAGTGCCATTGAAGAAGAAGAAGAAGACAACTATGCGTAGAACGGCTCACTGCAAAAATAAATGGAGGCCCAAATGTTGAAACTAATAAATCAATTTTTAGAAAATAGAAATAACTAAACCACATCGCAGCCGACGAAAGATAATTTGAAGCAAAAGATTTAAGTGTTGAATATCTGACATAGCTTCTTCATATATATTCATCCAGATAAATTCCATTATTCTATCTCGATTAGCATCTTTAGTTCAAGACGATTGAAATTGTCTCTAAAACTACACTCGATAAAAAAATTAGAGGAACAGAGTGCGAAGTCGGAAATTTTAAGTGATTTTTGATATGCTGTATCTTCGTGAAAAATCAACGTATATCGATGGGAGGCACATAATTTTGAAGCTACAATTTTCAGGTATTAGAATATTTTACGTACATATTTTTATCGTGTGTGTAGGTGTAGTAGGCAATCATATCGGGAAGAAATGAAAAATCCATTTTTTCTTTGTTTTTTCAAAAATATTCTGGACTAACACAATTTTTTGCCAACCAATTTAACAGAAAATCCATATAACCTAATTAATCAGCTTTTTTTTGGTTCCAAGAACGTTCCTGTTGGACCTTCCCACACCGAGATATTTCAGTTTGAATGAAAAATTACCGCTCCGTTTTTGATGAATAATTCAATAAACAACCATCGCACTGCAAATCGAAAGGCAGTTTTGAAAACTCCAATATAATGACGAAAAATAAATTATTTAAATGTTTTGCTTTGATTTAAAAAAAGGGTCAAAAACAGGATTTTCATTGTGGTTTACAAAATCGACTGTAGTTTGTAACGATGTTACACATTCACTCCAGTTTAAACGGTTAAAAAAATTCATAACCGTATACTAACATTATAACTTCGATACAACTTGTAAGAAGTACTAGTTCGCGGTCTCTATCCTGTCGTACCGAAAGACGCCAGTAGGGTTTTGTCAGCGATTCAAACCTGCATACGGGTGTCTGTGTGATCACTGACGAAAGGGATTCCCGGGTCGATCGCCATAGGTTCAAATCAGATTTGAAAAGGATTGCAAGTAGTAGATTTAAGACAAAATTGTAAATAGGGAATTTGAAGTTGGATTGAATAGAATAACCAGTGTATATTGTATATTTTGTTAAATAATTCATGCTGGATTCGGTTTTTGGCTGATTAGGGGCCCTTCAGTTCAGCGGTTTTCGGTACGGTTAGCATAGGCTCTGGAAAGGCAAACCTTCAAAGGAAACCTTTCCATCCTTGAATTTGCTGAAACAATTTTTCCGAATTCTATTCCTCGGTGAGCGCCAAGTTTTTCCAAGTGTGGGTTGAAGATCGTAGGCAGGAACTCGCCCTGAGGTCTCACGGTCGGGACCGGGAAACTGGAGAGACAAATCTCGCTCCTTCACGCCAAATGAATTAACTTGCCTGGCGCTTAAGTGAAAGTTGTATCGCCTCCTTGTCCTCGGTATCCTCCCTCCCGTTACAAGTTCTGCAAATATCGCAGTAAGTTCTAATGTTTCCAGGCAAATTTTTAGCCTAGTGTATTCCCTAAACATCTGAGAACGTTTCATATTGATACGTTTAACCGTTTTTTCTAGCCGATTTTCCAAAGTTTGGAGTAAATTAGAGGAGCATTTAATCGCAATCGTAACAGAAGTACAAAATCCTGCGCGACTCTCAGAACAAACGATTCGTAACATTCGTTTCCATGAGTTTGTAGGTACAAATATTGTAAGGAGTGATGATACTCACACATATTCGTACGCATTCCCACACATGCACGCACTCTTTACCCACAAACTCATAAAGACGAAAGTTACGATTCGTTCATTCTGAGAGTCGCGTATGATTTTATACATCTGGTACGATTTGCGATTAAATGCTCCTCTAATTTATTACGAACTTTGATCAATCGTCTAGAAAAAACGGTTGAACGTATCAATATGAAACGTTCACAGATGCTTAGCGAATACACTAGGCTAAAAATTTGCCTAGAAACATTAAAACTTACTGCGATATTTGCAGAACTACAGTGTTTTGACCCTTTTTTTAAATCAATTCAAAAAACTTAAATAATTTTTCATTCGTCAAAGTAACAAAATATCCTTGTGTAGAATTTATTGGAGTTTTCAAAACTGTCTTTAGATTTGCGGTGCGATGGTTGTTTATTGAATTATTCATCATCAAAGACGAAGCGGTAGTTTCTCATTAAAACTGAAATATCTCGGTGTGGGAAGGTCCTACAGGAACGTTCTTGGAACCAAAAAAAGCTGATTGATTAGGTTATATGGATTTGCTGTTGAGTTGGTTGGCAAAAAATTGTGTTAGTTTAGAATATTCTTGAAAAAACAAAGAAAAATTAATTTTTCATTTCTCCCCGATATGTTGCCCACTACACCTACACACACCAAGCCATTTCATATCATTCCAGTTAACCATAGTATTAACGCTCTCATATAATAAGGGTTCATCTCGAAACACATCGTTTTCATTATATCATCATGGCCCAGTATTCCAACAGGAATCCCGTCTTCATTATTGTACAGGAGTGTGTTACCGAAAAAAACCTACATCGTTGAAATCATCGCAATCTGGGAAACCCCGCTGCTTCAATTTTGACAATCTTACCCAAAACCGGAACGAAAAGCGATGTCACACATCGTATCCCAAACCATTACGTGTGTTGAAACGGCGTCGGTTGTCTTAGTTCTAGTCTATTGACGGAACCGACGCCATGCCGATGTTATCATAATTTAACCAAGTGGCTGTTCCAGAAAATTTCCCGGATGACAAAACGTAGCTGAAATATATATGCTTTCCGGAAGTCAGCTCCCATGAGGAGATATGCGAGGAGCGTTTGCCTTTTGATGATATTTTTGCTTCGAAGTGAAGTTGGGGAGGAATTTTGAATTACACACGCTGGTGGCTTAGAAGTTACCCCCTGCTAAACTCAATCGATCATCCATTTTCTGCACAATACACTCCACCGCTAATGGTCACTGGCTCAATCACGAAAAACGCCGGGCACCTGTCAATATGAAAAAGGGAGAAAAATCTAATTCATATTTCAGCTAAACATGCAATGCTCCAATGAACACGTAGCTCAATAAAAACATTGAACAATCCATTCCGCAATCATACTGGCCTCCTGCCGGGCCTGTGGTATTATAATTTCAACATACCACAACCCTAGACGAAACCTAGCATAACAGAACCCTGCCGTACCGAGAGCTAATTCCCATCCGATCGACCGTCATCACTAGCATTGTTCGGGTTTTGAAAACGAAATGGTGGCGCCATCTGGCCACCTGGTGGTGGGGAGGGGGGCAAAAAACCACATGCCAAAAGCACGTTATGCAAATACACTATAATTCATATAACGTTAATATAAAGCGAAACGAAAGGTAAGTTATGGGGTACGATCAAGCCTTTACCTTTAATGCTTCTGCAGGACGATAACCGCAAAAATGTATTCGAGAAGAGAAACGAACCGAGCGCAGTCGTAAAGAGTAAGACTAAATATAAGCTTCGCGTGCCTGAGATTTATTTCTTGGCACCCGTTTCTCCTCCCCCAACACATAACCACAATTCATACCGTGCTTTTGGGTCTGCTTTTTTCAACTTTGGAATCTTTGTATGCATTTTTGTTTTCCACCATTTTCCACTGTCATACTTGAATCGTTTGGTTAAATTGCGTTGCGGAGGATTCGTGACCGGATTGGCAACCTTACCCGAGGAAGGGAGAGTGTGGAGAGCCAGGGAACATTTTTTTCTTTCCCTTTCCTGGGTCACGATGTTGACTTAGGATCTGTTTTATTTTGTTTGTATTTCATTATTCGGTCTCGGTGGCTGCTAATTTGATTATTTGGGCTATAAATTGTTGGTTTTGGGTCGTAACAGCATTTCGAAGAGACCCTGAGCGAGGTTGGGCATGGGAGTTGTGCGTTGGAAGACTGATAGAATAAATCTATTTAGAGCGAATCCATTTCGGATAATTCAATCAACATTTCGATTTCGCTCCAGTCCTCGGAACTGCTTCAAGCGTTCTTGCTTGGTTATGCTGAGAAAGTCCCTTGTCCCAGGCTCAGGAAAATTCTCTTTGGTCTCTTTGGAAAATACAAACAAATGTCCGTTCACCGGTAGAAGCTCAACTTATTTGGAAATCCCCATGATAAGCACTGAGTATGAGGTACGGATAACATTAACCCATTGGCGAGGATACTCGTGATAACAACAAGCATGCAGCAACCAAATTTAGCGCTGGCAGCAAATGCATTAAGTTTTGAGTTTTTTTTTCGATGTAGCATGCTCTTGATTCCTTTCGTATTCTCAAATTATTTCTACACCCAAACGTTTGTAAGAACAATAAGTGTTGTGTCCTGTCGCTCCCCGCGTATAGTGTTGTGTACATTAGTTCTCACGTCAGCACAATCCAAAAAATGAGTGACCCAAACTAGCGTTGGTAGAAAACATTTCAGCTTTGGAAGAAATTATGCCATTTCGTGTGCTGGAAGGTCAAATGCGCCAATAATGAGCTGTTTTAAAAGCTTCAAAATGGTTTGTATGTATGCGAGCAGACATCTCTTTCTGTTTTCTGATTGTGAAAAAAAAGTCCATACGACGTCAATGGGGATCGAACCAAGGCCGGCTGGAATGCAAAGCTATTTCACACGACCACGCTATCCATATAGCTGCCAGTGCTGTTAAATAAAAGCGTGATAATATTACACCTCATCATAAAATGAAGTTGGAAAGTGTTTTCGAAGAGGATAAAGAATAACATGAACGAGAATACATCTTTCTCTGTCTGGGCCGTGTATTTGGCAAACTATACGAAAAGCTTTCATATGCTTTCATTTAAATGTGTCTCCTGTTTCGCTCGCTCATATTGGCTCTAGCATATATATTATACAAATGATATACATGTATTGGGGAGTAGAACATGTTCTGTTATTTTTCAACTCATTTAATTTAATAAATCGGGATGCCATAACCTTGTGCTAAAATTAACTTTGGGGGTACATTTTATTGTATGATCAACAAGGCGTTATTGGCGCGGTTAGAACAGCCATCTCTAATTGAGTTATAGTAAATGTACTTTGCTTACTCACGAATGCATTTTTGACGTAGGATTACGAAACTATTTTATTCAATTCGCTTGTTTATCACTTCGGATATTATCATAGAGTGCATCGAAATATAAATATACAGTCAAATCTCTCTAACTCAATATCTAAGGGACCATTAAGGAGTTAGAGAGGTATCGAGATATGGAGAGAAGAATACTTGTGAAATAAATCAAAGATGCAATGAAATCCAAATAGAATGTTCCGGAAGCTTATTTTCAACATTCAAAAGTAGGGAAAACAGATCTGCAAGATGGCATAAGAATTCGAGTTTGAATCACTCTATACATTCATAAGATGTTCACGAGATGAATGAAAAACATACTAAAATCCGCGTGGACTTCGGCTCCAACTTTGTAGATTGCTGACTATACGAAACCGTTTATTATCGAATTAGCGATATAGAGTGCGTTATTACAAGATTTTTTAGAAGGAAAACTGCTTTACAGTTTACTTTAGTATAATAAAGAACTATCCTACATTCAGCGAAAATATTTTGCAACCGAAATGTAGTTGTGGAGCATTTCCGACATTATGAAGTGGGAACGTCGTTTTTGCGTCGAACGGCAATTCAAGATTATTGAGATAGGCTCCCAAAATGCAGTTACACGATGATCCATACAATATCGAAATTATTCTAACAGGGATTTTAATAGAGTCTATCGGGAACCGATACCATAACAATTGTTGGAAAATGATCCGATAGGGTCACAGAAGTAATTTAGAGATCACACTTGACAATTTCTGATCCTTAGTTTTGTTAGACCATTTCCATCTTCTGATAGATGAAGAAGTACCTGCTTACTCATTGTAAGAGATAAATTTACTAAATTTGTTTTGATTGGAACGTTCTACCAGGCTAGGATGTCAAGTTTAGTACATTACCTAGAAAATGATCAATTCATAATATCAATACATTATACATGTGATATACCAGTATGAGGGAGTAGCACATTTTCTGTTATTTTTAACAGGGCTATGGAGTCGGATTCGGAGTCGAGAAATCGGAGTCGGAGTCGGAAGGAATTTCATTGTATAAGGAGTTGGAGTCAGGGTCGGTAAAATTTTTCCGACCTAGGTCGATTTGGGTCCTAGTCGAAGGACCCAATAAAATCAAAATATTTACCTCAATAAACAAAATTTTATTTCATGCTAAAGAAATTTTGATGTTGATTTTGTGTATTACTATCATGTTCAGAGATATCTGATATCTTGACAAACGCTCAATTTTATCTGTTTTTTCAGAAAATGATGAGAAATTATTCTTGTACTGTTACTTTATCCCAATGGGAGCCATCCGTGAAAAATATACTAGAATCCCTGTCAAAGTTTTCTTAGTTGAATATGAGAACGGTTATAATAGCTCTCAGGTCCGCACTTGTATGATGCTTACATGAAATTAAATGCTCTTCGAATAAATGAATAAGTGAAAATCCTTATTGTGATAGATGTTTAGAGGCTTTTAAAAATAGGGCTAGATAATTTCATGAAACCAGAATATCTGACGAATTTGAGAAATAATAACAAGATTAGGTTTGAAGAACAACATAACCTTGTATAATGTGTACGAAGGTGTAGCCGCAAAGTTTTTTCTTTCTCCCATTTGTTTTATTTTTATTACTAGCTTACCCGCGCAAACTTCGTCCCGCCCAAAATTTGTGTTTTGTTATCAATAGTTTCAAACATCCACGTTTTCTTACTATGAGCAAGTTCATGGGTCCAATCGCAGAACAGTTCATTGATTGATCTTCTAATCGACACCGTTGAATTTACCTTTTACTATAAAATTCCTAGTTTTTTTTAACAAAACTCATCATTATAATATAAGATTATTTTCAGACACAATCCTCGTTCAAGATTTTTCAACCACTTGCAAATAACATGTTTCTCCGTTACATGGAATAAATGTTTTATACAGAAAATATGATAGAATAAAGACAGCCCTAAATCGTGAAATTCCTTCCTCGAGTTCGGCTCTTATCAACACATCCGGCGATTTTTTTTTTTAGAATAGATAGAAGAAGATATAGGAGTGCGTTTCATCACATTAAAATCCATTTCCAGTTTCGAACAAAGATCAATTTCGCTAGCGCAAACATCAAATGGACTAACAGCCCTTGTCACTATGTAATTGTAGAACATATGGGAATTTAATTTTCTGAATTTTCCCTTTTTCCTTCATAGATTTCCGAAAATTTTCAATTGTCATGTTTGGTTGGAATATTTTTGATTAAAATGTGTGGAATATTTTTATGGGACCATTCCAGAGGAGGGAGACCATAGGAACAATTGTTGCACCCTAAACCCTTCAGATGCCAAATTTGGTTTCATTTGCTTGATTAATTCTCGAGTAATGCAGAAATTTGTGTTTCATTTGTATGGCAGCCCCCCTTACAGAGGGGGGGGGGGGGTGGTGAGTCTAACCATCATAGAAATATTTATTACACCCTAAAATTTCTACATACCTAATTTGGTTTCATTTGCTTGATTAATTCTCGTGTAATACAGAAAATTGTGTTTCATTTGTATAGCAGCCCCCCCAAAACAGGGAGTGGAGAGTCTAACCACCATAGAAACATTTATTGTACCCTAAAACCTCCACATGCTAAATTTGGTTTCATTTGCTTGACTAATTTTCGTGTAATGCAGAAAATTGTGTTTCATTTGTATGGCAGCCCCCCCTAAGAGAGAGGGGAGGAGTATCTAACCACCGTAAAAACATTTATTGCACCCTATAACCTCCACATGCCAAATTTCGTTTCATTTGCTTGATTAATTCTCGAGTAATGTAGAAATTTGTGTTAAATTTGTATGGCAGATGTTGATCGGTTCAGTAGTTTCCGAGTCCATAAGAATTAGACAGACAGACAGAAATCCATTTTTATATATATAGATTAGGCTCATCTAGCCATTCAGCTGTAACAGAGCCGAATTTATCGTGTATATTTTTTTCTCATTTTGTATATTGCACAGTAACCATATAAGCGTAAAAGTATTCCTATCTCATCGATACACATTTTTATCTATTACACATTAGCCATTTAGGCGTAAGAGTATTCATTCCTATGCTAACGATACACAGCACATGTCGCATTTTTCGGCGTAAGAATATTTCTATTGTTCAAATGTTCACAGTTGGACACAACGGGACTGTTGATATGAGGCTTCAATTTTTGTGTTTATAAATAGCACCAATTACCTATGCAGCAGATCGATCGTATGTGGAGTGAGAGGCTGGGATCACCATCACATGATGATTGATGCATGGATGTAGTAGCTAGAATAACACACAAAGATGGTCAGTTGAGGGCCCTTATTTATAAGTTATAAGTTTGACGTGGGACTGTGATTCTTCAAAACACTTATTTTTTATTTATTTTAAATGTAATTCTTCTCATTGTTCACAAATCTGTTAGTTTAACTCTTTTGATACTCTAAATAGTATCCCTGAAAAGGGCCGTTTGTTGTATGTAATCATAACCTTCAAACGGGTTGTAACGAACAGAGAAAGACTATAAGCTTCTGGCAGGAAATTCAACTGTCTAACTGAAAACGATTAATGAATATCAGTGGGACACATAACAGGGTGGAATAGTAGATGAGGTAAATGTGAATCGGTAAACAAAAAAAAATCTTCATTGAGTACATTGAATATGAAATTTATGGGGAAGAAACGAAAAAACAAGTTGAAAATACTCACTATTTCGTGATATTTTGAGGTAAAATACAGACGAAATCATGAAGTTGCTTTATTTTTAATTGATAGCTATGGTATTGTGATCTCTTACCATTGTCTTATTCTTATTATCAGGCATCGGGAGCAGTAGCTTTTTCGATGAAATAATGTTCGTTTGCAGACTATTACAATCAAGTCTTATTGGTTCTACTGCTCAATCTACCATAGAAGGAATTGAGCCATTGAGAATTATGAATTGAAGAATATTAATATTTTATTTCGTTTCATTTTTGTGATGAATTTGGACCACCTTAGCAAATCGCCTAATATTTCCAAACCAATACGGTCTAAATAAAAAAAATGTCACATTGTATACTGAGATACACTTGTTTTCTCTCGATCAATAATGTTTAATCATTAGATCAAGCTTCAAATTACCAAATATATCATATAATAAAAAAAATATTTTTGGACATTAAAATTTGATGATGGGTGATGTGGACGGTCTGTGGGTGATTTGGTCCAGTGTGTGTTTCATCGGAAAAAAACATACTTATGTTCATGTAAAGTATTTCGGGATAATTTTACAATCAGTAACAGTATTTTGGTATCGATACCAGGTGTCTTGGTCAGATTCCAGACCAGAAAAATTGGATTGAGACTATCTCGAATTCTGCATGGATCTTTTCACTGTTGTTCGAGCATTCTCAAACACTTTCGATGCTTGGTCAAAGAAAATCCATTATTGATGACCTGCGTTTGTCTTTCAAGCTCTTCCTTCTTCCAACGTTGTCTGCCCATCCTCTTTTTGTAATTCAGCGGCATCTAGAATCAATTAGGCCAAAGAAAAGCCTCAAACCTGTAGAACCAACTCACCCCACAAAAACGTGTCACCCCACACAACATGCAAAAATGGAAATGCAATTAATTCCATTTATTGTTATCAAACTTACAGTTTCGCTGCATCAAACTGTTCCTCTTCTGTAGGCGAACAGAACTTTACTGCACAATAAACGAAAAGTTTGTTTAATCAGTGCGAAAAACCTCAACACCTGGATCGGAAAACTCACCATTTTAGGCAATCAATGTGCTTGCTGTGTTGATGCTGACGTTTTCTTCCACCTGTCGAATTTTACCACAGTTTTTTTTACGTTAGGTACATACGGTTCAACAATAAAAGGAGATGACATTATAAAAAATCCAAGTTGAGCCGTCTTTTTGAGAAAAAGGGGTGGTCCAAATCACCCCGTGTTACCCTAATGCCGGTCTCAATAAGTTTTCGACTGATAATCGCTGCCTCCTCCTAATTAACGAAAGATCACTGTATGGGTGACATTTTCCTTGTTGCTTTGATGAAATCTTGAATGAAGTTTGAGTGATGCATGAAATCTTGAATCTGATTACTTTAAATCTTGCTAATATATTAGACAGAACGAATTATTGCACGCAATTTTGTGTTACATACAACATTCATGGAAACGAAGTTGGAAGAAAGAATGCATAATGCATGATTTACCTTCGCATCCGCTCGCAAAACATACCTCTCTTATTTGTTAAATTGCTCACTTGTTTTATTATTTTCACTGTTAGTGTCTCAGGCGAAAAAAATGCTGGATAAATTTACCGTCCAATGGTATATATTATAACAAATATCGTAAGAACGATTCTGCGTAATATGCATTTGAAAACTCTTAATAAACGTTGCATTTTTCGTAGAGTGACCCCCTTATATAGAAATCAAAGACGTAGTCCTACGTTAAAAACATCCTAATGAAAAACCTGGGGTGACATTGCGCATTCCGAAACGAGTGATTTTTGTTCGTGTTCGACGACTTTAACTTAGCTTCGTTTACGAACCCAAAAGTTTTACTTTTCTCTACGAGACAGATTTTGCTCTAAATCTAGTTCACCCCTGGTTGCGAATTATTTCGTTTTTTTTTCAGCAGGAGTCGCAGTCGGAGTTGGTACTAATAATTGTGTAGAATCGGAGTCAGAGTCTAAGTCGGGAAATTTTTCTCCGACTCAACAGCTTCGATTTTTAAGATCATTCAATGTAATAAATCGGGATGCCAAAACATGTGCCAAAAATTAATGTTGGGTGTACTCAGTTTCATACATTAACACTTTATAAGGCCTTGGAAACTGGGCAAGGGATCGAACCCAACTTCAGAGAACACCATCTTTACATGAGGAAGAACACATATTTACTTTTGATAAAGTTTGAACTATTCATTTTTTGTATCGAAATGTGTTTCCCTAAGATGGACTACAAAAGCGGCTACGAACATAACGCTCTGGCTCGGTTATTGAAGACTGCATTGGAAGATATGCCTTCATATCTTCTGCGCACTGAATTTCTACGCATCATCATATTTACTTGTAACGAAGAATATTATCTGTCGCAATGTTTGAATTGATATTACATGACAATTGTTCAAACTCTTTGTAATCAAATATGTTGAATTCAATTGAATTCGAAAATTGTTTCATTCAATCAATTATTTAATCAATACAAACAGTAGTCCCATGTCAATCTTGCGGTTATATCTTAGCAATCTATTAACAATTGCAGTCAGCCGGTTGATTTGGCGTTGAATGGTTCTGTTTTAATCTCGAGGATGTAGAGGATCGAAATAGCCCATATTTAGTATCCAACCGTAGAGCACGATTCGCTTCCAACCAAACGCACTCATTTTCACCTGAGTAGGTGGATGAACGTTGAGCTGCCGATGATTTTATCTCTATCGATCGGCAGCTTTTACGAACCTCTCTTCGGCCGAATCACTGACTATCCAGCACCATGCAGCATAATGCAGGAATGTGTATTACGTGGGTAGCCTCTGGTACATGCACTCGTATGGCCGCCGGCAGATCCGTAGAAAAAAGAAGCAGCAAGAGCCGCATTGAATCTGCTCCTGGGTTGCATCAAATTCACATTCAATCACAAACACCATTCTTATTCAGCACCATCGGTTCCGGCAAACAATTTCTCCCTGTTTCCGTAATCTTCGAGGGTGGCGAAAGAAGGCGTGCTCCTTCGGAATTTAGTGGAGTACTAGTGGCATCGGAAATAAGCTTGTAAAGCTGAGCTGTACAGCTCTGCATGGGATGCCATTCAAGGTGGTTGATGCTGATGATTGGTCGTTCGGATTGGGAATTGGAAGCGCTCTGAATGATGACGATATTGGATGTGATGAGCTAAATGCTGGAACTAATGGTTGCAGAAATTGATTCCCAAATATTCATACAATCAACAGGATCCTTGAAAATTTGTTTCGATTGTGGCTTACCTCGAGATATCACCACCAAACCAAACAGTCTTATTAAATATTTCATCGATTACAATATTACACTTACCGCAAATATTGCGAAAGCACTGCCTCAAAGTTTGCTCAGCATGAAACCAAAACCACAACTCATCGCCACTGTTTGACCTGTAGTCATTACTTTGAAGTGACTTCAGTGGCGCAAATGTCGTTCCCCCTTCCTCTGGAGGCGTTGTTGGCGTTCAAATATTGACATTAGTTCGCCACTGTGAAAAAGGCAACCTTCCCTCAAACACAGCCAACAGTAAAAATTCCATCACGAAGCTTGGTGGGTGCCCAAGCTGACAGAGTTTTCGCTTTTCCCCCCTCCAGAGTGTGCTACCATATTTCAAATTGGCAATCGGCGTGAATGGTAAAAGTTCTTTCTAGGAGAAAATCTTTTCTTTTGTGTTTCCATTTCTCGGAGAAAATTCCTACGCGCTTAAGCCAAGCCTTTTACTTTTGGATTACCCAGCTAAGGGATTGGCGCTCATGAAGCCTGGAGACGTGAAGAGCGCGAAAAGAGGACCGGAAAAATAATTTTAGTGAAATACAGAGCACAGTTTGATCGTTGCTAATCAACTCCTGGCCTCTTTTCGGGATGGTAACGGGGTAGATGTTCGGAGAATGGTGGTTAGATTGGTGGTTGTCAGAAGAACGCGCTTTCATGCTGCTTGAGGCGACGATTTTGGTCTTTATGCGGCGCAATTCAGCTAAATTGAAGAGCTAAACGCCTCACACTAAGGAACAAAAGGAAGGAAACAAATTTGTTTTAGTAAAACTTGAATAAGCTAAATTGGAAATTTCTCATCAGTTGGTTTTGCTCTCGAGAAAGATTATCGTGGGATGCAAATATGGATCAATGCCCTTGCTATGGATGTTTCCATAATTGCAAATAGGTTTTCCTAAATAAGTTCTGAAACTTGAAATATTCAGGAAAATCTGGAAAGGCGTTCCAGATACAGAGTCTTTCAGATTAAACGCTCACGCAAAAAAATCTAATAGCTCCTCAAAATTTTGTTTTCGCTCCGTCGATGGTAACACTGCATTCCCCACTTCGGGACGATAATATTCGGCTACTCGTTCAGTCCGATCGGATGGTTTTTAGAACGTGTATTTTTAGTGAAATCGTGTTATTTGAGCAATTACGATTCAACATTTCTCGTCGTCGATTACTTCCTCTGGGGGTACGCGAAGGACCGTTGCTATGTTAATAAGCCACACTATTTGGAGGAACTTGGAGAAGAAATAACTCGGTGCATGAGAATTTTGTTCACTGTTTAAAACGCGTTATCGAAAAAAGGGGTGGTCACATCGAAAATGTCCTAAAATAAGCTTTATTTTCGTTTTTTAAAAAAGAAAAATGGTTCACTTTTGTAGAAGTTATTAAAATTTGTTGCGTGAGCATTTTATCTGAAAGACTCTGTATATGATACGATATGTTGGAATATTTGTTCGGCTCTATATCGATGTGACGCTTCAGAAACTCGTATTTGAGACGTAGAGTAATTTCAGTTTTACTGCTGTATGACAATATTTCATTCATGTTCCTTGTTTTATAATTTATTGAACTAAGTAGTTTCGTCAGAGTTTGGAACCAATATTTCATCAACATTTGAAGGAAACTGTCCACTGATGCGAAAAACTTGTAGCAAAGATGCATCCTGGTGGAATAAAAAATTTGAAAAGCTTAGAAAACTATCTAGAGAACGTTTCATCAAAGCAAAAAATAATTCTAATTGGACAGACTACAGAAACTGTCTAACAGAATATAACAAAGAAATCCGTAAATCTAAAAGAAGGTCTTGCAAGCTTACTTGTAAGCAAGTTGAATGTATGCCTGCTGTAGCATGACTTCATGAAGCCCTTTCAATGGATCATACCAATGGATTTGACAGTTTGAAAAAGGTAAGCATTCAATATACAACCGATTCTCAGGAAACACTTAGTACCATGATGGAAACACACTTTCCAGGCTCAATCCAATTGACTTCCGAACACGCACAGGTCTTCAACAAAGCTCAATCCTGCCTTATCATAGACGAGAATAGAGCTAAAGAAATGACTAGGGTGGTCTTTACGAAGTCAAGGGTTGAGTGGGCAGTGGATTCTTTAAAGCCCTTTTTAAAATTTCGGTTTTCCGGGAGGAAAATGAAAGCACCGCTGCCCAAGTTGGCTGTCGTCAAACTAAAGAACGCTTGGCTTTATTCTCTTTACTCATCGATCACTGATACAAAGGTTATATTACAGTATTTGTTTATCACCTTTCTCTTGCTAGTGGGTTCAGACACAAAGGTCGAATGAGAATAACTCCTACACCCTTTAATTCTCCAGGACCAGATGGGATCCCTAAGGTGCTGATACAAAAAAGCTAGGATATTACTATCCCTCTTCTGACAGAGATGTTTAGGGCTAGCTTGGTACTAGGCTACATTCCTACGATATGGCGAGAGGTCTGGGTTATATTCATTCCCAAAACTGGCAAACGTGACAGGACGACTCCCAAAGCATATAGACCAATCAGTTTGACATCTGTCATTTTAAAAATGATGGAAAAAATCATTGATCTCCATATCAAACTATCATATTTAAACAGGAGCCCACTGAATAAACTTCAGTTTGCCTACCAAACAAATAAATCAACCGAAACAGCACTTCATTCGTTGATTTCAAAAATAGAGAAGTCTTTTGATGCCAAAGAAAGCTCACTTACGGCTTTTCTGGATATTGAGGGAGCATTTGACAATGCATCCCACAATTCTATAAACAAAGCTATGAAAAAAACGTGGTTTCGACTTGTGTATCTCAAACTGGATACAAGCTATGCTAAGCAACCGATTAATAACAGCCAAATTAGGAGGATCAACTCTAACAACGAAACCAACGAGAGGTTGCCCTCAAGGAGGAGTTATGTCCCCTTCGTTGTGGTCTCTAGTCGTCGACGACCTTCTCAATTACCTTACTAGTTTGGGATGCGAAATCATTGGATTCGCTGATGACATAATCAATATAGTAAGGGGTAAATGTGAGTATACTATTTCCTATAGAATGCAAGCAGCCCTAGACAACACTCTCAAATGGTGTAACCTGAAAGGACTCAGCGTTAATCCTTCAAAAACAGTCCTTAATTCCTTTCCCCAGGAGAAGGAAGTATGAAATTGCATCTCTTAGATTGGGAAGTGTACAATTGGAGCTTTCCAAACAAACTAAATATTTGGGCATCATAATTGACCAAAAGCTAAATTGGAACGACCATCTGGATTATGCAATTTTTAAAGCCCGCTCTGCTCTTTGGACTTGTGGCAGTATATTCGAGAAAAAGAGGTGACTTAAACCGAGAATGATCCACTGGATCTACTCGGCGATAGTGAGACCAAGATTAACTTATACTACGTTAGTGCGGTGGCCTAAGACTACACAAATATCGGCTCAAAAAAAGCTTGGTAAACTACAACGTCTGGCATGCCTATCTAAAACTGGAGCAATGTTCAGCACACCCTTCAAAGCCCTAGATGCTCTTTTACAACTGCTACCCTTGCACCAATATGTGCAACTTGAAGCGGAAAAAGGTGCTCTTAGGCTGAAACGTGTGAAACATTTTCTAGAAGGAGGTCTCACAGGGCATTTAAAAATCCTGAAAGATTTTCAACTGACCACTATAGTAAGCACGAATGAAGACTGGATGGAATCAAAGACTAACTTCAACGTTTGCTTCAAAGTGATTGAATTCAATCGCAGCCAATGTGAAGAAGGAGGTTCTCAAACTCGTCCAGTATCACTTGTGTCGATCTAAAAAGATCACTCGATGGATCTTCTTCTTCTTCTTATATGGCACTAACGTTCCTAGAGGAACTCCGCCGTCTCAACGTAGTATTACTTGCGTCATTTTCATTAGTACTTAGTTGAGATTTCTATGCCAAATAACACGCCTTAAATGCATTCTGAGTGGCAAGCTCTAGAATACGCGTGACCACAGTGCAAGTCAGAGGAAATTTCTTTGAAGAAAAATTTCCCCGACCAGAACGGGAATAGAACCCGAACCCCCGGCATGTTAGGTTTGACGCTAACCACTCGGCCACGAGAGCACCTCTCGATGGATCTACAATTGGTAAATCTACAGGAGCTGGGATTACTGGGATTATTGACATGTCAATTCCAACGGGACAGTGGCCTACAGTTTTTCAGGCAGAAATACATGCTATTCTAACATGTACAAATATGTGTTTGGCTAGAAAATACAGGTATGCCAATATCTGTATCTTCTCAGATAGCCAAGCAGCTCTTAATGTATTAAAAGCATATACATGCCGGTCATATCTAGTTTAGGAATGTATACTATCCTTGAAGCAACTGGCTGCGACTAACGAAGTCAATTTATACTGGGTACCTGGACACTGCGGTATAGAAAGAAAATGAAAAAGCTCTCAGCAAGATTAAGATCTTCAACTAAATTCGTCGGGCCTGAGCCATTTTGTGGGATATCTACATCATGCCTAAAATCAGAGCTCAAAACCTGGGAAATATCTATGATGGAAGCCAACTGGAGGGCTCTATCAACACCAAGCCAATCAAAACTATTCATTACACCTTGTAGCAGAATAACACGCAGCTTACTCAGCTTGAATAAAGCAGATTTGAGCACGTTGACTGCTCTGCTTGAATAAAGCAGATCTGAGCACGTTGACATGGACACTGTCCGAGTAGGTATCACCCAATGAGGTACATATAGAGGTGGAGCAGTAGGCGAAGTGTATCTGTATTGGCAAGCCAAATATCGTGTCGTAATTATTTGCATTCAATATGGAATGTATATATGGAAGAAATAAAACAATGTTGAAAGTACTTACGGTTGCATGATAATTTGAGCCAAAATTCTCATGACATAATTCAACTGGTTGTTTTTTAACAGATGACAATTATATCGTGGCTTATTCCGATCATTCATGTGGTGAAAAGGTCCAGAGAGCAGTCGTAGGTTTAGCTCTCGAAAGCAGTAACATTTTCGGAGAAATTTTGATTAATTGGCGACTATTATTTCACAACATACACTGAGAGCCTTCGAAACATCAACTTCATAACGGTAAAATAATGAAACTTCGTTTGTTTCTATGAACGTGGTGGAGTGAAAATGGCACATGGAAATATCACTTTTATCCGTCTTTTTTGACGTCATTTCACAAATATTCACTTCATGTTATCACATTAGCCTCATATTCAGTGGGAGTCTACAAAAATGTACGATTTTAATTGATAAATTACATTCTGCAAATAGCGTTTTACATGGATGCGGTGGGCAATCAAAGATTAACACAACGACTGACGTCACTATTTGCGAAATAGCTATGGCAGCGCATGCTATGTTGCTCGAAACTCGACCATCTTCATTACCTTTTTTCCAGGACATTGGGTATCACCTTAGAAAAATAAGAAAAATGACAGATGGCAACTGTCGTTTCTGCAACTGTGAGGCTGAAACTTCGGAGCATTTACTGCGTCAATGCAGTATATTAATTTAGCGCAGAATACGTATTCTTGGAAAGGGTGTTCTTATACCTAACGAGATATCAGGGCTCTGCAGAGTCATAGTCAACTGAGGATGGTCAGCTGATTATTTGTCTGACTATATCCGTATTCAGTTAGTAATGATCTTTGGCTTCTTCACGCAGTTTCTCCGCTAAAACGACTAAACAGTCAGTCGGGCGTTTAGTCGCTATCTCCCTCTACCGACTCGACTATATCATTTCATTCTTCCCAGTCCAATTGTCCTCATTTCATTTGGAAGTGACTTCCCCCAAAACGAATTCGTTCCTCTCTTTCTCTCTCCCATGTATGTGTGCCTGCATTGATGTTTGAGTTCAACATGGTTTGACACAAGCTTCAGGTGAGCTAGATTCTATAGTATTGTACACCGCCCTAGGGGGGTAGAATCCGAAGGTTTCGGCCCCTGCAAGATATGGTCAGCTGAACCGAAAAGGTAAGGTACTTAATAGAAGAAGTCATGCCTTCTTGGGGGTTGATCCAAAGTCTTAGTACGACTATCACTTATTCCCTGAGTGATGGAACGAACTGATAGCGCATATACAGGCAAACCTTTTTTTGTGCGGGGGATAGGGACCACACAAAAAGTCGCATAAAAAAATCGTGCAAAACTTCACCAGCAGCTTTCAAAAATCGTGTTCGGTACACATTTTGAAAAAAAAAATTTGTGCGGTAGATAGGGACCGCATAAAAAAAGTTCCCCCAAGAAAATAATTCAAATCCACGCCATTCACCGTTCAATTTCCTTTTGTTTCCCTGCTTTGCCTCTTCGGTTGCGCGTTTTGTGCTTTTAGTTGCATGTCGAAACGTGTTGCTGTTAGCAATCATGTCATGCAAAAACTTAGAAAAACTTAGAGCATTTGATGAGAGGAGGGGAATGATTTCAGAAGTGGATAATTGAGACGCAAATATGCTTTTTTCGCACTGAAATGCAAAAAAAAATCGCACAAAAAAATTTACACTAAAACAAGTTTTACTGTATAGTAAACTGGAGTGCACTACGATGGATCAAACTAATGGTCGCAGTGGTTCAATGCTTCTACAGAAGAAGGAGAAGATGTCATATTCTATTGATGAAAAATCAATAAAAAAAGAAATTTGTTTGAAGAAAAATCCCCCGGCCAGAACGGGAATCGAACCCCCGGCATGACAATGTGGGACGCTAACCACTCTACCGCGGGAGCACACCAATCAAGAATCATGCACTATTAAAAATCGAACAACGATTTCATGCTGTGGTATTAATGTTATACCACAGCATGAAATCGTTGTTCGATTTTTAATAGTGCATGATTCTTGATTGGTGTGCTCCCGCGGTAGAGTGGTTAGCGTCCCACATTGTCATGCCGGGGGTTCGATTCCCGTTCTGGCCGGGGGATTTTTCTTCAAACAAATTTCTTCCGACTTGCACTGAGGTCACGCGTTTTCTAGAGCTTGCCACTACAGACTTCATTCAAGGCGTGTTATTCGGCATAAAAATCTCAACTAAGTAGAACTAATAAAAATGACACAAGTAATACTAACATTGAGAAGGCAAAAGTTCCACTTGGAACGTTAGTGCCATCCAAGAAGAACAAGAAGATAATTCTTGATCGCTTATCAAACCTTGTCGGCAGTCCAGTCTGATAGATATCTGTGTGTACAATTATATTAATCTTTTATGAGCATTTGTAGAGCAACAGACATCCCAAATTTTCCCCTCGATGTTATCCGTCCCTTTGACAAACACCTAATAATACCCGGGTAATCCGCTTTCAAATCTGTCCCATACATTTTAACCACTGGACAATGCGGAGAACACCGAGTAAGCTAAGACAAATGACGCACCTTTACCAACCGTCATCCAGTTAATCAATATCCATCACTATCTGCTGCTCCCCTAAACTCTCTCAGCGCTTCCAACCCCTACAACCTCCATTATTCATACATGAACCACAAATTGTCGCTAATGCTCGGCCAATTATAGATAAAGACATCCCGATATCCGGGCCACAATTTACCAACCTCACGTTTATGTCACAGCTGAAGCGGCATTCAATTGACTAAATGAAAAACAAACCCCAATCACCCGGCACCCGACAAGCGAGGGGCGGAACCCCAATCTTCGCAACCGGCAACGCTCGCTCTGAGCGTTTTGGTGGACCGGGGATGAGAAAGCCACTCCACCCTTTTGTCAGCCAGCGTTAATTCAAACAGACGATGGAATGTCTCCGCCCGAAGCGACCATTTGTTGTTATAACCGCGCGCGCCAGCTACCGTTACAATGCGGCAGCTTTGGAAGGAACCCGCTAGGTAAACGGCGACCGGAGCTTTGTTTCCGTTTCGTTGAAATAACAACAACGGCAAACGACGACCCATGTTGTAACCGTTATAGAATCATATTTTTTTTTGTTCGAACGTATGTGTGCGTGTGTATGTGTGTATTTGCACACGTTATGCTGGGATGAAGATGTTAACATGTTTCAGTTTGAATATTCGGCATTGTTCGAATCGGAAGCCTTGGCTGCAGCAGGACAATGTGCGAGCAAAAGCCTGCGGATTAAAAATTCAAATGAAATGGAGATATGTACAAACGGAGCGTATAATCCCTAGAAGATGGCATTTAATTTTAATAAAGGTTTCATACTCAATAACAACCACCAAGGTTGATCTTTAGTGTTTATAAAAGTAAACATTGACGGCGAAAAAGTCCAGTTATCCGGGTCGTTCTTTTTTTTATTATTTAGGTTAGGATGCGCTTTTCCTTCACCTTCACCTTCAGATTATCATTTGTTCATGTCCCATCTAAATTTTCGCCAGGGCAAGAATTTCGACTCTTCAGACTGCATCTAATAGCATTTTGACCGGTTTATCGACGAGAATCCAAACCAGGTTCTGGGAGGATAAAATTTTGAAGCTGTGTGAAAGATGACGAAGAATAGCGGACCAAAACGTTGCTAATTTTTGTTCGAAGTCTGCAAAACAAGCGATCATGAATCTGTATTCGCAACTATTGATGTTCGGATGTTTAGATTAGATCCACAATCATTCGATTCGAACACTGCGTATACCTTTATTCGGAGGCAATATTTCATCTTGAGGATAGAAATCCGTTTAAACGCAAAAAAATGAATATATATGCGACTTGCGCACCTATGACACCAACAACCTTGGCAATCTGTCATTTCAGTTTTGTTATTGTGATAGTACGCAATACATTTGTTTCAGCTGGTAATTTAGTGATCTGAGGTGAAAAATGCCGAAAAAAGATATTTGAGTGAACAGAACCGAACGAAGAGTTGTTTGTGAACTAAAGAAAACTGGTATGAGTTACCGGGAAATAGGAAGGAGAGTAAACAGATCTGAAACATCGATTCGAAATGTGCTGAAGAATGGTGAAAAATATGGCGTTAAGAAGAAAACTAAAGGGAACACCAAATAAACAATCGTGACAGGAATCAAATTCTAGAGTTGGCTGCATCGGAGATTAAAAAGGAACTTGGGCTTGGACGATTACCACTAAGTGCATTCCAAGATATGGCGGTGATGTGGTTACTTCAAGTACCCCAAAAAATTCATGAAACCGAATCTTACTCCAGAACATATTCAGGCTCGATTGAATTTCACCAAGAAGCATAATGGCGAAATGAATGGGACAATGTTGTATTTTTGGATGAAAAGAAGTTCAATCTAGATGGCCCTGACTGTTGTGCATGATGTGATGTGAGGAAGGAACCCGAGGTCAAGCTGAGCCGAAACTTCGAAGGCAGAACACTCGTGGTTTGGGGTGGTTTTTAACGTCATGGAAAACCCCCTCTTGCTACAATTTCAACCAGGATGAGCTTAGAAAAGTACATGGAATTACTGGAAGACGTTATGGTGCCATTTACCGAGGATTTTATGTATTTCATTTAATCTCGAAAATTCCATGCCGTACAGAATTTTCGAAACTATTCGCAAGAACTGAAAGTAAACTAAACATTGACTATTGTTTTTCTTTAACCCTCCTGTACTCGCGTGCAAAATCATAACACGTATACTCGTGCACGGTGTCACAGACCGAAAATTTAACGTCTCTGTAATGTTGACATTGTGTATTTTTCAGGCTTTTTTGGCTTTTATTTGAAGAAGTGGGTATGATTGAATGGAAAAACTCCAAAAATATCTTTTCTTCGTCTTTATTATGTTTTAATAAAGGGTGTGTCACATCAAATTGCATCACGGAAAAATCGCTGTAGAAATTTATTTTTTAGGAATTATATCTTCAGCTTTCGCTTATAAACAGATAAGAGTGTATATATCACGTTGGCCATGCTTCACTGTCAATTTTTCGTAAATTTGGAAAAATGTCGTCGAACGAAAAAGAGCGTCGTGAATTAATCCTGCGCACTCATTTCGAGAATCCGGAGTTGTTACATCGGGACATCGGTAAGATGCTGGGAATCGTTCAATCCACGGTCAGCAGAGTACTAAAACGATACTTCGAGAACCTAACCATCGACCGGAAAGTGAAGAACGGCAAAAATGGATGCTCCGTCAGTGAAAAAGATCACAAGCGCGTAGTTAAGCAGTTTAGACGTGATCCGAGAAGTTCGGTCCGGGATGTCGTCAATAAGCTGAATTTGTCAAGTTCATTCGTCCAGCGGACCAAGCAGCGGGAGGGCCTGCGTACATACAAGGTTCAGAAGGCTCCTAACCGCGACGAAAGGCAAAACATGGTGGGGAAGACGCGAGCCCGGAAGCTGTACACCGAAATGCTGACGAAGCCGCATTGCCTGGTAATGGACGACGAAACCTACGTCAAAGCGGACTTTCGTCAGCTGCCGGGCCTGTTGTTCTTCTCCGCAGAGGACAAATTCAGCGTTCCGGAGAAGATTCGCAAGCAGAAACTATCCAAGTTTGCCAAAAAGTACATGGTGTGGCAAGCGATC
Source organism: Toxorhynchites rutilus septentrionalis (assembly GCF_029784135.1). Lineage (NCBI taxonomy): Eukaryota > Metazoa > Arthropoda > Insecta > Diptera > Culicidae > Toxorhynchites > Toxorhynchites rutilus. The sequence continues at coordinate 103,901,183 of NC_073746.1, forward strand.
TGCTCTTGCGGAAAGCGGAGCGCCCCCTTCGTGATGACCGGCATGGTAAACGGGCAGGTTTACCTTAAGGAGTGCCTACAGAAGCGCTTACTACCACTATTGAAGCAGCACGAGGGCCCGACCATCTTCTGGCCGGATCTCGCTTCGTGCCACTATTCAGAGGACGTGTTGGAGTGGTACGAAGCCAACGGGGTCACCTTCGTGCCAAAGGAAATGAACCCGCCCAACGCGCCGGAGCTTCGCCCAATAGAGAAATATTGGGCGATTATGAAGCAGGCCCTCCGGTAGAACCCAAAAGTTGTCAAATCGGAGGCGGACTTCAAGAGAAAATGGATTTCTGTTAAAAAAAACTACAACCTGACGTTGTACAGAACCTTATGGACGGGGTAAAGAGAAAGGTACGAGCATACGGGCTTGGGCTCGAAGTATGAATAAAAAGAAAATGCCAAAAGTTGTTTAATAGTTTTTATTTTACTGTCTAAAATTTTCAAAAGGTTCGGTCTACTGGGCGAATTTCTACAGCGTTTTTTCCGTGATGCAATTTGATGTGACACACCCTTTAGTCATCTAATTCAGCCTCCTTAAAACAGTAATTTTTGATACTCAAACACGAATAACGAAATTTGAATTTTTCACTGTTATTAATTGAAAGTGAGCAACTGAATATAATTCAAGGAAGTATAATGAGCTAAAAAATAACATAAAAACGTATTAATCGATTGTGATTTCATTGGAGTAAGAATCGGAACATAGCATAACTGCATGCTCGAAACAAACATATTTTTTACATTTCATGCAGTTGTTGCGTGTTTTTCTGGTCTTTTATCGAAGAGAAGAATGTATAACGACCTTCTAGAAAATCACCAGATGATAAAGGTTCTGGAATATAAAGTTTGCATATTACTAATATTCTTTGTCTCTGTATTCTTGGTAAACTAAGATATAATGTCTTTTTTTAGATGGGACATAAAAAGATGATATAAAAGGATTTCTAGGAACTTCCTTTTCTTTTTTTGTTTTCTTGTCGATATTGTCCATTATAAAAAAAAATATCCTCGAGTCTGCAACTGTTAAAAATCACCATAAGCCACCAATCAGTTTATAGTTTACTGTTTACAATTCTTCCACTCCACAAGTGAAACTCTTTCACAAGTGTGTATATGTATGACCATTATATTTAGCGAATAACTATACGAAAGTCATGTATTTATATTTTGCTTTTGAACGTATGAATCTAAAGACGAATAGTTAATATCTGGATTCGTTCAATTCAGTTACAAAAGGAACTGAAATCAAATATGAATAGTCGGGTAATGATTTTATGCATTATATTCAATAAATATTCCACGCCACTAACATTAATTTATACATTTCATTCAACAATATTCTAGAATATGAAAAAAGGTACTTGTCCAAAAAAGTTACTCCTATACTCGCGTCGGTGTGTCAGACCGAAAGTGTTAAAAAAGTGACACACGTCCCCTTTGTACCAACACATGCGATACGCTAAACGATGACGAACGACGAATAACGAAGCTAGAGAGAATCGCAAAATCGTTGTGTTAATATTTTCTGAGAAATGAACGAATTATTGATTTCTCGGTCTGACAGACCAATGCGCGAGTTTAGGAGTATTAACAGCCATTCCATGCCAAGCCGATATAGTGGTTCCCAGATTTTCGGTAAAAGTGGTAGTTTTGTTCCTCTTCGCAAAATAATAGACCCGTATTTTTTAATTTTTTCATTAAAATCATGTTCGTGAAAGATTAGAAAATACATACTGCTGCAGGATACAGTGCATTGAAAAAGTTGTTTCTCCTAAATAGTTTATTTATTTTCCAACAATTTTGTCGAACATCGTAGTTTAATTAATTTCCGGAAGAGAGATAGATGTTTTTGAATACGCCCGTTCAAAATTGGCCATAGTGAAAATTGTAATTTTAGGTAGTTTCCATCATATGTACCTATTTTCAATAAAATCGAAGAGAGTCTAGTCAAAATGAGCTGTTTTCTATTGATTTGGCGTGTAATTGCTCTACAGATTTATGTTATTCACATCAAATTTGGAATAAATCAGTCCAGAAGAATTTGAGATATCGTGTACGTCAGCTTGGAAAAAAGTAGTTTCGAGAAAAACGCTGTAAAGATTTTGTAAAGGCCATACTAGATTAGATACCGTATCATTACGTATTGCCCAGTAAATAATGAGACTTTCGAAAAGTACTTTCAAGGGTATATTTTGAAAGTCTAAACTTCAGAAATGAGAGAAAAAATTGTTTTAGACTAGAATACCACCTTAATAATGACACAATTAACACTTATGACCAGACGGCAAAAGTTCTACTGGGATCGTTAGTGCCATTCAAGAAGAAAAACTATTGAAACAAAAAATTCTTTAATTCAATAGATTATTGGAGAGTGTCCAAATTCAATAAGAAATGACTGAGCGATTATCGAAATTAGACAATTTGTACACATATTCCCAAAAGATGTAATGCTACGTCGAAAAGAACGCTTATGTATTTTATTTAGAATTTCCGATCACTGTCTACAGAGTTTTATATTTTGTAGAAAATGTATTGAGTAATGTAAAATACTACTCCTATAATGGCGCATACGGTCTCACAGACCGATAAATCAATGATTCTGTTCTGAAGAGGCTGAATTAAATGACTAGTAAAACTAGACGAAGTTGAAACAAATATTTTCTGAAGTTCTTTTATTCAATTTTGATTTTTTAAAAATAAATACCATTAACGCATAAAAAGAACACAATAGCAATATTGCACCGTGCACGAGTATACAAGTTATGATTACAGAATGGTTAAAGAAAATGCTTTATTAATCATCCAGATGTATAGGGGAATGGGGGGTATGCCGGACCCCCTAAGGAAAAGTATGGTTTTGTGAGATCTGCGGGCACATATTGATATGTTTCCTCCACAGAATCATTGTCTAGTTTATTTGCCATTAGATACAAGGAATATCAGTACATTTAAACGGTAATTTTCTCAAGTAATAGTCAATTTAAAAAACTGCCATAAAAATAAAGCTCATCAACCAGTGCGGGTGAAACCGGCACCCCATGGGGGTAACACCGGTACCGTATGGGGTAAGACCGTCATCTCAATTTCTCAATATATATACTTGGCGACAGATGAACCAGTTTGAATGTGACAGTCGGCAAATAGAAGGTATTCTAATTCTAAATGTCGCTGTCGAGTATGGTTCGAATCGCTCAACCGATTCCGGAGATATGGTCGGAACAAGTTCCGATGAACATGGAATATGGAGAAGAAATCACAAAACCACACCATATTTCAATTACAAGTTTAATGGAATCTAGGACCACATTGAACACTTACCGGTGCTCAGTTTTTCTTCTTACTTGAAAGAATATCCGTCATACGACGCTTTTAATCTCACTAGGATTCGACTTGAAATCACAGAGAAGAATGAGTTCATGACTGTAGGTAAAGTTTTTCAGGTTTTTGTGATTATGATGGCAATAAAACTAATTAAATTATGTTTAGTTGTAATTAGTTTATTATTTTCGTTAAGACCATACAGCCATTATTTTTCGTTCAATGATGAAGTTCATTTAATTTTATCGAGCTTAAATCCAACATTAAATTTACATCAGTAGTTCAAAAGTCGTGGAAGCACGTTTGATAGAAACTCCACTAACAATAGCCTCTTTTGCAAGGGTGAGGTTCTCCTGGGACCAACTCCCTCGATTCGTTTTTCTTTGGTAGCTGCGAGGCATCTGAAATTGATGGAAAATATGTCTTAGAAACCTTCAACTAAACGCAAACCAAGCCGGGATCCCCCACTGAAAGGGTGACGGACTTACCCCGACAGCACACATTTTTCAAGAAGACTATTTCTATTGACTTATTGCTTTAACTTACCTCAACTCGAATCCCAGTGATTGCTAACAATCCAGAGAACCAACTGTAGAGCAACGGAAAAGAATTTGAAACCGCGTTCAACAATAAAAGCTTAAACTTCACTGACGGAAAAATACATCCGGCTACATATCATCGGCACTCGCGTTTGTTTTGATTTATATTTTGACAATTGACGGATCACGGTGGGTTCGATGTGATTGAAAACGTCTAAAATAATAAATACTAATATGTAGAGTATTCAAAAACGTAGTTCATCAGAATTTTCTAGTAAAACTCAGGGGGTGCCGGTCTTATCCTCAGTGGCGGGCCTACCCTCCCTTCCCCTATTATCGTTTTTAAAATAGACCCCTTCTGAAGCAATACAATTTTTCCAATAAACAACTTAGTCATCGAATCACTTTTATACCTGTATTCAGGAATTGCTATCAGTACACGGAGCGAATTCGTTTTTATGTCTTTAATGCTGTCAAGACGGGGTAATTTGCGCGGTAATTTGAGTTTTGGAAATAGGAAACAGTTACACGGGGTCATATCTGGAGAGTAGAATGCTTATTCGATCACATTCGTGCCATTTTTGTTCAAATATTATATAAAAAGTTTTTTTTTAATTGCATGCTCATATAAGCGATACCACAAAATTCAAAAATGTGAGAATACTTTTAGGAGTTTGACCATAAACATGGACTACGTCTTGAACTTCGGACAATTCTGAATTAAATGGCCCACGATAGGGTTATTTGATGTCTGGCTGATTACAACCTATTATACAGAGAAAAAAAAAAACATTTTGAAAAAATCAAGGATTCAACGAGAAAGTAACGCTTGCGGGCCGAAACTACTTCATCCCAATTTTTTTTTTCTATTTGCAAATGCTTCTTATTCTTTTCCATAATGTAACATTCAAGAGATATTGAAGTCTCATGTTACTAATAAGCGGTTATAAGCGATGGTCGGAATTGATTTCACAAGACACATTAAAACGCCTCAAAAACAAGGATTTATCACCGGTAACCCACTAATTCTCCACTGGCTTCCGGAATCTTCATTTTACAAATTCACAACTCTTGGTTTCGGGAAATCATCAAACGATATATTACGGAGGATAATGTTTTTCGAAACGGCTATGAGATGAAGATGAAAGCAGCCAGTCTGTGTGGTTAGTAGTTAGTTCTGTGTTAGTGAGTGTAGCTAGTTCTAATTTGTAATTTAATTATCTCTTACATAACTGTTCACTGTTCATTAGTCCACCTAACAACTGTACATATTACGTACACATCCATCAGTCATATCTTTTCATCATCATCGACTTGAGAGCCTAACTTAATCTCGTTTTATCACTAAAGAGAGTAACACGAAGAAGATAGATAACAGCATCTGCTGTCACGGTTATGACACGTAGGAAGGAGACACTGTATTTATGGGGAATATTAGATGTGATGAATTTCATAGCTATGGCTATGGTAAAATAAAGACGGTGGAAGCCTATGAATGTACGAAAAAGAAGGCAAAAAATGGATTCCGCTACATTGAAAAGTAGAAATGATGAGTTAATTATCCGCATGATTAATAGCCTCTGAATAATTCCGTGAGTGTAGACTTCATCAGTTAACGATATCGTCATTCGCGTCTTATTTTTTCATCAGTTGTAATCAAAAAAAGGTTGAAAAAAATTATCACTTGTCGTTAATATTGATCAACATTAAACGCCTCCCAAGGTTTGTAATTTCATTTGAAACAATTTTCAACATATCATCAGATTGCACTGCATTCTAATGTCTGCAGCACCTCTAGTTGTCGTGCCAAGAGCCCAAATGGCAGCGTTTTGATTTGGGAGGATTGTTTATTCAGTGGTGAAAGTTTCATCAGGATTGATACACGCGTTGAAAAGTTATCGAAGATGGAACGCGAGAGACGTGAAAAAATGTTGCAAGCTCAAGTTGAACACTGGAAGTAATCAGGGGGAACGATCACAGAGGCTCTCAAATGTTCAAAATCGACTGTAAATATTAGTATTCGAATGTTGCCGGGAAATAATGACGATGGATCGCGTAAAGCAAACCGAACGTAGGAATTGAACATATGATGGGAAACTAAAAGCGACGAAATAATCCTGGGGTATCAGGACACGATTTGCCGAAAAGACTTACTACGGCGCACAGCGAGTTCCAGATTTTTGTCCCATCGGAAAATATTGGGCAATTGGCAAGCATAAATTGATGTGGTGTGGAAAAACAGTCAAAACACCATCTGATATGGAAAAATGCTGGATAAACGATAGCAGATATGATTGAAAATGTCACTGTGCAAAAAAAAAGAAGGGAGGTATTCAGAGAAACGTTCTTGTATTTTATTCAGAAAGCTCAATAAAAAACCTACAAAAATATATTTTTACCGATTTACCGATTTTTTCTGAGATTATCGGAATGATTTCATTTTCATCACCCATAGCAATATAATGGAGGAAGCTTTTCAATTGTTGTGTGCATGGCTGGTATTTTATTTATATTTATCGTCTAGTCAAATTTAACTCACTTTTAATACTTATACATATCGTGCACAAATAATTGCTCTAATAAATTCATACATTCGCTAATTGGGACTCAGTTTCTGTGGAACTATCTATTTTTGCAATCTTGTTTTTAAGTTAATGATCATATCTCCCGTGTAACCGTTTTTCAGAACATTGTATCTTTCTAAAACAAACAAAATAGTAATTCATTCTCACAATTTTCAATATCTGAATGACATTTCATCATGAATAGATGAGCACCGCCTGTCTTGTAGCCGCTGTATGTTTTTTGAAGCGTGTGTACGTGTGTATATTTGTAAGTTCATGTGCATTGTTTCCGGCAGCGCATTTCAAGCCGGATGTGGAATAGATATTTTTCAGCGGAGTGAGTTTTATTTTTCGCTTGAAAACTGAAGGTGACCATTTGTTTCGAGGCTATCGCTTGCGCTGCAACCACACAACTGATTCGGTTCGGATTTTCTGTTGATGTTCTGCGTGAGGCGCTGCATAGTATAATTTGTGGATTATTTATTCGAGAATTGTTCCTTTGGGAGCGATTGAGATGTAATTTTGCCAATAGACACTGAAAAACTACTTGGACTTTCGATAAGTTCAGTGTTTCAGTGTCGCTCTAGACAGCGAGCAATCAATAGTAATGTTAATGCTGAGACTGAGCGTCAATTTGTACATTTGGTTGCTTCGCTGCCTCGTTTTTCGACTCTCGGTTGAAACCGTCAACAAAGCTAGGAGCTTATTGCATCAGAACAGAACCGATACGCATGTGAGCAAATACAAATGGCAACTAAAAGTATCGAAGGTGTGCTATTCACATGTAAAGGAAATGAACAAGTTCTAAGTTTCGCGCAACGAAAACAAGCAACACACACAAAAGCCAAACACTGATGGCTAGAAGCGACCTATAATCATTTGCACTCTCCCTTTTTTCGCATGCTTTTCCATGACTCGGATGGTTGTGTTAATTGCAATGCCAAATGCATTTCAAGTGAAATCTTCGCTAGCGTTCACAGCTCAAGGGGAAACATAAAACACAAAACGAGCAGAATAAGCGACCTTTGTTGTTTCGGGCACAGAAAGATTCTGAGAATTTTCCTCAGAGGAGATGCAATACTTATACGCTAGCGACAGCTTACTTACTATGCAAGAGTTTACTTCGCAAATATTCTCTTTTCGCTATCCCCTTTTGTTATATTTATTCTAGCGGCTGCAAAAGTTGCCCGTTATTGACAGCTTTGTTCGGGAAAGCACGCACGTACACAACACAAATGTATGGGGAAATGGGAATGCTTCCAATATTCACCAATTTAAACCATATACAGACTTTGGGATTGTAATGTATAGCATATAGAATAAATCTTAAAAAAAATCGATTCCATTGGTATGCAAATCGTTAAAATCCGCTCGCAGCAAAAATAGTTATTAACGTTAACTTTATTTCATAAAAACGTGACCTGTTTTCTGATTGTTCCCCTAATGTAAGCGTAGTCCTACGTCAAAAACATTTTCAGAGCGAATCCAAATTACTAGAAGTTAATAGTATTTATCTGTGCTCGATTTCAATTCACAGTTATATGCCCTAAAGCTTCCTTCACGACTGACAAAATCAATATGTCCATTACTTTATAATCGAGAATAAATATTTTTAAATTTATGAAAACGGAACGCTTAGAAAATGACTTCAAATATAGATATAATTTCATTGTCATATACCCTATTTCCGGAACAAGGCTGTTCCGCAATTAAATGCATCTGTAGGTTATTGTCACACTTTTGAAGCTTCCGATTTAAGTTTTGTAACAAAGTCTTATTTTCAATAAATATTGTATAGAAAATAGGACTTTGTTACATATTCCTTGGTCATATTTCTTGGTTAAACCAATGTCGTCTATGGGTGCATCCAAACTCGTCTATGGGTGCATCCTTTCAGCGTTAATTCAAGAACAGTGCCCCAACACCGGGAAATTTAAAGGGCCGAGTGGCGTCCCCTTGTAAAGTGACCCAAAAGCCACCTGTCTAAACTGCCTCAAATAAAAATTTACCAGCGTATGGTAGTATAATCCGTATTTTGTTTTACTTTTTCTAAAGCTCCTTTGTCCTGGGTCCCGATGTTTTATTATAGAATTAGAGGACACAACGAACCAATATGCGTAGAATGCGTAGAATATCTTTTCTATACTTCTTGTGCTATCGCATCGACTGGTTACTTTTTTCTTTTGATCGTTAACACACATCTAAACAAACATCCGAAGTATAGTGTAGGCCTAACAACAAAGTCTCCGCTTTCAACACCTTTGGCAATTATACCGTTTCTCTTTTTCATCTCACGTTTCAAAAGGCACACAGTTTTCCACTACACAAAATCGATCCTTTGGTTTAGAGTGAAACTGGCGGAAATGCTGAATCAAAAGGAACGTTCGGGAAAATGGCTGAAAAATGTATCAGAATAAATCGAATCAATCACATACTCGTTTCGCTCTCGTTCGATCCGATTGATGACGCTAACCGCGTTGGGGAGCTTTTCCGACACACGTTTCTCCTTGCTCTGCTGGCGGCGGCGGCGACGGCGGCAATGATATTGGGCCTAGACCGTATCCACGCTTTTCAAACAACCGTTCGCTCCCTTCCGGTCGGCTGCTTCGATCAGCTTCATCACACTTCTATTTCTTCTCCGTCAGAGTGTCGGGGGTGGGGAGGTACTATTTCCCGGTCGAAATATGTTTTTGGCGGATCATCGAAATTTTTCTTCTCACTTGGAAACTGGAAATCGATTCGGGGATCAAGCGAATCGAATTTTCAACTCAACATGACTATTCACTGAAAGGGCAAGGTTGAATGATTCATAACACAATGGCTAGGCTCACTTGGGAGAATGAATTTCACGACTTTCTTCTCGTTGCCATGTGAAAGCGCACCTTGTTTGGATTCACTTCTGAAACCTTTAGTTTCGAAAATATAGTAACACTTTATCCACCTTAGCACCAATCAAGACGTACTATAATTTTCCTCTCTCCAGATGATGAGTTATGTCAGCCTTGATGACTCACCGAAAATCCTCACTTATTCCGCCGAAAACCTTATGATTAAAATTGAGCTATTGAGCTCCCACAAAAACAACCGGCTGTAAACCGCTAAACACTATTCCATTTATTCAGGTCAGCCGTTAATCGTAATCATTATAACATCTCTCACGAATCAACGATGCGCACAACACGCGACGAAAGTTCGAGCTGACGCCCCCTGCCTTCACCACACAAAAGCCCAATTACTCAGCACCACTAACTATACCTTTTAGTTTCATCGGCAAACGAAATTTGGTCCAGCGGTCCAGCGACTCCGGATACGCTACCATACGAACCCCATATTTGTGGAATTACTGCAGGGACACACGTTAGTACATATTGAGCAACCCCTTTGGGGGACAGAGCAAAAATCGTTGGTTGGATCACTGCTTTCGGTTGTTGGTTTAGGAGGGCCAAGCAGGGTGTTCTATTTTCCTACACAACCGGAACTCACTCACGTTGCCCGGATAGCGCACACTTTCCTCGAAACGTGACCGACTTGTCAAAGGAATCCCGATGAACTGAATTGAAATTTTGCAACCGACCGACCGATTGCGTTGGGCCATTTGGGTTCTGCCCGGCGATGCCATCGTCGTCACTGGAGAGGGATGCGACGTGTGGAAGGATACGAACAGCGATTACTCCTCTCGCGGGGTTTTCTCCGAGAATTCGTGGCGTTCATGGGTGAGAATCTTCGTCGGGACGCAGTGAGTGAGAGTGAGTCTGCGAGCCGATCAGCTGATTTCAGGACATAGCAGAATTATGAGCTTGGGTGGGTACTGTTCGAAAGTTCATTTCGTAATGAAGACATTTTGAGTTGTCGGGTTGTCGAAAATTCATCTTGGGGGAGTCAGGATTTATTCTTAAAAGTTGGTGTAAATCGGAGACATGAATTCATCATGACCAAAAATGAACAATTCGAAAATATACTTTGAGCCGAATTTTGAAAACAACAGATTACACAGTTTTTTGAGCGAGAACGAGTTTGAAGCAAGCAGCGATCAAAACTTGTCAAAATACATTATTTCTGGAATAATTGAGAATGGATCATATAAACATAGCATCGTGTGTTATTTTGGGACTTTGGACGTTCAAATATGAATAATCTCAATCGAATACAAGTTGCTAAGCCGCATCAAGTTCTTCCAATGTCGCATGGAACGAATGTGTCAAACTTGTGACGATTACAAATTAAAGCTAGCTTCAGCGTTGTAAATGTTGAAATTAGAAATTCTCCAGCTTCCCATTTGAGTGTGTAATGGGCACCTTACACGATCAATTGACAATAAGTGTCTTCAATATCGTGACGGCTAGGCTTTCAACATCTGATCTAACCTCAATCAACATTTTTCCACCTTACACGGTCAATATCGCCCTCAACCCGAGACAACGAAAATATCCGCGATGGCTAGTGGCGACATTTGAGTTTGGGATCCAAACTATTCTCTATCAGATTAGAAGGCTAAAAGGCAATTTTCAATTGGTAAAATTTGAATGAAAATATCTACATGGTATTATTTAATTAGTTGAAGCGCGTAGTCCTAACCTTAACTTAACCTATTTCCCCTGAATTTTTAGATATTCCTACTAAAATGTATTATTATAATATAACGTCAATTTCAGTCATAATTTTTGTATGGGATTTTCTCACCACTTGCAGAAAAAAAGTGATTTGCATTCACATAGAATACTAATTTGATTTGGAAAAGTTAATTTTCATTCATAATTTACACTTTAGAATTCGGTTTTTCTTCTAAAAAATACATCATAATACTCGTTTCACAAATATAGACTGTTCCTTTCAGTTTCAGAGATGCCAGATTATTTTAGTTTGCGAAAATATATGCAAGTTATTTTATCTGCAAGCAAATGTTTTTATTCCATAAATGAGACTATGACAGTAGAACCCCGATTATCCGCGAGCGGGTGATCCGCCCTGCGGATTATTCGTGACTGCGAGTTCCATAGTAAATCAATAGGCCTTTCCGGAATTTGTTAGTGAGTGGTAGGCCCATGCTCTTTTGTTGTGGTCATGGCTTTTACATTATTTAGCCACTGGTGTACACGACCTTATAGATGAATAGTTGATTGATTTCTGTATTGATAGAACATAGTTTTTATGTTGAAACATCTCTTTTCGTGTTTGCATTTTTTTGTCCTTTAATGGGTCATCCTCGATTTTCGTTAATCGCGGTGAGTTTGCCCGACTATTCCGCGGATAATCGGGATTCTACTGTAGCTTGAATTAACATGATGTTTTTTCATCTGTGATTTTCCCAGATCTTCTCATTCTCCAAATTTTATAGCGGAGTGTGAAGAAACACACAACCCGCTCACTAGCGCAGAGAATGACCGAGTTCAACGTTAAAAAATTCCTAAAACGTTGTTAAGTTTCATCCACTCTCTCACCATCACATTGTCAGTTTACTTTGAAGCTTTGATTTGTATCGTGAAAAATATCGTATTTTGCTATTCAAAGTATCGGTTTTCCAAACCAAAAGCTTCCATTTATGATTCCTACAATTTCAGTAGTTTATAAATTTTAATTGCAATCGCAAAAAAGACTAACAAAAATTAAATGTGCGCTTGCATATCTGGCAACTCAGTCTGGAAGTCCGTGAGGTAAAACGTCAACATCATGCATCCATATGAAATGTCACGATATTGATGCTCGAAAATCAGAAAATCCGGATTTCTGCGTTGTCGGCCATGTTCAGCTGTCATTATGCTTTCAAATGTCATCATATTGTCAATAAAGTTGACCGTGTAAGGTCCGCTTAAGGCATCTCTGCAAAACGCATTTTATAACATAAAAGTTCTGAAATGTCAGAACAACTGTTGGCGAGCTGTTTTTTTCATGGAGTTTAACAGTGTGCGCACTAATTTTAGATGGAGGTTCACATCATTATACCATTCCACACTCTAATGAGCCAGTGCTTTATAACAAAGAAAGTGAGGAAACAGTTTTGCTATTCAAGGAAACGTATGGTTTGCTGTTCATCCTTGTGCTGCTGTTTTCGAACCTTACGACTTAGTTGGTTTGACATTTATTCGATGGAATGTGTTGATGTTGATGTTGTAGATGTTGAATCCTGTATATAATCGAGTCAAATAAAAAGTTTTATTTGATTTTTATGCATATAATATCCGTTTTTTTTTCTTCAAAATACAAGAAGTATTTAAATTTCCATTCATCCCCTTAAAGTCATAAAAAATCTTTCTCACATGAAAAAAATTGTAAGGGGTTGTACGAGGGTCACTATTTATATTTCGGGAATAGGAACAAAAACAAATATTTAAGCTGCGAATATATTTTTATTGTTTTTCAAAGTACTCGCCACGATGATCGATACACTTTTGTATGCGCTTAAACCAATTTTCAAAGCATTTATTCCAATCGACACGAGCCTTTTTTTTTTGAGCGATTGTCAAATTATGTGGGATCCAACGTGAACATAATTTTCGCACAACTAAGTGTTCATGTAAAATCCCATATATGCTGGTGGAACTAATGCTTAGGGATGCCTCAATCTCACAATAGGTTACATGACGATCTTGCTTAATCATTTCGTACACAGCATCGATGTTTTCTGGCACTACAGTCGATTTTGGACGACCTTCACGAAACTCGTCGGACAGCGAACTACGACCACGATTGAATTCACTATACCAGCGATACACAGTGGTTTTTGATGGAGCTTCATCGCCAAAAGTCAAATTAAGTTGACTGACGCACTCTTGTTGTGATAATCCACGTCGAAAGTCGTAAAAAATCATCGCACGAAAATGTTCACGATTCAGTTCCATTTTTTTGCCGAGACCAAACTTTCAACTAAATATAAAATAAACAAAAAGCGTCCGTATGACAAAATGTTCTGAGTACGTATATCGTCAAAAATGTCAAACTTTACGATGGAACCGTCAGATGGACTCACATGACATCAGTGTTGCCAATTCTCGAAATATAAATAGTGACCCTCGTATCTAGGACTCGACCGCATATTTTCGACGTAGAATATTATGCAATCCACTTTTTTACCGAATTTATTTTAGAATGCATCGAATTTTTTGTAATAGATTATGTTCTTCGTTACAAATAAATTTGATGAACATCCTTTTACGTTTGATATGATGCCCATGACTACCAAAATATGTGAACGGAAGAATTGTCAAACGATCATTGTATTTTACATTTTCCTCTGAAAATATTGCACATCTCATGTTTACGTAGTTCTCAAACCGCGAAAGTTCATTCACCTCTAGTATCTGAAATAACGATTTTCCCAGGCTTCTCAGTTTAAAAGTATGTTTTATGGAAAAATATTCCGGTCTGCACAACGACAAGTGAGTACAAAAGTACTCAATGCCAAAAAATACCCCTGACTTGCATGTATTTGCAAAGCTGTCTCCCAGGCATACTGATTTTGAAGTCCCCCAGGCAGCTTGGTTTTGATGTCTCTGTTAGGAACCCGTCGCATGTGTCGTCAATTTCGACCAATCAGAAGTGGGTATTTACGTTAGGATAGGGGTTGAAATTTTTCAATTGTTCGATAGTTAGTTTCATGGCATACACTTTTTTCTTCGATATAAAAATTTATTATGGAGTTCCGAAATCGATTGACCCAAAAAGTGATAAACGATCAAAAGTAAGTCATGTTAGATTTTTTTCTTCTAAATGTATATAATTGTGTCCAAAATTGGATATACGAGGGCAGTCCGATAAGTACTTAACCTACAAAAAAAAAACAAAAAATTTTGGAAAAGAAGTGATTTATTTCTCAACATAGTCTCCTTCTAGCTCGATACACTTGACCCAACTGACGAATTTCATGCCAACTCATCTTAGGAGTTGGCAGCACCATCTCAGATAGTAGTGAAACGTTGTGGGTGTAAAGGAATGGGTCAAACTTGCGTACTTGAAATATTCGAAAAAGAATTAGACTACTTTTTGGAAAAAGACTATGATACCTACAAAATTCTTGTCACAGAAAGTAGAAAACTGTCTAAATTTTCACAAAAAAAAACCAAAATTTTTTTGGTTCGCTAACAAAAAAGTTATTTTAAAAATTAAAATTCATTTTTCTCAAAAACGTATTTTTTTAAAAATTCCCAAATATATATATATATATATATATATATATATATATATATATATATATATATATATATATAAGTTAACACCCACATCCCCATGTACTACACGAACAGATCAACTAACCACCGAACAACAGCGGTGACCCACTTCCAATAGAGCTAACGCATCAGTTCTCCGGGCGACACATGAACAAACAGCGCATCATCATTGACGGCGCATCGACCTGAATATTTGCACCGTCAACATCATCGATACACAATCCTAAGGCTCAGCGCTTTGGCCAGGTCGAAGTCCACCACGATCGAGCTCACCGGAACCAAACTGGAGAATCAGCATAACCGTACGCCGCGTTAGGGAACTCAGCTCAGGCTAATTAGTAAGGAATAAAGTCAGTCATAATTCGATGTTCAAGTGAGGTAGTTCGTTTAGAATTTTTTAAAAACCTTCCCAAAGGCCTAACATCTTTAACTGGCGCAGTCGGTAGGATGCGATTACCGCTCAAGTGTTTCGAAATAGATATGAAATAGTGATCGAATTGATTAAATGCAGAACAATATCGGATTAACAGAAAATAGAAATAATCTAGTGCAAAGTGAAGTTTAACTGAATAACGAGAAAAAGAGGCCCAAATACAAAAGACAATACGTGTGCTTCGAAAAAGACTTGAACATTACCAATGTTTGTTTCAAAGAAGAAATTTATCAGATCAATCAATGAAGGTGCTATCGGGAAGAACCACTCTGCGAATATTAGTTTTATTCTCCATGTAAGTAATTCTCCACAATTATTATCTTATACCTTCTATATAACTAAAGTTAAAACACCCAATGTGGCAGAATTGATATCTGCATAAATATTAATAATATCATTATCAAAAGAAATTAAACGTATGTGCAAGTAGACCACCTCGCGTAGCGAGTAACTAGTGTGTAACAAACAGAGAGCATATCTGTAGTTCCACTAGTGCGGAAAGTTCTTATCAGACCATCCAACGGTGAAGTGCTAATCTCACACCGCGTAGGAGACTGATCGCATAGCAGAGTGAATATCTGTGGTAGATGCGATCGGTACAATAAGATTTCCCCCGGTCGAAAGCACAGTGTCTACACAGCAGAGAGAATATCTGCGCCGTGTGTAGCCAGCCGCGTTTAGATCGTAAAAAACAATCGCCATATAAAATATCGCGTTTAGATTTAAGAAAATTCTAAAGAAAAACTAATCAAATTTCTTCACCCCCGAGATATAGGATTTGATGGACCGTTTCCATCCCTATAATTTAAGAAATCGAGAAATGAACACGGAAATGAACAATTCTCCTAACCCAATACCTCCTCCTCCACCTCAACCGAATCCTTTACTACCCCCTAGACAGAACATGAATCGAATTGAAGAAACAAACAGAATATTCGAACAGGCTGAAAAGATTACGAAATCTCTCCAAACACCCCAAGCGGTGAGAGAACTGCAACCATTCGACGGCAATCCCGTTAAGTTGCATAGTTTCATTAGGTCCGTCGAACATTTTATGCCATTCATGGAACCTATTAAAAATACACCTTTCGAGCAAATTTGGCTTCAAGCTATAAGAAGCAAAATAATTAATGAAGCGGACCAAGTCCTAGAAACTTATGGAACTTCTCTCAACTGGGATGAGATTAAAGCAAATCTCATCGCTTATTATAATGATAAACGTGACTCAGTCACACTTACCCGCGAGCTGTTTCAACTTCAGCAAAACGGATCAGTTGAACAATTTTTTGGACAAGTACAAAATCTTCTATCCTTACTAATTAATAATACTAATATTTCTCCAAGAGAAGAGAATATTAAAAATGATAGAAACTCGACGCATAAGGAAAATGCTCTACAGGTTTTCCTAGCAGGGCTGAAAGAGCCGATTGGAGGGAACGTGCGTGCACGTCAACCCAGAAATATAAAACAAGCATTTGATGCTGCGGTAGAAGAACGTAACTATCAAAGTCGTACGGGCTTAAGTAAACCGACTTTAACACCACGTTTACCCAAACCAATACATTTTTATCCTCAATTACAAACTCGTCAACCGATGTTTAATCATCGACCATTTATTCCCCGTCAACCATATCAATCATATCAGCATGAAAGTATTCCAACCAGACCAAACTTTACGCCTCGTTTTCCAGCTCCACCTCAGGGCAATAATACCAACAATGGACAACTTCGGAAAGCATTACCGAGTCCAATGAATGCTGATAAATCCATTCGCTCTAAATATGTAAATTACGTTAATAGACCACCGCATAATTATAATGCAAGAAGCCAATTCTTTCCTGCTGTCCCACCGAGACCAGCACGGATAACGGAATTAAGAAATATTGAACAAACTCAACAAAACGCTCAAGAGTATCAATACGAGTATCAATGTTATCCCTTGGCAAGTTATCACCACGATTACTACCCAACGCCAATGGATAATTATTCATACGAAGAAGACCATTCAGAAATACATTTAGAAAATGAGCAAGAAACTTCCAATGAGACCTACGAACAAGAAACTTCTAGCGAAGCAGTCGATAACCTAAATTTTCAACTGGAAAGCACATCCCATTTCCCCAGGTAAACTCAAAAAATTTCATCCCTTACATGGAAATTCCCACACGTCAAGGGTTTGGATTGAAATTATTGATAGATACGGGAGCTAACAAAAATTATTTATGCCCCCGATTTGTGAAAAAATCCTTTGCGCTGCCTACACCAACTGTTGTCTCCAACATCTCAGGCACTCACAAAATTGAACGATATGTCGACTTCAATCCATTTCCCGACTTAACTGATAAATCGTTCAAATTTCATATTTTTGATTTTCATAATTTTTTCCACGGCCTTATTGGGTATGAAACGCTTCAGGAACTTAAAGCGAAGATTGAAACAGATGACAATTCCATAACCATATTAGGAACAAAACTTCAGATGCTCAGAAAACATCCAGAACCTTTCTCAAAGGAAATTTCAAGAGAAACCATTCATAATATAGAGATACCAGTTTCCGAGCAATCAGGTGATTTTTTACTAGAAGATGATCTCGAAATCAATACAAACCTTTTCATATGTGCTGGTTTATACCAAGCAGTAGGTCATAAAGCCATTGTCAGTCTCAAGAACAGTTCAACTGAGAATCAAACACTTTCATTAGATTATCCACTTGAGATCACTCTTAATAACTTTGAATGCTTGGTTGAGCAAAACGAATTCAATTTTTTGGAAACTCGTCCTGACAGATTCAGAAAACTTATGGACCAACTTCGTCTGGATCATTTAAACAGAGAAGAGAAAAATAGTTTGATCAATGTCATTGAGGAAAATCAAGATATTTTTCACCTCGACAACGAACCCCTTACAGCTACTAATGTTGTGAAACATAAAATTTTGACCCATGATGAGATACCTGTGTATCAGAAAAGCTATAGGTATCCTCATTGCCATAAAGAGGAAGTCGGCAAACAAATTCAGAAAATGCTTGATGAAAACATAATTCGTCCTCCTACGTCACCATGGAATTCACCCATTTGGGTCGTTCCGAAGAAAGCGGATGCTGCAGGTATTCAAAAATGGAGAATCGTCGTTGATTACAGAAAGCTCAATGCTAAAACTGTGGATGATAAATTCCCCATACCGAATATCACGGATATCCTAGATAAATTAGGGAGAAGTAAATATTTTACAACCCTAGATTTAGCTTCGGGATTCCACCAAATTCTGATGGAAAAAGACGATATTCAAAAAACTGCATTTTCAACTGAGAACGGCCACTACGAATATCTAAGAATGCCATTCGGGCTGAAAAACGCCCCGGCAACATTTCAGAGAACAATGAATGCTGTGCTGGTAGGCCTAGCCGGATTTATCTGCCTAGTGTATATGGACGATATCATTGTATTCAGCAGCAGTTTACAAGAACACTGCAACAACTTAAATAAAATTTTCGCTGCTCTTAAAAAAGCCAACTTAAAAATACAGCTCGACAAAAGTGAATTTTTGAAGAAAGAGGTCTCCTTCCTCGGTCACGTGGTGAATGAAGAAGGTGTAAAACCAAACCCAGAAAAAATTGAAGTTATCCAAAATTGGCCAATTCCCAAAACCGAGAAGGACATTAAATCCTTCTTAGGAACACTGGGATACTATAGAAAATTCATAAAGGATTTCAGCCGGATAACGAAACCGCTAACACAATGTCTTCGGAAAAATGAGAAAGTAGAACATACTCCAGAATTTCTAAAAGCATTCAACAAGTGCAAACAGATACTTTCTAGCAGCGCTATTCTAATACACCCAGATTTCGAAAAAACCTTCATATTGACAACAGATGCATCCAAATACGCAATAGGAGCTGTTCTCTCACAAGGTCCAATCGGAAGAGATAAACCTGTTGCTTTTGCATCGAGAACACTCAGTCAAACCGAAGAAAAGTACTCCACTATTGAGAAGGAGTTACTAGCTATTTATTGGGCAACCAAATATTTCCGACCGTACCTTTTCGGAAATAAATTCATTTTATACACAGATCACAAGCCGCTTACTTGCGCCGTGAACTTGAAAGATCCATCAAGTAAAATTGCCAGATGGATGATTGCTTTAATGGACTATTCCTACGATATAAGATATCGTGCCGGAAAACAAAATGTCGTTGCCGATGGCCTCTCTAGAATTCCCCAAAATTTAAATCTGAATGAAGAACAAAATGATTCTTCATCAGACGCTGCTACGCAACATTCGGCAGACACCGATGACTCGGAATTTATCGCATGTACCGAAAAACCGGTAAACACTTTTTCCAATCAGATCATTTTGAAAATAGATGGAACTGAGAGTGAGACCACCGGAGAACAAGTTTTTCCCAAAGTCCTAAGACACACGTTTACAAAAGTGAATTTTGGTGTACCAATATTACTAAGAATATTCAAAGAATTCATGGATCCTAAAAGAGTAAATTGCATTTACTGCCCAGAAAATCTCATCAACACCCTTCAAATTGTGTATAAAAACTATTTTTCTCGCGTCAAAACGCTTAAAGTAGTTATTTCACAAAAGTTCTTAATTGACTTAAAAACTGAAGAAGAACAGAATGAAGTCATAAATACAACACATACAAGAGCTCACAGAGGCATCGAAGAAAATCTGATGGCTATCAGCCAGAAATTCTACTTCCCGAACATGAAAAGGAAAGTTAGAACACACGTCACATTGTGCAATACGTGTAAAACTGCTAAATATGAGCGACATCCTTATAAATTGAACCTAGCCCAAACTCCAATACCTAAAAAGCCGCTAGACATAGTTCATGTTGATATATTCATATGTCAACCAAACACGTTCATATCCGTGGTAGACAAATTATCGAAGTTCGGAATGCTTTTTCCAATTAAATCGAGATCGATTCCTGACGTCCGTTCAGGACTGACAAAATTCTTCTCAACATATGGGATACCCAGACTTTTGGTCAGTGACAATGAACCAGCACTAAAGTCTGTTGAAGTAAGAGGCATGTTAGAAGAACTAGGAATTGAAACATATTTCACACCATCTAATAAAAGCGAAGTGAATGGAATCGTTGAACGATTTCACTCAACAATTGCAGAAATGTTTCGCTGTTGTAGATCGAAACATGAGGGATTAAGTAAGAAAGAGTTGTTTAGAGTCACTGTAGCACTTTATAACGACACTATTCACTCTTCAACCAAGATGCGACCCAAAGAAGTATTCTTTGGAATAAAAGAGGGAGAGGTGAGACCGAGTAACATTGAAGAAATTGTTAGGAAAAGGAATGAAATATACAATGAAGCAACATTAGCTCTCATTAAAAAACAAAAACAAGATTTACAGCACCACAACAAAAACAAGGAAGCTGACCCATCACTGGAAGTGGACGAAACTGTATACGTCGCGCGCCAAGGGGTCAAAAGTAAAACAAAGGATAAGTATAAACGATATCAAATCGCAAGAGATAACACAAAAACCTTCCAAGATCAGAATGGAAGAACGATACATAAAACAAAAATAAGACGTCAAAGAAAATGACGTCTCGAAACCCAAAGTAGTACTCACATATTTCTCTATTCCAGATTAGCCCTTGATGTTACAGCAGAAGTGACGATAACAGACCTCTCACGACATGATGGAATAATAGCATTTAGCGAGAGAGAAGCGAAGATTATCACATCTCAACATTTCCATCTCCACATCGTGGATTTGGAAAAGTTCGAAAGTAGTTTCACCAACCTCCAGTATACGTTACACCAGTTCGAACGACAAAATTTCACGAAACCATACCTTAAAACATTGGACATTAGGATGAAACAAATTTCCGACAATTACAAACAGTTGAAACCCATACACCGACAGAAACGAGGACTCTTAAACCCATTAGGAACGTTTATCAAATCATTGACCGGCAATTTAGACGACGACGATTTACAATTAATCCGACAAAAGATAGAAAATTCAAAAACCAAAACCAACACACTTATTGACAACAACAACCGACAAATCAGAATCAATCAGGAATTCGAAGCTAAAATTAACAATTTAATTAGCCACGTAAATGAAAACCAAATTGAGGTTTTAAGAAGAATATCGAGAATTGCCAATAACGTAAACACAGAATATGAAAATCATTTAAAAGGAATAGTTCACGATCTATTTTTCAATCTAGATCTACTAAACAACCAACTAAGAGACATTTTTGAAATTGTACAACTATCGAAAATAGGGATTTTATCTAGGGCAATATTAAACAATAATGAAACAGAGTTTGTACTAGAAAAGTTAGAAGAACAAAATATTCACATTAACAATATTGACCAAATTTATGAATTTCTTAGTATAGAAACACATCATGAAAGTACAAAAATAATATTTGTGATCAAGATCCCAATATTTATGTCAGAAAAGTTCCAATATATTAGATTTGAAACATTACCAAGAAAAAACAGAATTATATCGACACCCTACAACTCAGCTGTTCTGAGTAAAACACTGACACTAGGAATAAATAACGAATGTACAATTGTTGAAAATTATAGAATTTGCCAAAGACAGGAGCTCACGAATTTAACAGGCGACGGTTGTATCGACAACGCATTAAGAGGAATCAACGCATCTTGCCCCTACGAGGAACATCGCATCGGAATGGACATTAAGCCTATCGACGACCACACGCTGATCGTGAGAAACGCTGATAAATCCGTTCTTCTGGATTCAAATTGCAACATCAAATCGAGACAGATAACGGGAACTCTACTGATCAAATATCCAAACTGCTCTGTTTCAATCAATGGAAGCAAATACGACGACAAGAGGACAATTAATCATCACGAGATCAGAACTATTTCAACAATTGGAGTGAACTTTCAGCCAACAGTAATCTTCAACCAACCTGATCTGCAACAAGTAAACCTGCTTAGAATTGAAAACCGAGACCACATCCATAAACTGCAAAGAGACCACATAACACTGCAACATACTACGATTGGATTCCTGATTCCACTCGCAGCCATGATCATAGGATTGGCAATCATGAGCCTGAAGAAACATATTGGAGTATACACCACACCACGAAATGTATCAACAGAGGTAAAACCCTATGCTAACACAAAAAGCATGACATCTTCCCTCTCCTCAGATCAAACCCAACAAGACAAATCACTAGAAAACCCAGCACAAACAACTTCAACGATACTCGCAGAAGTTCATCTATGCAACAATCAACAACAGCGGTTTCAATTCTAGCAGCCTCATCGAATTGTACCTCCGAAGAAAACAACTTAAGATTCGAGACGAATCTTCATTAGGGAGAGAGTAGTTAACACCCACATCCCCATGTACTACACGAACAGATCAACTAACCACCGAACAACAGCGGTGACCCACTTCCAATAGAGCTAACGCATCAGTTCTCCGGGCGACACATGAACAAACAGCGCATCATCATTGACGGCGCATCGACCTGAATATTTGCACCGTCAACATCATCGATACACAATCCTAAGGCTCAGCGCTTTGGCCAGGTCGAAGTCCACCACGATCGAGCTCACCGGAACCAAACTGGAGAATCAGCATAACCGTACGCCGCGTTAGGGAACTCAGCTCAGGCTAATTAGTAAGGAATAAAGTCAGTCATAATTCGATGTTCAAGTGAGGTAGTTCGTTTAGAATTTTTTAAAAACCTTCCCAAAGGCCTAACATCTTTAACTTATATATATATATATATATATATATATATATATATGAATAGCCCTTACAATTTTCAACAAGTCGTCCATACTTCAGAAGATGGGCACTTTTACAGGGAAAAAGTTTTTCGAACAACAACTTTTTAATGTTTTCTTTGAAAAAAAAAATTACTAACCCTCATTTTGTCAAGATAGCGATATAGCGACAAAGTTTTAGATCTTGTTAGAATATATACTTTTGTCGAAGACATCAGTCATTTTTCTATGAAGACTCCTAAAAAAACAATGTTTTGTTCGTAACAATTTTGTGGGTAAATTCTTACGTTTGACATGTTCTTGACATATTTATAAATAGAGAAAAGTTAGTAGAGCATTTAAATTGTGATAATTTAAACATAAACATGTTACGAATTAAACATTAATAGAATTTTTTCAAAGAAAAAAAAATGAACAAGTTGTTGTTCGAAAAACTTTTTCCATGTAAATGTGTCCATCGTCCGATGTATGGGAAACTTGTTGGAAGTTTTAAGGGCTATTTATATCTATTTTTTCAGAATTTTGAAAGCATATGTTTTCGAGAAAAATGGATTTTAATTTTCAAAATATTTTTTTCGATGAATTTTGTTTTCATTGAAAAAAAAATATTTTGAAAATTAAAATAAATTTTTATTGAAAACATATACTTTTAAAATTCTGAAAAAATAGATATAAATAGCCCTTAAAATTTCCAACAAGTTTTCCATACATCGGACGATGGGCATAAAGGGTGTGTCACATCAAATTGCATCACGGAAAAAACGCTGTAGAAATTCGCCCAGTAGACCGATCCTTTTGAAAATTTTAGACAGTAAAATACTATTAAACAACTTCATTTCCTTTGGCACGAAGGTGACACCGTTGGCCTCGTACCACTCCAACACGTCCTTTGAATAGTGGCACGAAGCGAGATCCGGCCAGAAGATGGTCGGGCCCTCGTGCTGCTTCAATAGTGGTAGTAAGCGCTTCTGTAGGCACTCCTTAAGGTAAACCTGCCCGTTTACCGTGCCGGTCATCACGAAGGGGGCGCTCCGCTTTCCGCAAGAGTAGATCGCTTGCCACACCATGTACTTTTTGGCAAACTTGGATAGTTTCTGCTTGCGAATCTCCTCCGGAACGCTGAATTTGTCCTCTGCGGAGAAGAACAACAGGCCGTTTTCGTTTTAGTACTCTGCTGACCGTGGATTGGACGATTCCCAGCATCTTACCGATGTCCCGATGTGACAACTCCGGATTCTCGAAATGAGTGCACAGGATTAATTCACGACGCTCTTTTTCGTTCGACGACATTTTTCCAAATTTACGAAAAATTGACAGTGAAGCATGGCCAACGTGATCTATACACTCTTATTTGATTATAAGCGAAAGCTGAAGATATTATTCCTAAAAATTAAATTTCTACAGCGTTTTTTCCGTGATGCAATTTGATGTGACACACCCTTTATTTAGGTTTTGCTCTTATCAACACATTCGGCGATTCATTTTTATTTATATAGAAAGAAGAAGATATAGAAGTACGATTTATCGAGTTATGCAGAAATTTGTGTTTCATTTGTATGGTAGTTCCCCCTTAGAGAGGGGGAGGAGTATCGAGCCACCAAAAATATAGTTTAGTTTTATAGGATAGTTTTACAGATTCACATTTTTTCAAGGATTATAAAATCCACCTTCTGTTGGTGTCGATACGCCTCTCATTTGAACTCACTTTCAATCAATCACCAGAATATTATTGGGTTCATATTTAGACCTTTTTTAGATTATAACACTTACAAATATTGTAAACATCATGCTTGCACACCATTTGTATCAGATTTCTATGTCTGAATCATGTAATTATAACATTTCGATGCCCTCAATTCCGATCATGGAATGTCCGATTCGCTGATGTTGGTTTGTCCACATGATTATTATGCCAACCGCTTGGCGCGCTGTAGTTTGTTTGTTTTGTTTTGTTGTCCGTCGCGTGTGGCAGAAAAAAAGTTTCTTGGAGTTGAGAGTTGGTCACCTTTAAAATGCTCAAGAAAAGGCAATATTCTGCAAAAATCCTGAAGAAAATGAATGTATCAATATGATGACAATAAACTCAAGCAACGGGAAATGCAACATCTACTTAAACATTCGAATGTTTTCACTCAAAAATAGTGATTTCTAAAACCGGATAAGCCATTATAATTTTTCCGACAAACCATGATCGAGAGTGGACAAACCATGATCATATTTTCTCTTTAAAGAAAATCGTTAAAAAAACATAAAAATTTGGATAATTTGCACGCTAGATTGGGCTTTTCATCAAACCCAATCTCGTCTTGATTACATATGATTTCCATGAAGCAAAATCGATTTGCATGTATTAGTTGTGTGAAAACACCCAAAATCGGACAAACCAACATCATTTACCCTACAGAGGTGAACTGTTCAGGGCAGCACGGCTTAGCTCGTAGTTGATACTGATAATAAGCATTATAAAACGGTGCACATTTGATCTAAATCAGACCGCTCTTACCATGCTAACTAAAGCCTATATCTTTAGCCAATGTCTTGGAAAAAAGGTAATGAAGATGGTAGAGTTTCAAGCGACATAGCATGCGCTGCCATAACTATTTCTCAAATAGTGACGTCAGTCGTTGTGTTTATCTTCGATTACCCACCTCATCCATGTGAAAATGCTATTTTCAGGAAGTAATTTATTAATTAAAAACATACATTTTTTAAAGTTCCCGCTGAATATGAGGCGAATGTGATAGCGTCAGTGAATATTTGTGAAATCACGTCGAAAAAGACGGATATAAGTGATATTTTCATGTGCCCTTTTTACTCCCCCACGTTCATAGAAACAAACGGAGTTTCATTATTTCAACGTTTTGAAGTTGATGTTTCGAAGGCTCTCAGTGTATGTTGTGAAATAATAGTTGCCAATTAATCAAAATTTCTCCGAAAATGTTACTGCTTTCGAGAGCTAAACCTACGACTGCTCTCTGGACCTTTTCACCACATGAATGATCGGAATAAGCCACGATATAATTGTCATCTGTTAAAAAACAACCAGTTGAATTATGTCATGAGAATTTTGGCTCAAATTATCATGCAACCGTAAGTACTTTCAACATTGTTTTATTTCTTCCATATACATTCCATATTGAATGCAAATAATTACGACACGATATTTTGCTTGCCAATACAGATATACTTCGCCTACTGCTCCACCTCTATATGTATCTCATTGATCTTTAGCCAAAAATAATGGAGGACCAACGTGATTTGACATATACTACAGGTGAGCTATATTTTTTGTATCGTACACGAAAACTACTCACACCGATAAAATAGCGTGCAGAATCACGGCTTTTTGTTTATGAAATCTAACAAATTTATAAATTTGATTGATTCAAACCCGTTTTCCGGTTTTTTTCCTCACAAAATTGAACTCAAGGAAAAAGCTAACAAATAAGTCAAAACTTTTGCCGTGTTTTAATTCAGAAAGTGCGTGAATTTTCCTCATCGTAAACTGTCGAACAAATGGATGTCCCTCCTAGAAATTAATTAAGATAGAGTGACATAAATGATTCAAGTTTATCAATCGCTACAGATGATTTCTCCTATTATATGAAAGTGCGAATCGAGGATATAGTGCAATATGTACGAAACAACAACATTTCATTGATAAAACTTGCTAAACGTTTTCTCCGAATTTAAACAAAATCATATCGGATTGCATGTTGTTCTTCTTGAATGGCGTTAACGTTCCCTTGTGGATCTTTTACCCTCTCAACGTATGCATTAACTAGCGTCATTTATTGATACTTGGTTGAAATTTCTTAAGCCAAATAACACGCCTTAAATGTATTCCGAGGGGCAAGCTATTGAATACGCGTGACCACAGTGCAAGTCGAAGGAAATTTCCTTGACGAAAAATCCCCCAGCCAGAACGGGAATCGAACCCGAACACCCGGCATGATAATGTGAGACGCTTACCACGGGTGTTGCATGCTGTTAGTTTACCAAAAATAAAAACAACATACAAATTCAGGCAATTATGCACGCTATTTACTAACACTAATGCGACGACTCCTATAACATACCTTGTCACTGACTAAGTACGTTGATACAGGATGAGATTTTTAGAGGTTTGTTTGCATACTTTTATTTCTGACAGCTCACGCATGATTCGTGACATGTGCCAATGTATAAAAACTCACAGGAGGGTTGTGTCCGAGACACGACCGCATAGTTGACGTAGAATTCCGTTAGTCTGTCTGTTGATTTTGGATATGTTCGAAGAATTACATCGTTAAACTCTTTGATAATGATTTGGTGGCCCTGAAAAGGGCCTTTTTGTTTGGTTGTCGAGTATTGTTTGTTCACTCCATCAGTGTTTACCGAATGATGATGACAGAAGGATGGTAAACAGTCGTTGGATGGTGCATATCAGATAAAAGATACCGAAGTGTAACGAGATATGATGAAAACCGTCCTCTTTTATCCTAGAAGAGATGCCACCTGTGATATGTGTAGATGAAATAAAGAAAAAAAAACTCACCAATGTAATATAAGATAATTACCAATACCGAACACAATTATCAATTTTTCTCATCAGTAAAAACATGTTAATTTAATATAGAAATAAGATATTTGAAATGGAAAAGGTAATTTTGTTTTATACTTTTAATTTCAACCCAATGCGAATTTTAATTGGACTAACAACACCTAATACTATATGTAGATCATATGAGAAATCACTATTTTTCACTTTTCCAATTTTTCTCGCCGTATACACTTTCCATGGGTGAAAATGAACACTACAAAACAGACAGCCTCAACCAAACGACGCGTTTTCGAGCGGGAACACACCTTGGTTTTTATTTATGAAAATTGAAACAAATCGTTTCATATATCAAGTCATTTTTAACACAACTGCTACCTATACAATTTTACACTTACACTTGTGCTAAATTTTTCACAATACACGATCGGTCATTGACATGAAATTTCACGAAGCCACCAACATTAAATTTCCAAATTTAAATTTTATTTGCTAGAATTAATCGTATCACGCACCTTACTTGCATTACAAAAATGCCCCCGACTTGCATATATTTGCAATTCCGATTTCCCCCAGGCAGCTTGGTTTTGATGTCTCTGTTAGGGAACACATTTCGGTAGGAACAAAAGCTCCCCACTATTTTTATGTATTTGCAATTCTGATTTCCCCCAGGCTGCTTGATTTTGATGTCTCTGTTGCGGACCCGCCGCATGTCAATTTCGATCAATCAGAAGTGGGTATTTCCGTTAGGATAAGGGTTGAGATTTTTCAATTGTTCGATAGTTAGTTTCATGACATATATTCTTTTTTTTTCGATTGCCGCAAAAAATTCATCAATCCATCATGAAATGACTGAGCAATAAGCGTTTGAAATTGGACCATTTTCACGATGTACTCGATTTTCGATTTTCAATTTGTACCCCAATATGTTCTCGAAAGACGTAATTTTACGTCAAAAAAGAGTTTTGTGTTGTTTTATTGGGTCAGCTGAATCATTGGTCGGTATTCTTTCAAAAACAAAGTTGGTCTCCAAGTTGTTACGGTTACATGAAGTATTTTGTCTATATGTATAAACTACCATCGAGGTTTTGGAAGCACGGTAAATCGAAACCACAAATCTGTTAACTTTGAACAATATTTTCGAGATGTTAGAGGTGGTTTATGATTTAAAAATATTCCTTTATCAAAATTTGATCGTGAGATGTTCACAAATGTTCTTCAACAACAGTTTCGACCAACTAGGAATAATAATGAAAAAATTGAGACAAGAATTCCTCATAGTACACTTATGAAACATGCAGTAAATAGTAATACAAAGTCTGAACTTCCGTGTTAATCGCGATTGGCATTTACATAAAATCTTCATCGAAAAGAAACGAGCAGATATATAAAAATCATTGTTTTGAATAAGCATTTCATACACATTTTTAATTTGTGTGTGTTTTATAAGAGAGTTATAGCTAAAAAGGGTTGAGCTTTGAGCTTTCTAGCTCTAAAATTATCCATTCAGTTGATCCTTTCTTATTATTAACTAGCTGACCTGGCAAACTTCGTCCCGCCCAAAATTTGTTCAATACCTTCAAACATTCATGTTTTCTTAAGCGCAAGTTCATGAGTCCAATCGCAGAACTGTTCATTGATTGATCTTCTAATCGACACCGTTTAATTTACCTTTTAATAAAAAATTCCTAGTACTTCTACCAAAACTCATCTTTAAAATATCAGATTTTTTTCAGACACAATTTTCGTTCAAGATTTTTCAACCACTTGCAAACAACATGTTTCTCCGTTACATGGAATAAATGTTTGATACAGAAAATATGATAGAATGAAGACAGAACCCTTCCCTCTTCTCCCCTTAGAGAGAGGGGAGGAGTGTCTATTCACCATAGAAACGTTTTGTGCCCCCTAAAATCTTCACATGTCAAATTTGGCTCCATTTGCTTGATTTGTTTTCGAGTTATGCAGAAATTTGTTTTCATTTTGTATGACAGCCCACCTTAAGAGGGGAAGGAGGAGTGTCGAACCACCATAGAAACATTTATTGGATCCTAAAAACTCCACATGCCAAATTTGGTTTCGTTTGCTTGATTAATTCTCGAGTTATGCAGAAATTTGTGTTCCATTTGTATGGGAGGCCCCCTTAGAGTGGGGGGAGGAGTGTCGAACCACCATAGAAACATTTATTGGATCCTAAAAACTTCACATGCCAAATTTGGTTTCGTTTGCTTGATTAATTCTCGAGTTATGCAGAAATTTGTGTTCCATTTGTATGGGAGACCCCCTTAGAGTGGGGGGAGGCGTGTCGAGCCACCTTAGAAATATTTCTTCCCCATAAAATCTCCACATGCCAAATTTAGTTCCGTTTGCTTGATTAATTCTCGAGTAATGCAGAAGTTTGTGTTTCAGTGTATGGCAGCCCCCCCCTTAGAGAGAGGGGAGAGTATCTAACCACCATGGAATCATTTATTGCACCCTAAAACCTGCAGATGCCTAATTTGGTTACATTTGCTTGATTAATTCTTGAGTAATGTAGAAATTTGTGTTTCATTTGTCTGGCAGCCCCCCCTTAGAGAGGGGGGGTGGAGTGTCTAACCACCATAGAAACATTTATTGCACCCTAAAACCACCCTAAAACATGCCAAATTTTGTTTCATTTGCTTGATTAATTCTCGAGTAATGCAAAAATTTATGTTTCATTTGTATGGCAGCCCCCCCTTAGAGAGGGGGGAGAGTATCAAACCACCATAGAATCATTTATTGCACCCTAAAACCTGCAGATGTCTAATTTGGTTGCATTTGCTTGATTAATTCTTGAGTAATGTAGAAATTTGTGTTTCATTTGTATGGAAGCCCCCCCCTTAGAGAAGGGGAGGAGTGTCTAACCACCATAGAAACATTTATTGCACCCTAAAACCTCCACATGCCAAATTTTGTTCCATTTGCTTGATTAATTCTCGAGTAATGTAGAAATGTGTGTTTCATTTGTGTGGCAGCCCCCCCTTAGATAGGACGGAGGGGTCTCAAACTATCATGGAAACCTTCCCCGGCCCCAAATACCCCTACATACCAATTTTCATGTCGATCGGTTCAGTAGTTTCCGAGTCCATAAGAATCAGACAGACAGACAGAAATCCATTTTTATATATATAGATTACCAAAGCAAATAATTACTGTGAATGCAATGCCAAAGAAAATAATCGTTTTATTACAATAATGTAATGTATTTACGGTTAGTATCTTGTAAATCAGATTACATTGAAGGAATGCAATATTTTGTTGAAATCTCAACTAGTCACTAATAGTATTGAGGCAAGTAATACTACGTTGAGACGGTGAAGTTCAGAAGACGGAACGTTAGTGCCATTGTAGAGAGAAGATCTGTAAGCTATTTTATTACATGACACTCGAATTTATATTCAGCAACATACCCCATGAAACGAAAACGAGGGTAAACAACATTCATATTTGAGGTATTTATCATAAACTTTTTTGTTCTGTCGTTGCTACGCGTTGTTTTATATGTGTTATTTCACCCCGGAGAATTACTTCCAGGTAAATTGTGTACTTTGTGTGTTGTTTTTTCATAGATGAAACTCTGAGGTGAGACATCCTACCGATTCCGACCGATACCCGAAAGTATCTTTTGTAAACTGAACAGCCATAATCGGTTTAGCTTATAAAGAAAAACAAACGATGTGAGAACTAGCCGTGAACGAATAATGGCCTCCGATCCCACGTACAAAAAACCTTTCCACTGTTGGGAAAACTCAATCAAACCGATTGTTATTGGTTTGTTTTCCCGTCGTTCCTTTCGGAACGGCTCTCCGCCGCCGTGCCATGACTCAATTACGAATGCCGGTCAAAAGTTCAAATCCCCTTCTAATCCCCGGCACCGGGCAAATCGAATCCGGAAACAGGGGCACCAAACACTTATCCCCTTTCTACGAGCGGGTGATAAAAAATCTTCCATCCTGAATAAAATTGATGTTAATTGCCGAAACTTTTGTCCGGGTAACTTTTATTATTTCTTCACCCCCTTTGGGAGCGCACTGTTGGAATGGGTGGACAGAGTGGGGTTCATGGTGGCAGAAAAGGCAGGCAAAGTTTTCACGTCCTTTGTCACCGTGCAAGTCAACACCTTCCAAGAGGCGGCCATTAGTCGGACTCCTCCCGTAAGTTTCTGTGTGATAAAAGCGTATAATTCCTTGATGTTGATGTCCTCCGGGTGTTTTTTTGCATTTGTATACTTTACATTCATTACTTTCAGAGGTTCAACATCGTACTGTTTTTGTTGGATTGGAATGCTACGGAAGCCACATGAATGCGACCCGTTTGATTCTCCATCTTCAAGACTCCTACAGAATCTTTTCAACCACAATCTTGCCTAAAGCAATAGATAGTCCAGTAGCATTCCGCGGGACCACCGAGGTATTGTTTTTCTCCGCTCGGAAGAAAAGAAAAATGATCCGAATGACACCTTCCAGAGTCACAAGAAGCAAAGCCTTCCGAGAAGATTAGCTAATTGGACACCATCCTTTTGTGTCCATCCCGAAACGAACGCAAAAAAAATGATGATAAAGATTGGGCGATAACCCCTTAACCCCTTCCTCCGCGTGACAATGGATGACGACAGCGTTACATGAGTACCATTAGATGAATCTTAGTGCTCGCTTAAGCATCTTGATTTTATCTTCACAGTCAATGGCTTTGTGTGTTGTTGTACTTTTTTTGTTGGGATGTATCCTACCGGATCCGAAAGCTGCTCGCCATGCAATGAGCGGACAAAGGATACTTAATTGCTTCTGCCAAATAAACTCGAACGCTGGTAACTCTTGATTGTAATTTTCCGAGACATCGAATTCAGAGTCGGGTGGGAAAATGGAGATTGAGATATTCGAATGGATACACTTGAGAGGGGTGGCGGGTGAGTGGTGTGGAATGCCTGACATTTGTCATTTAAAGGTGAACGAATATTCCAAAATGAAAATGCCGACATCCGACAGCATAATCATCGCGGCGGTTCCGTGAATTTCGTCGCAGAGGTAAATAATGTCAGCATGGAGTGATTTCATTTGAATTCGAAGGGTGATTTGGTTTTTGGCTGTACTGAGCACTGCGCCGAGAAGTATGCACATCGGTCCGATGTGATCGATGTACAGGGAGCTGTTCACATACCACGTGGACAGAAAAAGCACGATTTTAAAATCCTCCCTCCTCCTCCGTAGACAAGCGTGGACATTTTCATACCCCTACCACCCTTTGTCCACGTGGATATTTTTCCTTTTTCAATTAAAATAATTAAGATCAGATTACATTGAATTCCATTTTAATTTTATTGAAGTTTATTTTATTTCAAATTTTACTAGCTGTGCCCTGTTGTACCAGTTGTATTAAGTAGCATATCAAAACACATGTGTCATTTAATTTGAAATTTTTGAGTATGCAATATTTTTTTGTTTTTTCCATTATCCGCGAAGATATAAAGGCTATCTGGTTTGCCAACACGGAAATACGGAATGTAGGGGAACCACGGGTAAGACGGACAGTGGGGGTATGATGGACAGGTGGTTGATTTGTATAGTTGCATTATGCATTTCAAATTTCTGTTGATGGGAACCCCTTCTACATACTATTCTGGAATATTTAAACCATCCTATGACAATGAATACTGATCAAAAGTGAAATAGGGAAACAAAAACCGAAAATTAAACATGATTCCGCGTGTGGATGCAATTTTTGCGGCTTCGATATTAAGCATTTTGAGTGGTTTAATTGCAAAATTGAATTCGCTGATGGTCATATCTCGATTTGGGAGTTGACAGAGAAGCGATATTAGGTATGTACGGAAAAGAAAATACATTTGTAAGTGGTAAATTTGAATTATTGAAATAATTGCATTGATGGGGTTGAAATGGACAGTCATATCCATAATCACATCCAATGCATGAGTGAAAGTGAAGGGAAGAATATTGAACTCTTTTTTATATTGCTTTCTCTTTTTGTTCTATTTCAGTTATTGAACGCACAAACCCTGTGAGAGAGCGAAATAATTCTTCTCGCGAGCGATAAACTTTTACGCTTCGTATATTTTGACCTGTCCATATTCCCCCCACTACATGTCCATTATACCCGCATCGATAAAAATGTTCTACTTTTCGGCTTGTAACATGAAAAAACACATTTTCATAAAACATTTGGCAAATTATTTCGAAAACCAGTATGTTGAACTGTAAGAAACTGCTTTTAAGTTTTGGAAAACATGAGTTTCCAAAGTTACAATCGAAGTTTTCCTTAAGATGTCCGTCTTACCCCCATCTCCCCTACGGTTGACTAGGTGACGAACAATACGCGTTTGAATATAAACTACACAACTTCAAAGATTGATCTTGAGCTTTCCTAATTGTAATTGCAAACGCCAATTTAAAATAATTTTTAGAATGCAATTTTAGTTCACGATTTTTTAAACACTGGCAAAACAATGTGTTGATATCACATAGAATACATATTTGATACAATAATGTTTATTTAAGTTCACAGCTTTATTTCAGAAGTGTACTCACTCCATCTGGAAATCCATTAACATCTTCGCCAGTAATAATCAAATTAGCCTGATAAATTCCATTCCATTTGATTCAAATAAAATTCGAGTAGAATCATTTTTGCAGAGATATTCCGCGATCGAATGAAAAGGATTTCTGTCTGTCCGTCTGATTCTTAAGGACTCGGAAACTACTGAACCGATCGACATGAAAATTGGTATGTAGGAGTTTTTGGGGCCGGGGAAGGTTTTCATGATAGTTTGAGACCCCTCCCCCTCTCTAAAGGGGGGCTGTCATTCAAATGAAACACACATTTCTACATTAGTCGAGAATTAATCAAGCGAATGCAACCAAATTAGGGATCTAGAGGATTTAGTGTGGAATAAATGATTCTGTGGTGGTTGTATACTCCTCCCCCCTCTCTTAGGGGGGGCTGACATACAAATGAAATACAAATTTTCACATTACTCGAGAATTAATCAAGCAAATGCAACCAAATAGGCCTCTGGAGATTTTAGGGTGCAATAAATGTTTATGTGGTGGTTCGACATTCCTCCCCCTCTCTAAGGCTGGACTGTCATACATATGAAGAACAAATTTTTGCATAACTCGAAAACTAATCGAGCGAATGGAGCCAAATTTGGCATGTGAGGGTTTTAGGGGGCACGAAACGTTTCTATGGTGAATAGACACTCTTCCTCCTCTCTAAGGGGAGTAGAGGGGAAAGGTCTGTCTTTATTCTATCATATTTTCTGTATCAAACATTTATTCCATGTAACGTTTGCAAGTTGTTGATAAATCTTGAACGAGAATTGTGTCTGAAAATAATCTGATATCATAATGAATTTTTTAGTAAAAGGCAAATTCAAAGGGGTCATTCACTTGTTTCACAGTTCACAGTTCCAAGCAGAAAATCCATAAGCATATAGAATGAATTCAACAACACAGGGACTTTTACTTCAAATTTTGGATAACTTCAATCGGTCCGAACACATATTGTCTCTGAATGACATTAGCGCTCGTGAATTCGAATGATTTTGACATTTTTTTTTTAATTCGTTTATTTTTACAGGCTCAGTTACTTAAGTTTAAAGGAGCCGAATTCTTAAATATATTTTTAAAACTATATATATATAGAACCAATTTTCTTACATCTATGGTTAGTAAGGTGGAAAACCGATTACTCGCGATGTACTCGAGTTTAGAAGGGTGACATATTTTTAGGAGAAGGATGGGATATAAGGAAATTGTAACAATGTTGATGAACACTCAATTTATAAATCTATTCGTATATCTATAGTGTATTTACATTTCAACTTATTCTACTATTTATAGCAAGGGGACGAATTACCCACAAAGGAAGGAAAGGAGGGTATAAGGATGTAGGGACAATCACACACGAAGATCTATAGCTTTAAGGAAAACATATATATGGGACATGTAATCAAGGTCTAACCGAGCCAACACATCTCTCACCGGCACATTGGGCTGTCTTCCTCGGGCCCGAAGGGAGTTTTCTAAATTCGATCTGGCGACAAGATACAGCTCGCACGACCAAACAACGTGCTCGATGTCGTGGTAACCTTGGCCACAAACACAAAGATTGTTGTCGGCAAGATTAATACGAAAGAGTAGCGCATCTAACGAACAGTGATTGGACATGAGTCGGGAGAAGGTGCGAATAAAGTCCCGACTCAAGTCCAGACTTTTGAACCATGGTTTGAGGCTAACCTTAGGCATAATCGAGTGAAACCACCGGCCCAATCCATCTTCATTCCACTTGCGTTGCCAGTTAGCGATGGTATTTTTGCGAACTAAAGAATAAAATTCATTGAAGGCGATTTGACGCTGATAAATATCGCCTTCCATTGCACCTACCTTTGCCAATGAGTCAGCCCTCTCATTACCCGGAATTGAGTAATGTGAAGGGACCCAGACAAAGGTAATGACATAACAGCGTCTGGATAAAGCACTCAAAATTTCTCGTATTCTCTCAAGGAAGTACGGCGAGTGCTTTTCCGGCCTCAGTGAACGGATAGCTTCGACAGAGCTAAGACTATCCGTTACAATGTAATAGTGTTCAACAGGTCGTGAGGCGACGCTGTCCAGCGCCCAGTATATCGCTGCCAATTCAGCAATATATACCGAGCAAGGATTCTGAAGACTGTGTGAGGTGCTAAAAAATACGTTGAACACTCCAAATCCTGTGGACTCATTCATAGAGGACCCATCAGTAAAGTATATATTATCACAATTGATACGCCCATACTTTGCATTGAAGATTGTAGGAACGAACCCCAATCTAAGATAATCTGGATTTTCATGGATTTTCTCCTTCATGAACAGATCGAAATGTACAGAGGAATTGATGTAGTCAGGAAAACAAACACGGTTGGGAATATACGAAGAAGGAACAACCTGCATAGAGGTGAATTCATGATATGAATTCATGAATCCAGAATGAAAATTTAGCTCGATCAATTGCTCAAAATTTCCGATCACCAATGGATTCATAACCTTACACCGGATGAGGAACCGAAGAGATAATAAATTGAAGCGATCTTTTAGTGGGAGTAGGCCTGCCAAAACCTCGAGACTCATGGTATGCGTTGAGGGCATACATCCCAACGCGATACGGAGACAAAGATACTGAATTCGCTCGAGTTTAATGAGGTGTGTTTTGGCAGCTGATTGAAAACAGAAACTGCCATACTCCATCACTGAGAGAATAGTTGTTCGATACAACATAATAAGATCTTCGGGATGGGCTCCCCACCAGGTGCCGGTAATTGTACGGAGAAAGTTTATTCTTTGTTGACATTTTTTACTCAGATATCTAATATGGGCCCCCCAAGTACATTTGGAGTCGAACCAGACCCCATAATACTTGAATGACATAGCATGAGTGATCGGTTTACCCAAAAGTTGAAGCTTTGGTTTTGCTGGTCTATGCTTCCTAGAAAAAACCACCATCTCTGTTTTCTCCGTGGAGAATTCGATCCCTAGCCCAATGGCCCAGGTTGAAAAATTGTTCAAAGTATCTTGTAAGGGTCCTTGCAGGTCGGATTCGTTTGGTCCTACGACAGACACCACTCCATCATCTGCAAGTTGTCTTAGGCTGCAATTTTGTGTAAGGCAATTGTCGATGTCGCTTACATAGAAGTTGTACAAAAGGGGGCTTAAACATGAGCCCTGGGGGAGGCCCATGTAAGAGACCCGACTTACTGCCGAATCTCCGTGAGAAAAGTTCAAATGTTTCTCACAAAGCAAGTTATATAACATATTATTCAATAGAGGCGGCAGACCCCGAGAGTGTAATTTGTCTGACAAAACCTCTATTGAAACAGAATCAAAGGCCCCCTTTATGTCCAAGAATACTGAAGCCATTTGTTTTTTTCCGGCGTAAGCCATTTGAATTTCTGAAGAAAGCAACGCAAGACAATCATTCGTCCCCTTGCCCCTGCGGAACCCATATTGTGTATCTGAGAGTAGGCCATTCGTTTCAACCCATCGATCAAGGCGAAACAAGATCATTTTCTCCAACAATTTCCGTATACAAGACAGCATTGCTATTGGGCGGTACGAATTGAAGTCGGACGCGGGTTTTCCGGGTTTTTGAATAGCTATAACTCGTACTTGTCTCCAATCATCTGGAACAATATTATGCTCCAGTAACCGATTGAATAAGTTCAATAAGCGATGTTTCGCCACATCAGGAAGATTTTTCAGCAAGTTGAACTTAATTCTATCCGATCCCGGAGCAAAATTGTTACATGAAAGGAGAGCAAGAGAGAATTCTACCATCGAAAACTCGGAATCAAGATCGCACCTATCTTGTGGTATATTTCGAACAATTTTTTGCACAGGAGCGGAATCAGGACAAACCTTCCGTGCAAAATTAAAAATCCATCGATGTGAATATTCTTCGCTTTCATTCGTTGAAGAGCGATTTCTCATGTTTCGAGCCACTTTCCATATTTTTTTCATTGACGTTTCTCGTGACAAACCTCCCACGAAATTTCGCCAATAAGCACGTTTTTTCCCTTTGATCAAGTTTTTAAATTGATTTTCAAGGTCCAAATACGTCTGAAAATTTTCAGGGGTTCCACGTTTCCGAAAAGCTTTAAATGCATTCGATTTTTCTACATAAAGCTTGGAACATATGCTATCGCACCATAGATTGGGAGGCCTTCGACGAATAGTGGAACCTGGGATGGGTTTCGTTTGAGCGCGAACCGCGCTGTCATAGATCAAACGAGAAAGGAAGTTATACTCCTCCAATGGAGGTAAACCATCTCTGGAATTGATGGCTAGAGCAATCGCGTCCGTATATTTTTTCCAGTCAATGTGTCTTGTGAGGTCATATGCCATGTTTATAGATTCAGAAGAATTCGACCCAATGGTGATGGAAATTTTGATTGGCAAGTGACCACTACCGTTGGGGTCCTGGATTACATTCCACTTGCAATCTAACGATAGTGAATTCGAGCAAAGCGAGAGGTCAAGAGCACTTGGGTTAGCAGGAGGTTTAGGCACACGTGTTGTTTCCCCAGTGTTCAAAACGGTCATATTGAAGTTGTTACAAAGGTCATATATCAACAATGAACGATTGTCGTCGTACTGTTCCCCCCAGGCAGTTCCATGAGAGTTGAAGTCTCCCAAGATCAATCGTGGCTCAGGAAGGAGTGAGCACATGTCATCAAGATGTTTGCGGCTAACCGCAGCTCTCGGAGGCCAATACAAGCTGACAATACAGAGGTCTTTGCCTCTGATGTTTGCATGACAAGCAACAGCTTCGATCCCTCCAATAGGTGGAAGGTCAATTCGAAAAAATGAGTGGCACTTATTGATCCCCAAAAGCACCCCTCCGTATCTATCATCACGGTCCAAGCGTATAATATTAAAATCGTGGAAAGAGATATCATCTCGCGAAGAAAGCCAAGTTTCGGACAGAGCAAAAACATCACAATTGAAGTTATGAATTAAAAATTTGAATGTATCCAATTTAGGGATAAGACTACGACAATTCCACTGAAAAACAGTGATATCTCCGACCTCTCTATCTAAATTAGACATCAAGAGAGATAATCATTGCAAGGAGGGGCCATGTTTGCATCAATTGCTGTAAAATTGTCTTTAATACTGGAAGCATTGAGATGACAAGGGTTCTGATGGAGTCGGAAACATTAAAACACTTGAAGATTTGATCCAAAAGGTCAGACATCTTTATAAATCCCGATTGGGAAGTTGAGCTGGACGGAAAAACAGGGACAGTTGGGATTTTTGATGTCCCCTCGAGTGCTGGGTCGTTCGTAGGTGAACTATTCCCACGGAAGCCAGGAGGAACCTGATTTTGCTTGTCCGCTGCACTCGATTTTTTAGGCAAGCTAACTGGGGGTATCACCGGGGGGACTTGTTCTTGAACTTTGGGAGTGGTCACTTTTTTGCGCCGGGGATTCCCTTTGAAAATAAACGGTGTGCCCCCGCTAGCTGTGTCCGCTTCCATTTCATCAACTGGCAACGTGGAAAAGATATTGTGTGTTGAGATTGGTTGTTGTTGTTGTTGGGCCAGTGGAGAAGCGCCCTTTAAAATTTCCGCAAAAGTGCGCTTCGAGCGTTCCTTTAAAGAGCGCTTCTGTTTCTCCCAGCGACTCTTGTAAGTTTCACAAGCTGAGAGCGCGTGTGGGGATCCTCCGCAATATGGACACTTATGCTCAGTCGCACTGCAGGATTTCCCCTCATGTTGCTCTCCGCAAGTGGCATAGCGCTCCTTGTTGGCACAATAATCTGAAGTGTGACCAACTGACTTGCATTTGTTGCAAGTCATGGGCTTTGGCACGAAGAGTCGCACAGGTAGTCTCAATTTGTCCACCATAACGTAGTCAGGGAGGGCGGCACCAGCAAAGGTGACTCGAAACGAGTCTGACGGCGTAAATTTAGTTTGGTCCCCATCATGGGAGAGTTTCCCGAGTTGGCGACAGTCCAAGATCTTTACTTCCATTGAGGGAAGCTTCTTGAACTTGCCTTTTCCTTCTTTTTTTATTTGTTCGCTCGTCAGACCCGTTTCAGTTATCACCCCCTCAATTTCTACGTTATGGGAGGGTATAAATGTTCTATATTCGAGAGTGAAGTGTTGGTCAGCAACAATCTCGTTTGCGTGTTTCCGTTCATTCACGACAACCCGCAATTTGTTCGGTCTAACCCTGCGAATTTCAGATACAGAAGAGTATCTGGCCAGATCTTTCATGATCTGAATCACGTTAAGGCTTTTTCCTTTTGGTTTTGGCCGGAGGAAAACAACCCACGGGCCAGTTCCAGGTGCATCTTCTGGATAAACTCTGACACGTGGAGCGGAGACAACAGAGGGAGAAGACGATGACGAGGATTGGGTTGGATCGGAAACATCAGAAGGGGGAAGCGAAATCGATGATGGGAGAGGGGGAGTGGAAGTAACAGTGGGTTCAGAAGGGAGGATTGCTATTTTCTTAGAGGGGGGCTTGGAAGGATGAGCAGATTCGTCCCCAGAAGAATTATCTTCTTTTTGAGGGACTCGTTTATGTTTTTTCCCAGATCTTGAATGGGATTCATTATCGGAGATCTCCATCTCTGGAGATCCTCCACTATTCTCCATTTTACAAAAATTTTTGTCTTATTTCTAATCTATTATTGATTTTAACAATAATCTCAAAAAAAAAATAACAAAACAAACAAACAAAAAATTATGATGATAATATTAAGTAATGAACATATGAGTTGAACAATAATATTAATATTAAATATGTGTACCTTAATATAAAAGTTGTTCCGATACTGCGCTCTACTGCCCTAACCAGGGAGAGACAGAGGCTACGCGCTATGGATCAACCCTATAGCGCAAGAATAGCTCACACGGTCACGTGATGATAATTCCCGTTAACGACAGCCACACGATGGCGATCCCGTTATGCCAATGTTCAACAGCCGCCAAGGGCTGCAAGCTGCAAGAGCGCTGCTTCCTTTGTTCCACTTCACAAAAGGTCAATTCGAAAGCGGACAGCAATGACCTTCACTCGTACACTATACCAATCGCACAATAGTAAAAGTGGCAACGCACAATAACGACACTGAACTTTACTCGTCAAGAGTTGGATAGCGAATGATTTTGACATTGTATTTTTATTATTTTGGGCCTATATTATACAATAGATTAGCCTTAATCTTTCAAACGATATCTTTATAAATCGAAACTTTTCCGGTTACATACCGTTTCAATAATTAGTTTTATGGATATGATTTGAGTTACAATCAAAATTTCAAAGCTGAAATAAACAAATTGAGTTATCACCGTTCCGGTTTGGTGGAAAAACTGAGGCTAAATATTTACTTAATCAACCGATTATCTAGCCAATTATCACTTCTAAACTCATAAAATTTAGTCCGCAGTTGCGCAATATATTCTTTGTTCACATTTATTGAAATAAACCTCAAATTTTCAAGGTAAGTTTAATGAAATGCGCTATATAACAATACCAATTAGAATAGATATTGGATGAGCTATCAAATTTTGTTCGAAAGCAAGTTGAGTATTTTAGATCTCTCTGATATGATTGTGAAGACATTTGAAAACATTTTTTCGTACCATGTGAAGACATTTGAAAAAAAAAACAACTGGCATCCCTGGTTACAGCGTTCCAAAAACCACTCAAAATTTTCGATGTCGCATTCTGGTCCTTTTTTTGTTGAGTGCATTTCTTCGTCCACTCCGGAATATGATCGGTCACAGCAAA
The DNA here is from genome assembly GCF_029784135.1 of Toxorhynchites rutilus septentrionalis. Lineage (NCBI taxonomy): Eukaryota > Metazoa > Arthropoda > Insecta > Diptera > Culicidae > Toxorhynchites > Toxorhynchites rutilus. The sequence continues at coordinate 103,942,866 of NC_073746.1, forward strand.
TGCCGATTCATCTTCACTCTGAATTTTTGATTCACCTCTAGTCGGTAGCGCAATACGAAACCTTTTCCGCCATGGTTCGGAGAATTTTCAGAGGGCATTAAAAGCGTATTAAATTTTTTTATTATTTTTCAAATCCTTATTGACCATTCTGTGAAAGTGGAAGATAACAATAGAAACAATAGAGCCAGTCAAAAGTGTTGGAAGTCACTATAATACAGAAAAAATAGGAACAACATTGTGGTTCGTTCGTTGTTGGATTATAGAGGCTTTAAACTCTGAGAGTTCATTCGCCTCTCAATAACATAGTGCGCCAAATGGAAAAAATAATGGACGGAAATCATGCCAACTCGACAGGCAGCACCATCTCAGATGGCAATGAAACTCTGTGGATGTAATTGGTTATTCAAGAAACATTGCATACTTGATATCTTCAAAAAAGAATTATACTACTTTTTGAAAAGGGCCAAAGTTTTTTTTTTCTTAACTTTTTACAAAAAAAATTTTGATTGAAAAACTATAATGCCTACAAGAATCTAGTCAGAGGATGAAATGAAGGAAATTGTTTCAATTTTTTAAACCCAATTTAATACCTGTTTCCAATAAATCACCTATACAATGGGAGATGTCCACTTTAACAGGGAGAAAGTTTCTCAAACAACAACTTTTTCATGTTTTCGTTGAATAAATATCAAATAATAGATGTAGTGTATTCGACAAGATTTTAGATCTAATCAAAATATGAACTTCTGTCCAAGGCGTAAACTTTCTATCATTTATAGTTTCTGAAATATATGGCATATTGTGTAAATTTCGAGTTTGACATGTCCTTTACTTTTACAAGTTTGCAGAACGTTTCAATAATTTACGCACTAAAATGTTACGAGTAAAACATTAATAGTAATTTTTCAAAGAAAACATGAAAAAGTTGTTGTTAGGAAAACTCATTCCCTGTAGCAGTGCCCTTCTTCCGATGTATGGGCGACTTGCTGGTAATTGTATGGGATATTAATATATATTTTTCGAAAATTATAGAAAAAACCGTTTTTTGAAAAAAATTTATAAATAATTTTTCTAATTTCTTTTATAAATTATTTAATATTTTTTGATGAAAACATGAACAATTTCATACTTTTCATTCTTTAATGGGGGACCCCTGAAAAATAATGAATTTTTGCGAATTTTTTTTTATGTTTCGTTTCGTTTTTTGAATGCACAAATAATGATTATTGAGCTGTTGACAGCTGGATGCTTAGATGCTGTCTGAAAATCGGTACCTTGCTAGTGGTATCAGTTCTGAAGCAACGTGGTGTCGTAGAACGAATTCCTATGAATATTTTGAAACTTTAGAACAATATCTAAAGCGCTACATAGGGGTTTTTGAAAATTCGAAAAATTGATAAATGGCGGCCATTTTTGTCAAAATTGAGTTATTTTTCATGAAAAATCGCTGTTTAGAACCTCATAAAAAACCGAAAAAATGAGCTTTAATTTGATATATCGATCATTTGATTCGGTCCAGTAGTTCAAAAGTAATAAATTTTTGAACAGTCATTTTTGGAAAAAACGATGAAAAATAACGATGATGAACCGGAGGTTCAAATTCTTTTGAAAAATAATAACCCGAAAACGAAAAAAACGCCTCTCTGGATTCGACATATGTCACGTGAAAAATCCTCAACTTTTTAGAAAAAAATATGACGCCCTTGGTCCCGAGACTATGAAAACTATGAAAAACGAATGAAGACTATGAAAAACGAATGTAATCAATAATAACGAGAACAGAACTAAAATTTTCTGCAGGTGTAGTGCCCAGGTGATTTGCTTTAATTTGATATGTCGATCATCTGTATCGGTTAAGTAGTTCGAAAGTTATGAATTTTTGAAAAAAAAAAACCATTTTTGGAAGAAAAAAAAGTTTATTTATTATCAACCCTAAAATGGAAATGGTCACCCTACTGAAAAAATAAAAAAAATACGGGTCTTATGTTTTGCGATAAAGAGCAAAACTACCAATTTTTACAATATAAGTGAATACACTACATCACTATCTTGACTTTGAACAAAAATGATAGGTTGTAATTTTCTTAAAGAAAACATGAAAAAGTTGTTGTTAGAAAAACTTTTTCCCTGTAAAAATGCCCATCTTCAGATGTATGGGTGACTTCTTGGAAATTGTGGGAGCTATTCAAATTTTTTTGGAGAAAAATGAATTACAATTTTCAAAATGACAATTTTTCCAGTGTAATTTTTCAAAAAAAATATTTTCTCATTTTATTTCTGAAAACTAAAATGATTTCCTGCATTTTATCATTTACCCAGAATTTTGTAGGTATTGAAAATTTAATTAAAAAAAACTTTGGCCCTTTTCAAAAAGTAGTCTATTTTTTTTTTTGATGATTTCAATTATACGAAGCTACTCAAATGGCCAAGGTATTCATTTCTAAAAAATTCTAAAAAATTACAACTTTTTTGTCCATTGGCGAATTTCATGCAAACTCGTGTGGGTAAATTTTCCTCAAATAGTAGACAATTTTCGACTGCAATGTTTATATGAATGAGGATTTTTCAAAAAATTCAAAACTTTCTCTCACTATTACTTGAGACTATAACTATAACTATAACTATGAGACGAACACAACAAAATAAAGACGGCTCAAAACGGACTATTCCTTCTTCGGGTTTTGCGCTTAGCAACACATTTGGCCGAAAAGTATCTACACTTTCAGTATGATTTAATTCTAGCTTAAAAAGACTCGAAAAACATTCGAAAATGACCAAAAGTAGAGAGTTTTCAGTAAATTTTATCTTGAAATAACTGTATCTTAGAAACGGTAGCATTTAGCAACATTTTTCTGTTTCGCAGCTTTTTGTCTGCAATTTATGCATACTTCCATAAAATCGGATCTAAAAACCAATTATAAGAAATATTTCAACTTTTTTTAAAAATCCAGCTTTATAACTTTTTTTTTAAATATAACTTTTTTTTTAATATAGCTTTTTTGTTCATTATTTTTCCAGTTTGGCGCAATTGGCAATAAACTTTATTAGTAATTTTCGTTTAGACCCTTCTCAAAAGTAAGGCTAGAGTCGAAATGGAAAACCGATTAAGCAAATTTTCTTTTTTGGGTAATAAAAATTTGGTCAGCAAAATTTGAACCAAAAAATACGAAATAAAAGAAATAAAATTCATGAAAATCGTCACTTACGGTGGAATAGCTTCATCTTCTTCTTGAATGGCGTTAACGTTCCCTGTGGAACTTTTGCCGTCTCAACGTATGCATTAACTAGCGTCATTTATTAATACTTAGTTGAGATTTTCTAAGCCAAATAACACGCCTTGAATGTATTCCGAGGGGCAAGCTCTAGAATACGCGTGATCACAGTGCAAGTCGAAGGAAATTTCTTTGACGAAAAAATCCCCCGGCCAGAACGGGAATCGAACCCGAACACCCGGCATGATAATGTGAGACGCTATCCACTCGGTCACGGGTGCACCTTATATATAATAGCTTCATGGTTTCCTGGAAAATGGTAGGAAATACCCATTATGAGTGTATGAGTGATCAAAAGCCGATGGCGACGATGAAAAGCTTGAGGCTCAAATGCGCTTTGTGTCTGATTCCTATGTTTCTAACATAGTGCGTTACACTTTGGATTTATTTTAAATATACGCAACATTTTACTTACATTCTAATTATAAACATTCACCTAATAACATTTACATTAATTGTTTGCAACATATCACATAATAGAAAATTGTTATTTGTCAAATCTCACGTGTTTGTAAGATTAAACAAGAAACACAAATTCTGCTAAAATTTTAAGACACACTGATAACTCTTCCCCTGCGTTCATCCTGCTCCTTTTTGTGCTTCAGCTTACGCATATGGACACTTTCGTGGTGCCTGAGATGATCGTCCCGGAAGAAGACTTTGTCGCAAAAACTGCATTTAAGCCGTGACTTGTGGTTTGGGGAATGTTTCAACAGATGACGCGAGAGATCAATCTTGTGATGGTACTGCTGGGGGCAAACGGTGCACTTGAAAGGTTTTTCCGTGAGGTTGTGCTTCGGGATGTGTTTCTCCAGTTTTTGTGCCGTTTCGTATTTCTTGCCGCATTTGCCGCACACGAATACCCGGTCTGAGTGCGTCTGCCTCTTGTGTTGCGCCAGACCATGCTTGGTTTTGGTGTAGTGGCCACACAGGTCACATTGGTGTTCACTGAATTTTAATCTACAATATTTCATGGGTTTGAGAGATGACTTCAAGTGATCGGAGGGTATTGTTGATGATGGTGACGTGACGGTAGCTTCAGTGGAGGCAGGGAATAATTTGGGTTGACAGCCGTTCTGTAATTGGAAATCTGTGGTTGAAGTTGGCATTTGATCCTTTTGTTCTGTAGGCACTTGCTGCGGCTGTAACAAATCATCCTGTATCGTGTAAGGCTGTGATAACATCAGGTCATTCGATTGATATATCGTAAATATCGACGGTTGTTGACCGGATGGATGTTCCGACACCGTTAATGGTTGTAGGTAATATACTTGTTGTCCTGGTACAGTGGTTGACGTTAGATCACAATTCGATTGCATTGTAGTAATCGGTGCTTCGAAATTTTTTTCACTTATTATTTGGTCCAGTATTTTTTCATCCAAATTATCGAGCTGCTGTAGTGTTGTTTCTTTCTGTTGTTCGTGTTGAAATATTAGTTGTTCCTGCGACGGGTAATTCATTTCCGACTCGATAGGCTGGCTCGTGAGTTCATTGATTAGTTCAGATAGATCGTGTTCTATTTGTATTTCATCAACTGGAAGCCATGATGGCTGCTGATGACAACTGCTGCTTGATTGCACAGCTGATCTTATTTCTGGTTTTGTACAGGTTTTGTAGCTTTTCGCGCATTCCCATAATGGAAATTTGTCGATTGAACTTTCGTCGAAACTCATAATTTTTGTGATTGTGACTTCTAAAGTTCAAAATAATGCAGCAAACGACCTATTTAACTTCGAACAAGCTTTTCACTACACATTAAAAAAAATGTGATTTGTTATTGAACTATCTGTGCTCTCCTTGTTCCAGCTGATAAACTTATCTATTGTTCCATCATAAACAACAATCGTTTTAATGCAAATCTAGAGATGTCAGTCTTCTAGCAATATCCTATTCAAGTAAATGGAATGTGTGGGGAGATAAATTATTTTTTCCTAATTCCGATTGATAATGCGATATAATGGTAGTTTAGCGATGAAAAAACTATTTCAACTCTATTGTAGTGATTAAGGTTCTCAGATTCATACCGCCATAGTCTGGCACCAAAGATTAAAGAAACAACGGAATAAGATACATTTATTCCAATCGTATATTGATATTTTCGTAAAGTTTGTTCGAAGTAAAGGGCGAACACGAAATTATCGCGACACCGAAAATGTCATGCCAATTTTCTTATAATGTTTAGAATCAAACTAAAATTTTAGGGTAGGTTTATACATATATTTACTTCAAAAATCAAAAGAAAAGTTAATCGATGAGTTAATCCTTGAGTGTAAAATTGAACGCATTTTCGCTTGGTGCCCTCCATCAAAGTCTTTACAGTGTCATCCGGTACCAGTTTCTCAGTTTTTTTTCCATTTTCTTAACATGTTCTCGTCTTTGACTGTTCTCTTGCTCTTCCGAAGTTCCCGCTTCATTATTACCCAGTACTGCTCCACCGGGCGCAGCTCCGGACAGTTTGGCGGGTTCATGTCCTTTGAAACAAAATGGACAGAATTGGCCTCATACCACTCCAGGACACTTTTAGAATAGTGGCATGATGCCAAATCTGGCCAAAATAGCGGAGCTTCGTCGTGCTGCTGCAAGAACGGCAAAAGGCGCTTCTCGAGGCACTCAGATTTGTAGATCTCGCCATTACCTGTGCCCTTTGTCACGAAAAGCTCACTCCTCAAGCAAGAGCAGATGGCCTGCCAAACGAGATATTTGGAGGCGAACTTCGACATTTTCTTCTTCTTAAATTTGTCGTCCACATCGAACTTGCTCTTGCCGGTGAAAAACTCCAACCACGGAATTTGCTTAAAATCGGCTTTTATATACGTTTCGTCGTCCATCACACAGCAGCCATATTTTGTCAGCATCTTCTCGTAGAGCTTCCGTGCCCGAGTTTTAGCCGTCGATTGTTGCCGCTTGTCGCGGTTTGGGAAGTTCTGTACCTTGTATGTATGTAGTCCAGCTCTCTTCTTTTCATTCTGGACGTAGCTCTGCGACATGCCGATCTTTTTAGCCAAATCACGGCTTGAGACGTTGGGATTTGCTTTAATCATCCGCTTCATCTTTCCCTCCGTCTTTTTGTTCTCCGGTCCCGGTTTTCTTCCAGCTCCTTTGCCGTGGTCCAACGTCAACCGCTCCTGGAAACGCTTCAACACTCTGGAGACGGTTGAATGGTGAATGTTCAACATTTTTCCTAACTGCCGGTGCGACAGATCAGGATCGTTGAATCGAAAAACACGACTTCGAGTTTGACAGCATGTAGACAATACACATCAATGAGAAAGTGTGCAAAATTTGGTTGACCCAATGGTAAAAAAGTTATGCCCTGTTGAATGTATCGCAATAATTTCGTGTTCGCGTTAATGCTAGACTGCAGTAAATGGAATGTAATTCGTAGTTGAAATGTTGTGCTTGCATATAACTGAATCTGTGAAAGTTTGATGTTTTATTTCGATCAAATAATATTTGCACTGGTAAAGTATGAAATACTACTGTTCCTTAAATATTAGTCATGATAGTTAACTATTAGTCTAATTGCTAATAATACCGTGATTCAAATTATCCAAATTTTTATGTTTTTAACCCACCTTTGATCATGGTTTGTCCGGTTTTAGAAATCACTATTTTTGAATGAAGAAATTCGAATTTTCCAGTAGATGTTTCATTTCTCATTGCTTGAGTTTACTGTCATCATATTGATCCAATTAGTGATCCCCGATAATCGTTCGATTAATCGATTAATCGAATACTTCCTACAGAAATCGATTATTAATCGAACGAATACTGCATAACCAATAATCGAAGCGAACGAATAATTTACGTCGATTAATCGATCCAAACGCAGAGAGGAAAAAACGTACGGCTGCTGCAGTTTTGTCCTGAAATCAGTCATTATCTTTGACGCTCCCTTAAGTTCATAAACGTAGCTCAATGCCGTCAACGCGAATTGAGCTTCGTTTACGATTTTAGGGGAGCGTAAAGATAATAATTGATTTTCAGGCGGAATGAACATATTTTTGATTCCACATGGCTTTCTAGCAAATGAGGTTTAGGTATTAGTCTAACTAATTATTTCTCTCAGTGTTGCGATTAATCGATTAATCGATTATTTGGGTCGATTAATCGTATCGAATAACAAACTGCTGAAAACTATTCGATTAGCTGATGAACGATTAATTTCAAAAATCGGGGATCACTAGATCCAATCATAATTTGGGCTTTCTTCAGTATATGGCCTTTTCTTGGGCATTTTAAAGGTGAACATCACTCATCACAGAGAAACATTATTTCTGCTACACTGAGAGGAATAATTAGTATATATGACCAATTTTTTGGTAAATATTACCAATTCGTTAGTCATTTTCTACCCTACTAATCATTGGTACATCCTACGAATGTCAAACGAAACTACAGTTTGTAAGTCCAATGTTGGCTCAATTTTGAACTTAGTAATGGCTGATTTGTTGGCCCTCCATTGGTTGGATAATGACGATATTTTTCAAATAATTATTTTGTATTGCAAATATTTTTATTCTTATTAATATTCTTATTCTATTCTCAATTTTATAAAACTATTGAAAAAGCTTTTCCTGTAGGTTTTCCTTTCGCTTTCCTGCTTCCTCAAATCGGCACAGTAATCCTCGATAATGCATGTCGCACGCTCTTCGTTTTCCTTGATGTGGCTCACGCTGGTTACGGGTGTCTCATAGAGCCCCCGCAGACTGCAGACTGTTTTACGGCCGATAGTTTGATCGGCAAACTTAATCAGTATGGAGTGATATGCAAATGCGCACGTTATACCGATTCAGTTGGGTCGGTTTTTGCACTAACAGGCCAACTCGATCAAATTTTCTGCCGATAAAAAGTATGCAGTCTGCGGGGACTCTTATGCGAATACGTTGTCAAATATGACAACCACACAGAATAGCGATATTTCTACAAAATAGAACGAATGGCGTAACAAAGTGGCAAATATTTTAAAAATAATTGAGCATTTACCTATTTTCACTGGAAATCCCAATCGAACACAGGGGAACATCAAATCTTCCGTAAGAAAAACTTTGTTATTAATAGTATTCCAAACATCTTCACACATCTAACTACACAGAAAAGTCGAAATTTACCTAAAATAGCCACGTTCATCCGATTTCGAAACCAGCGCCAAATCTTTTTCATTCTTGCCACTATCGATCGCCTTCGCCGACGGATCTTTACCTTTGTCTATTTCCCTTGGCGGATTGGCTGATTGCCGACGCTTCCGCCTCGGTCGAATTATCCGGTTGCGCATCCAATCATGTCCTCCGCGCTTCGACCAGAATTAGGAATTACTACTTGATTTGGCGCTCCATATCCGAGCGAAGGCAGTATGTACCGATGCAGCAATGAAGCGCCTTGGAGAAAATTTTTCACACAAACTGACTCTCCCCATTATCCTTGGACACGGTTTTTTTTTGTTGTTGAGCGACCGGACGTGAAGTCGTGATTTGCGAAGGAAATTATATCGCAGGTGGGACACATTGATCGTTTTCCCTCCGTCCGAAGTTATGGGCTGCTGTCGGTGGTAATGATGGCGATGGTTTCCGCTGGGTATCGTCGCCAAGTACTGCTGTAGAATCATTATTGTTGTGACGATGTGTTTAAGATTGTGGAACTTCCGCCGTCGCATATTGTTCATCAGCTAGGATAGTTTTTACGACTGCGTGAACCCTTGCTATTGTTTTCTATAAATAAAAGCTAAAAAAGGAAATTATTTAGTTAAAATGAATCATAACAAAAGCAAAATGTTTACCTCCGAATCGATTCGCTTCCACTAGACAAATGGCGATTGCACACACACAGTTGCTAGGAATGAAAATACTCAAGGTTACTTATGCTATGAAGTAAAATGTACGAATCATTGGTAGGGATGTATATTGCATCTGACATCAGTTTAACAATGTTTTGGTAACATGTACAAAAAAGTGTACATTTTACCAATGTATTGACTACTAAAGATTTGGTAGCTGCACTTACTAATGTTTTCCTCCAGTGTACGCACGAAGGACAACATAAACAAACTGCAGCGCGCCAAGCGGTTATCATAGAAATCATTTGAACAAAACAATATTAATGAATCGGACAACTCATGATCAAAATTGAGGTCATCGAAATGCGTTAATTACATGGTTTAGATGTATAAATCTGATCCAAATGGTGTGCAAGCATAACATTTACAATATTTGTAATTTATTTGTGTGCACCCGTGGCCGGGAGATTTTTCGTCAACGAAATTTCTTTCGACTTTCACTGTGGTCTTTTTCTTCTTCTGTAGGAGCATTGTACCACTGCGACCATTAGTTTGATCTATTGTAGTGCACTCCAGTTTGCTATGTATGCAGTGTCAGTTCGTTCCATCACTCAGGGTCGCACCAGGACTGCATATCCCAGTCTTCGCTGAATTAGTGTACTGCATTGACACAGTAAATGTTCCGAAGTCTCAGCTTCGAAATTGCAGAAACGACAGTTTTCCGATTTTTTTGAGGTGATACCTGCTCGGACAGTGTCCGGTCAAACACGAGTGATCCTGGACGAGTTTTGGAACCACCTTCTTCCCATTAGTTGAAATCAATCACTTTGAAGAGAACACTGAAGTTAGTCTTTGTTACCATCCAGTCTTCATTCATGCTTACTATAGTGTTCAGTTGAAAATCTTTCAGGATTTGTAAATGCCCTGTGAGATCTCCTTCTAGAAAATGTTTTATACGTTTCAGCCTAAGACCACATTTTCCCGCTTCAAGTTGCACATATTGGTGCAATGGTAGAAGGTATAAAAGAGCATCTAGGGCGTTGGAAGGTGCGCTGGGCATTGCTCCAGTTATTGATAAGCATGCCAGACGTTGTAGTTTATCGAGCTTTTTCTGAGCTGATATTTGTGAAGTTTTAGGCAACCACACTAGCGAAGCATATGTTAGTCTGAATCTCACAATTGCCGAGTAAATCGAGTGAATCATTTTCGGTTTTAGTCCCCACTTTTTCCCGAATATACTATCACAACTCCAGATTTATATATTGCATACTCCAGTTGGTCGTTCCAATTTAGTTTTTGATCAAGCATGACATCTAAATATTTGGTTCGTTTTGAAAGCTCCAATTGTACACTTCCCAATCTAAGAGGTGGAATCTCATATTTTCTTTTACTGGTAAATGGAATTATGACTGTTTTTGAAGGATTAGCACCAAGTCCTTCCAAATTGCACTATTTGAGTGTGTATTTAAGGACTGTTTGCATTCTATTGGAAATAGTATACTCACGTTTACCCATCACTAAGATGATTATGTCATCAGCAAAATCAATGACTTCGTATCCTAAATTAGCTAGGTTATTAAGAAGATCGTCGACAACTGTAGGACCTTCCAGTACAGAGATATTGTTGTTTGAATGAAAAATGTCCCCTTCGTTTTTGATGACTAATTGTCTAAAAAATAACGATCGCATCGCAAATCGTAAGGCAATTTTTACAAAAATTGGCTCAAGAGTTACAAATTAAAAAAAATTAGCGTGAAGTAAAACAGCTGATTCTGCATACCACCCTTATTCTGAACTATGCACCCTAATTTTTCAAATTGAACAAATATATAAGGTTTGAGCAAAATCTCAGCAAATTTTCTTTCAGTTGGGTACCTGGTGCTAGTGGAACATATCCATTTTCTGCTTTCTTCATGGAATTAGGGAAGAATATTCTAATCGTAGAATTTGAACCGGGGTTTGTAGATTTTTCCCACGAATTCGTATTTCCCTAAAAATCAAACAAGCATGACTGCATGAGACATTGTTCTATACAATAAGCTTAAACACCTTTATGGTTTCAATGCGAAGCATTAATTTTATCTTAACATTGTAAGGGGGATGCTGTGCGGGCCTTTCAATTGCCGACTTATGCGCCAGAGAACCAAGGTCCTCTGTCGGGATTCGAATGGATGATTGCATGGACTAGTGCGTACCGTAAGCCTCGCTACAGTATCCTACTTCAATTTGCCTTTCCCACACTTAAAAAAAAGTATTTACACGAAATAAGAAAGATTTCCAGTTTAATTTCGAAAACCGATCTTTTTTGTCCAACTAAAAATTAAAATTTAAATATTAACCTCTCACCGACATGAGTTCCGGCAAATATCGCTTGCGCTGGTGGACTTCCCCGTATTGAGCTAACCGTGCTGGAATATGGTTGCGTGCAGCGTGCGACACACACAGGGTTGAGTTTCTCCATATACAATTTTACAATTACACTTGTGCTAAATTTTTCACAATACACGATCGGTCATTGATATGAAATTTCACGAAGTAACCAACATTAAAGTTCCAAATTTAAAATTTATTTGCTAAAATTTATCGTATCACTCACCTCACTTGCAATACAAAAATGCCCCCGACTTGCATATATTGGCAATGCCGATTTCCCCTAGGCAGCTTGGTTTTGATGTCTCTGTTAGGGAACACATTTCGGTAGAAACAAAAGCTCCTCCTACTTTCATGTATTTGCAATGCTGATTTCCCCCAGGCAGCTTGGTTTTGATGTCTCTGTTAGGGACCCGCTGCATGTGTCGTCAATTTCGACCAATCAGGAGTGGGTATTTCTGTTAGGATAGGGGTTGAGATTTTTCAATTGTTCGATAGTTTGTTTCATGACATATATTATTGTATTCAAGGTGAAAAATTGTTATAGAGTGCCTAAATCAATTCATGCAAACATGTCATCAATCCATCATGAAATTACTGAGCAATAAGTGTTTGAAATTGGACATTTTTTACGATGCGATCGATTCTCGTTTTTCAATTTGTACCTCCATATGGTTCCGAAAGACGTAATCTTACGTCAAAAATCCAGGGCAACCATCTTTTAACGTCATGGAATCATCAAGTTAAATAAATTATTTGAAAAATCATTCTTATAGTCTTACATTCAGTCGAAACCGATTCTTGGTTGTAGCGCCAGTTCTGGAAAACAACCTTTCGTCTGGAATTAATGTCATCACCCGCCCGAGGTATTCTCAAGCTATCCAATATACTGTATGTTGATCGAACCCCAAATAATTAAAGAATTTGAGTCTATTGTTACAATCTTTTGATGTGGGAAACTACAAAGTTCTCTGGAAATACGGAATTTATTCAAGGACTATCGAAGGGTACTGAAACCATGCTCGAACACTAAAGTCTGTTTCAGTTATGATTTGGTCGCATAAAGTAGGACATTTCTCTGCATAGAAAAAGTGGAGGGATGTCATTTTGTAGACTTTTAAATTTGAGCTGTTTTTTATGGTTTTGCCACATTTATTCACTTTTTGATAACTGCCCAATATCCCTGGATGGGACAAAAATCCGGATAATTTGGTGGAATGATAGTTTGAAAACGATCTTGTTCTCCTCATATCACTTGACGACATCCCGGCTGTAATGGCAGCTTGTCATGTCAGGTCAGTACTTCACCGGACCTTGATGTGATCGAATGAACGGCAAAATCCTGTTCTGAAGACACTCCTCCTTGTAAACTTTTCCATTTGTTGTTGCCCCAGTGATGGGAACGTTCGTCTTCTGGCCACAACCACATGTTCCTTGCCAAATCATCAACATACTTATGATGACCAGCAGAACTGTGCACAAAATTGTGGTGGTATCACAGGATAAGTTCGAAAATTCATCCGAACAGCTCACGAATCATGAAGTTTTCCGTAAAGTTCATTGAAAGACCATTGAGATCTATTTGGGGCGTCCTGATTTATTTTGACGTAGGACTACGTCTAACCGGAAGATATAGGGGGTGAAATGGAAATCTAGGCACTGAACAAGTAGGAAAAAAAGCAAGATTTGAAACGCTTATAACTCGAGCATTTCTCAATAGATCGCAAAGGTTTTTGCATCAATTGATAGGAAATATATCTACGCATCTATCATAACGAATAACATTTCATTTTTCTTGAGATAAATAATTGAATAATTGTGAAATATTAAGCATTGTCAAAATGCACTATGTGCCCATTTTTGATTGGTCCATTTTGTGCTCCTCAAATCGTACCGACCAAAACGGGCAACCAGAGCAGCAGCGAATTAGAATGAAGCACGATTGGAAAGGAAAAAGGAAAAAAATGAACGAAACATTGGTCGCAGTCTCACACATGCGTAATTCTCGAGCCAGCAGTCAGCTTGAAAAACCCCGCTCCGCTGCCGTAACGATCATTCTCATTCAAACCGTACACCACATCGGTTCGCATCACAACACATCAACAAACCAACCATGCAACCATGCAAGCAGCCATGTCTGGACATGGTAAAGGAGGAAAAGTGAAGGGAAATGCAAAATCCCGCTCGAACCGTGTTGATCTGGAGTTCCCCGCAAGGGTAGCTAGGCCGAGCGCGTTAGTACCAGTACACCAGTCCACCTAGCCGGCGTTATATAGTTTCGGCCGCCGAAGTGATCGAGTTAGCAGGCAAAGCTGCTCGCGACGATAAGAAAACCCGCATTCGGAACAGAACACATTCGGTTCGGTGGACATCAAGACAACAGGCAGTTGCAGCGAGTGGCGTGTGGCAAACGCATTCGCAAAACGGCATCAGGTAGCAGAAGAACAAAGTTTATTCTTTATACAAATTGCTTTGGTGGCAAATCCAGAACAAGGCGGCATCGAGGGCGTTCGAAATGGTTTTTTTCAAAACCACGAGTACTAAGTTTTCTAAATTGGAACCATTCCATAAAACAAGGCGCTTTTCAGGGCCATTAAACCTTCCAAAAAAAAGTTTAGGAAATACAGTTCAATGCTTTCTAAAACAATATCCAAAATAATAATAAATACAAATTGATTTTTTCATAATTTGTTTGCCAGGATATGATGAGTATGTGAATTTGGCAGTTGTTCTGAGCTTATTGATTTTCACCAATTCTTAAATTGCTTCTAGATTGAAAGTACAGTAATTTACACTTATCTCGACATTTAGCAAATTGGACGGACCTGTAATGCGACATATTTAGTTGGACATTTTTGTAAACATAGAGTTCGGGGTCTAAATTATGACCCCACATTGAAAGTCGACATTGTACCACTGTCATCGCAAATGTTCAATTACAGGTTGAAATTACCTCCAATCCGATACTTAGTGGTGGTAATGCGACGTGCCATTGAATGTAATTTACTGTAAAATATGTCACAAGCTGGATGGGAAGAAATTTTCCAACTGTGAAAGCTGTGGCGAGTGGCAAATGCAATCGCTAAACAGAAAGGTTTAGCCGAACAAGATGGGGATATCGAGTGATAACAAAACAATAAACTCTTTAGATTGAAGATAATTTTGTGATCCTGAAAAGGACCCTTTTTAGCCTGCATGTGAATCCAACGAGCGAACAAATCGTAATGAATGTATTTTTTTGCCATCGCTACCTTTTAACGCTCATTCGTTCGTCTCGTTGGACTCGCCCCTCTGGCTGAGTCTGCCGATTTGTCTCTATCCTGTGAGTGTGTACCGCTAGAATATAAAATACGCGGACCCCAAAAAAATATCTTATTTTCTTTCAATCCTTAAACCCGTGTGGTTGTACGGCATCGGCATCGTGGACGTAACAAAGGAGGACAAGTTAAGGGAAAGGCGAAGTCTCACTCGAACCGTGCAGGTCTCCAGTTCCCTGTTGGTCGCATTCACTGATTGCTCCGCAAGGGTAACTAGGCCGAACGGATTGGTGCCGGAGCACCAGTATACCTAACAGTGATTATAGAGTTTCGGCCGTCGAAGTGCGCGAGTTGGCTTGCAAAGCTGCTCACGACAATCAGAAAACCCGCATCAAGAACAGAGCAGCTTCGGTTCGGCGCTCATCAAGGCAATAATTAGTTTCAGTGAGTGGCAAAGTGTTTCTCCGGCACGTCGCATTAAATGTAATTTACTGAACAATATGTCACATGCTGGATGAGAAGAAATTTTCCAACTGTGAAAGCTGTGGCGAGTGGCAAACGCAATAGCTAAACAGGAAGGTTTAACCGAACAAGATGGGAATATCGAGTGATAACAAAAACACAACACCAAAGGTTCTTTTCAGAACCATCAACATATTCATAAAGAGTAAACAGTAAACTAATCCATTTTTCAGGTAGATAGGTAGGTATTCACGTAGGAGAAGAAAATAAAACAATATATTTAAAATATATATTTAACAAAAGCTGTCCCCTTTGTATAGTCCTACGTCACTCCGGTTATGTCCCCGACATTACCCACCCGTCTTTTTTTTTCACAATCTATTCTTTGTCCTGTTTTTCATGAGAAATTCAATTTTGTTGCAGAATCAGAATTATTTTCATTGTATTATTTTTTTTATTGAAGACCAAAATTTTGTGAACATACAAAGAGTAGCAGTTGGATCTTTCACGAGGTCTTTCTACTGTTTTCATTTAGAGATGTTGTTTCACTGTTTCGTTTCGATATTCCATGTTATTTTTTATCAAATGTCTAAATGAAAGTGTGTGATTTTTGAAAAGCATATCCAAACAACAAGACATTGCCAGAATATTCGATTATCATCTACTTCCAAATCCATGCTGAACTATGCGGTGCAGAAATGCGGTGCCACTAAGAAAATTTGAGTTGCAGAAAAAGCTCTTTCATTTCATAGCCGTGGCTTGTACTTCGGTACTATTGTACTTGATGTATGATGACTCTGAAGCCGCCAAAAATCTCCTGTGCTCATAAAAAGACAGAAGTGATCATCGCAGACACAATTTTACCTCAAGATCTTTGATTCACTTGCTAATAACATGCTTCTCCGTTACATGGAATAGATGCTTGATACGAAAAAGTAAATTTTCATTGATGATTTTTATTTTCAAAGCGCGTTGTGATAATATGAGTTGTAGTTGAGTTGTAGTGTTGCATTCGTAACTGTAGCATATAACGCAAATTTGCACTCTCCCCAGCATTGGTGGAATTGCGAATTATATGCGACTAAATTCAAATTTCATTTTCAGTGGTTTTGCAAATGCAATTGTCTGGTTATCGTAAGATTATTCGTTTATAATTAGTTTGTTTTCATTTGGTTTTCATATATTTCAATCACAATAACCTATTTCAGTATGTGTAACAACGCTTTTGTTGAGGAAATTTTCAGTCAGTTCAATTCAACAAAAACTTCAACATCCCATCTCCATGGGAAAATCCGTAACCGACAGACCGACTGAGAGGATTGTGGAAGTGTGGTAATACATTTAATGCACACAGCTTTATCCTTCCAGGCGTCGTTTTGCATTAACTGGATTTTGTCTGGAGTGTCGCTTTTCTATGCTATGCTTATGATTATGCATTCTTCTGGCCACTTCTTGCCCGGGCCTCGTGAGTGGACTTCCCTTGCTCTGGCCAAGACTGCATACTACAGAGTGAAAGTTTGTCATAAATTATTTTCCTACTCCCGTCTGACGACTGTCCTGGGAAGGATGATAGTGCTTCTCGGCACACATTTGGAGCTGGAAAGAAAATAGAAACAGCCAAAGAGGTGTGGTTTAAAATAATTTAGGTTAGCCTGGTGTAAACCCAGATACAAATTGGTATTCATGGAATATTTTCTAAGCGTTGGAGCCGTTCGAATGGATGGTTGAGAACAGTAAGAGTTTAGAATCGAATCTTCTCCATGTGCAAAGAGTGAAGAGTCTCCAGAGTTGCAGTTGATAGTACGAGTAGGAAGATAAATACTTCGATTCGATTTAATTCAAATTAGCATTCACATACCATACGAATAGCAATGAAATCTCGCTAGAATCCACTTTTATACCTTGTGCCAGTACAGTCATTGCGATGTGGAGAATTGAGGTTGAAATGATTTAATATTTTCTAGAGATAAATTATAAACTGAACAAATGATCGGTTGTTCATTTTTACGTATTATTTATTTGCATCAATCTTGTAATAAAAACATGGAAAACTTGCAAACATGTGATATTGTATTGTTGGATATCCGCTGGTGCTCAGGTGTTTTAACGAGAATCCGCTTATACCGCCAATTAGAAATTACGTTTAAGCACCATCTTACACGCGATATGCAGTCTTACGACGAACATCATTGCACTAATGGTTCTCATGATAGTTTTTCCTCGCATAACGTAAGTTCGAAACAGCGAGACAGTCAAAGATTCCGCCGCCTTGTTCAAGTTCTAATTGACGAGCACTCTGAGTCGTCTATCTTCACCATATTTTCAAATAATAATACCCGATAGATGCGCAACATTTCCAACAATCTGCACTGAACTCGCCCTGGCCGAAGCTTTCAGAGCCATCCCGAATCCTTCTGCAATCCAATTATGGAGAAACACTTGAAACCTCATCTCTATCCGAGACGGACTCGGCACTAACGGCATTCCATCTGCGAAACACTAATTGACCCGATTGGGCATACCTTATTTGATCAGTGGTTTGTTATGAAGCGCGAACTCGTCCAATTTGTCGGAATAACTTCGTCTGAGAGCAAAGCCATAAGACGATTGCACTCTGGGCTGCTTCGCATTGTGCTCAACCAGCATGCACAGGCTGGCGTTCAAGCTCATTGCACCATGCACTGAAAATAATTCCGAAGAGAAACTTCATTGCAAGTCCGGTTGATATACTCTAAAATAACAGAATATTTCAATACAGTAACACATACATAAATACATAATACAACGCCATTAACAATCATCTGCCAACATAACTCGAAGAAATATTGTGTTCTTTTTTGTCACCATCATGAAAATTATTCTCACATGAAACTATCTGTTTTTAATATATGTTGGTGAATGATGATTGACAGGTTGAATCAGACATCAATACATATAAAAGTGGAAATTATATACATACATGATGATTGTTGGAGAATTAGTTTGGACGAATATACGACTTGCGCACGCATCTAGTACGACTATTGTAACACGTACATACGATTTACTACAGGCAAGCAAAAAAACTGCATCAGTCTGATATGCTTATACAAATTCGTATAGATCGATTTTACGATAGTGTATATCATAAAACCGATGCTTGTTACACTGAATTGAGACTGTAGTCTGTAGTGATAAATAAAATCGATGTTTTCGCATTTTATACGATTTTAGATGTACCCAATGTATCCTTTGATCGACATTATATATAATTTTGATGCGATTCCACTTTATATGAGACTTAGAATATGCCAAGCTATGCGATTTAATGTTTGCTGGGTAGGTTTCGCCGATGACTTCAAAATAAAGCACGTATCTTCACAGTGACAAATATCTACATCAGACTAAAAGTGGTGGTCTACACAAAATACAAAACAAAATAAATGATGGCAAGTGGCTCCACGAAGAACAACAGGGTGATTGTAGATGGGAAGGTAGTCGATGAGTTCATATATTCCTACAACAACACCGACAAGTAGATCCAGAGATCCACTCCACATCGTAAGATGGTACAAACATTGATTAGACCGGTTGTCATCTATGAACTCGAAATGTGTATAAATGACGGACAATGGTGAAGGCTACTTGATATATTGAGCATCTGGCAAAACTCAGTATATTGCGGTGGGCCGGACCCATCAGAAGGACATTGGACGGCAAGCCGGTTAAACAATCCTGTTCAGTATCCTTTCCTTGTACGTTGGCTCGACCAGATCGAAGGCAACTCGAGAGTGATGAGCCACCAGTGTTCCTGACGACATGCAGCCCAGAACTGTGTTGAATGAAGAAGCGACTCTTCGATAAAGGACGAATCGGGAAGATACTGCTCAAAATGCTAGTAGGTCAGAACCTTTCATTTGGGGCTATGTTAAATTTGAGACTTATGCCAACAAACTAGCAAAAAACAGTCGCAGCGGTCATTTGAAAAATATTTTTTCCTATCGAATAAAGCAGAATTTGGCCGAATTTTATGCGTTTTATTCAAATTTTCAAATCCTGTCACTCTTATTGGAAAAGCGTTTTTGTTATTTAGATGAAATAAACATTTTTGACGTAGAACTACGTTTTGCAGTAAGGCTGCCAAATTAGACAACATTTCACGTTTTTATCAAATGGTTTTAACATCAATAAGAATTTTTTTGCAAACGATTTTTTCGGAACGGAACGTAAAAAATACGGTTTGCTGTATATGGTCCGAAACCAATGCATTGCAACTCCTAGGTCCTAGGATTTTATTTTTTTTGTGCATTTCTCTGCTTACCTACCCTTGCAGCTTATGTAGCAGGGAGGCATAATTTTGTATACTATGCAGTGCTCATTCTACGGACACTAACAGAGGAAACATAGCAATTTAAACGGGTGGCCGTTTTCAACTTACTGAGTATAAAAGAAGACATTCGCAGTTTCTATGACACAACTACGAATCGGCAGTCTGCAACCAAGCGGCGACGGTCAAAATGTTTTTTTTTTCAATTGGCCTTTTTCAAGGCTAGATTAGAATGAACTGTAACGCTTTGAAGACTCTATGATTCAACATCTAAGCTCTCTCTCTTATTCTTTCTCTATGACACAATCTCGTTACTGTTGGCGAGAAGCTAACTGTTTTCCTCGATGCTTTTGTCATACAAAGCAGTTTTTCTTGATATAAAATGTATGAGCACAATCACTTCGGAGGGCCGATAGTGTGTTGTGAATGACCTGATTGTTTTTTCGTTTTTTTTTTGACCTGACAACGATTCGTTTGCCAGAGAGTGCTTGTGTATTTTTGCATCACACGCACACATTGTTGTTTTTTTTCTGCGCTGCCTAAGGTATTTTGAAGTGGTTGAAAAATGTGGAACAATAGCGGTGGAGGAACAAAAATACAAGCGCTTGTGATCGAGGGTGTGCCAACTGCGTAAAGGATCACCTTAATGGCTCTTATAGCTTCTGAATCATTTTCATGGCTCGAAAGTAGTGGTGACCACCCGGCGGCCTTTCAGCCTGATTTGTAAGATGCTGACATTTTTTTCCATCTGGGTGATGAATGAGAATATTGTTGAAAATTTCTCCGTACAATGGAGTAAAAAATAACTTTATGAGTAATCATTGTTAGCCGTTTGCTGACCACTGACTATTTTCATTTCCACTTTTTCTATGCTAATCCACCCCTCTGACAGTTATTTTTGTTACTACTCAAACAGCTCAAGCTCCCATAAAATTCCTGCGGTTACTCTCCAGCCCACCCCCCTTTCTAAGAAGGGGGCTGCCATACAAATGAAACACAAATTTCTGCATTACTCGAGAATTACTCGAACAAATGAAACCAAATTAGGCATATTGAGGTTCTAGGGTGCAATAAATGTTTCTATGGTGGTTAGACTCTCCACCCCCCTCTCTAAGGGGGGACTGCCATTCAAATTAAACACAAATTTCTACATTACTCGGGAATTAATCAAGCAAATGCAATCAAATTAGGCATATTGAGGTTCTAGGGTGCAATAAATGTTTCTGTGGTGGCTTGACTCTCCACCCCTCTCTCTAAGGGGGGGCTGCCATACAAATAAAACACAAATTACTGCATTACTCGAGAATTATTCAAGCAAATGAAACCAAATTAGGCATATCGAGGTTCTAGGGTGCAATAAATGTTTCTATGGTGGTTAGACTCTCCACCCCCCTCTCTAAGGGGGGACTGCCATACAAATAAAACACAAATTTCTGCATTACTCGAGAATTACTCAAACAAATGAAACCAAATTGGGCATATTGAGGTTCTAGGGTGCAATAAATGTTTCTATGGTGGTTAGACTCTCCACCCCCCTCTCTAAGGGGGGACTGCCATTCAAATTAAACACAAATTTCTACATTACTCGGGAATTAATCAAGCAAATGCAATCAAATTAGGCATATTGAGGTTCTAGGGTGCAATAAATGTTTCTATGGTGGTTAGACTCTCCACCCCCCTCTCTAAGGGGGGACTGCCATTCAAATTAAACACAAATTTCTACATTACTCGGGAATTAATCAAGCAAATGCAATCAAATTAGGCATATTGAGGTTCTAGGGTGCAATAAATGTTTCTATGGTGGTTAGACTCTCTACCCCCTCTCTAAGGAGGGGCTGCCATACAAATGAAACACAAATTTCTGCATTACTCGAGAATTGTTCAAGCAAATGAAACCAAATTAGGCATATCGAGGTTCTAGGGTGCAATAAATGTTTCTATGGTGGTTAGACTCTCCACCCCCCTCTCTAAGGGTGGGCTGTCATACAAATGAAACACAATTTTCCGTATAACTCGAAAACTAATCAAGCAAATGGAGCAACATTTGGCATGTGATGGTTTTACGGGGCACGAAACACTTCTATGGTGAATACACTCCTTCCCCCTCTCTAAGGTGGACTGCCATACAAACGAAGCACAAACTTCTGCATAACTCGAGAACTAATCAAGCACAATTTGGGATGGGAGAGTTTTTGGTTATGAGAAATGTTTCTATAATGGTATGATATACCTCCATGCTTTGGAATGGAGAGGGGGTCTCATAAAAATATTACACATATTTCAACCAAAAATATGACAGTTGAAAATTTTCGAAAAACTAAATTCCCATATGTTCTACAATTACATAGTGACAAGTGCTGTTAGTCCATTTGATGATAGCGCTAGCGAAATTGATCTTTGTTTGAAACTGGAAATGGATTTTAATGTGATGACACGCACTCCTATATCTTCTTCTATCGATATAAATAAAAAAGTATCGCCGAATGTGTTGAAAAGAGCAGAACTCGAGGAAGGAATTGTCCGATTTAGGGCTGTCTTTATTCAATCATATTTTCTGTATAAAACATTTATTCCATGTATCGGAGAAACATGCTTTTTGCAACTGGTTGAAAAATCTTGAACGAGAATTGTGTCTGAAAATAATCTAATATTATAATGATGAGTTTTGTTAGAAATACTAGGAATTTTATAGTAAAAAGGTAAATTCAACGTGGTCGAAAAGAAGATCAATCAATGAACAGTTCTGCGATTGGACTCATGAACTTGCTCATAGTAAGAAAACGTGAATGTTTGAAGGTATTTATAACAAACAACTAATTTTGGGCGGGACGAAGTTTACTAGCGTCATTATGAATCGAGACATGCGTCAAACAATTACAAGATTAGAGGAGGCGATCTGGCGTAGTGGTAACATCCATGCCTCTCACGCTAAAGGTCACGAATTCAATTCTCACTCCCGACATTCTTCCAAAAAAGGAAGTAAAAGTGACGAACCAGCCAAAATGCAAATGAGTTGAAAATCACTATAATACAGTTAAAAAAATAAATTAAAAAAATGACAAGATTGTTGCCCGTGCTGAACAAAAAACAGGAAGTGGGTTCTATGGTATAACCGCAAGGGTGACGTAGGACTATCGTTGATTTAGAGATCATTTGTTTGAAGTTGAATCTAAATCCATTCTGAATGAATGAATAAATGAATATTTGGGAGACTTCGAAAACGAGAGCGTTACGTTGGAGGCACAAGGTTTTATGCATCCAATATAGGATACGAAAAACCTTGTTCTGAAGAATAATCTTCAGAAGCTAACCTGCTAACTGTACTTGATTGACAAATCACAAATCCAAATGTATTATATGGATATTTTATGGATAGAAAACATTAAAATAAACTCTTTCGCTTGAATGTAATTTTCAATTCCAAGGGGAACTGGCAGATTATTTTCCAGTAACGATTAGATATTTCCACATTTTCCTCGATACTGGAAGCCCACCAGTGGTTAATCTTCTTCTTCTTGGATGGCTCTAACGTTCCAGTGGAACTTTTGCCTTCTCAACGTAGCATTACTTGCGTCATTTTTATTAGTAATACTTGTTTGAGATTTCTATGCCGAATAACACGCCTCAAATGTACTCTGGAGTGGCAAGCTCTAGAATACGCGTGACCACAGTGCAAGCCGGAAAAATTTTCTTTGACGAAAAATCCCCCGGCCAGAACGGGAATCGAACCCGAACCCCCGGCATGATAGTGTGGGACGCTAACCACTCGGCCACGGGAGCACTACCAGTGGTTAATACTAACTCGATAACCACCTGTTAATAGTACTTGATTGAAAAATATTTGGTCACAGTGTTACATGGATAGAAAACATTCAAATAAACTCTTTCACATGAATGTATTTTTAAATTCCCAGAGGAACTGGCAGATTATTTTCCAGCAATGATTAGATCTTTCCGGAACTTTCTCGATGCTGAATGGTATCCAAACGGAAAGAATTCTGCGCGTGTATGTGTCGATCCTTCGCCGTCCACCTCCTCCAGCACGTTAGGCAACGATGTTGTCTTGTCGATGTCCTCACGAAAAATGAATGTGTCTCACCACCAGAATATCGCTTAAGTATGCTTTTTGTGTGTGATTGAATCGAGAGAATGTGTGGTTTACGATGGCAATTTGGAAGGCAAACTAGAGAGGAATGAACTCTCTGAGCTCGGAACTTTCGGCGACTGAGCAATAATCGATTGCGGGCGCATACAATATAGGATACGGAAATATCCTACTGATGGGGAAGAATAATCTTCAGAAGCTATCCTGTTAATTGCGATTGATTGAAAAACCACAAAACCAAATGTATTTGGTCACAGTGTTACATGGAGAGAAAACATTAAAATAAACTCTTTCACATGAATGTATTTTTAAATTCCCAGAGGAACTGGCAGATCATTTTCAGTACCGATTAGATATTTCCACATTTTCCTCGATACTGGAAGCCCACCTGTGGTTAATGCTAATTCGATAACCATCTGTTAATAGTATTTGATTGAAAAATATTTGGTCACAGTGTTACATGAATAGAAAACATTCAAATAAACTCTTTCACATGAATGTATTTTTAAATTTCCAGAGGAACTGGCAGATTATTTTACAGAAATGATTAGATCTTTCCGGAACTTTCTCGATGCTGAATGGCATCCAAACGGAAAGAATTCCGCGCGTGTATGTGTGTGTAGCGATGTCTTCCCGGGGAACCGTTTGTGGCATCACTCTCCTCCTGATGGATTCCCTTCTGGCCTAAGGTGCACAAACAGGCTCTTGGTGACACCGTTCATCCGCGCTTTCATGATAAACGAAGAGCTTCACCACAACAGCGACAACATGCTCCAATCGCTGTTCAATTAGAACTGAGTGGATTTCCGAGCGGCGCTCGCTTATATACCGATTGGTGATTTCAATAGCCTGTTTTGAAAGCAATTTTAAGACTATTGAAACAACTTTTTGGATCAAAAAGTAACAAGTATAGAACGCGTAGACATTTTATCTTTCGAATGAAGTGTTTATCATACCATTTCGTTCAGTTGTTTAGGAGCTATTAACGCTCAAAATCTCGGTCTCCGGCGTAACGCTTTCGTTTTCGAAACTTTGATTTTACACCCCGGTATAGAAATGAAAAACGTAGTCCTACGTCAAAATGTTGAGTTAGGAGGAAAAGTGAGTACTCAGCAAAATTTTTGAGTGATACCGATGTAAGAAAATGTGTCTATATGTGTCTAGATCTATATTTTTGCGGAAAAAGGATGTTCGATCAAAGGTATTTTCGGATGGTCAGTTTGTGTTGGAGTGTATATGAAGCTATGGATCAAATGGGTTGCCTCGAGAAAACAGTTTTTTAACACAAGTGAGCATCTCCCGACAAACGAGTTGAAGAGTTGAGGATATAGCAGGAAATCTGTGTTCAACATTGAAAGAACGAAGCGCTGGCTTTTTATTTTTTTCAGTGGTGGTGGATGAGAGTACATATATATCTGATGGATTCCGGAATAAATCGGTAAGTAAATGAAAGCAACAATAATAACCGTAGAGAAATAAGCATTATGTCACACAAGCCTACTAGAAATAGACTGACGTGAAAAATCGTAGTCATCGAATAAAGCACACGTTCAAAAAACAGCATGGGTATTACTGCTGCACGGAAAAAATATATTGTTTTTAATTACCCTCATATTCGCAGCAATACTCAAGTAGGCATCGAAAATTGTTAAACACGTTTTGTTCTTTCGGTTACGGTTCTGTTTATAATCAGAAGTTCGAAGAATCTAACTATAATTTTTTTTTATTTATACGCAATGGAGCTTTCGACTAGTCAGAAAGACAACCGAGTTCTCATCTATAGCGGTTTTGAATATCTGTATGCTCAAACATTAAATGGAATAGATACATGGAAGTGCCGTGAAAATCGATAATCGAAGTGCCATTCCCGTATGAAGACAAGAAACAACGACATTATACAAGAGCCAAATAGTCACAGTCATGATGCCTGTCCTCAAAAAGCTGAAGCAAACATCGCTAAAAGACGAATGGTAGAAGCTATGGCTGAAATAAATGCCACCACCCGCAATGTTATTGGAGAGACTTTGTCAAAACTAAGCACGGATGTAATTGCTTATCTGCCAAAGCAATCTTCCCTTGCTAGAACTCTTCGAAACCACCGAGTAATGAAGCACTTGCCAAATCCACCCACGGCAGATTTTGCAATTCCTGAGAAATACAGGGATCTTGTATTACACGACTCGGTATTAGACGGTTCAAATCGAATTTTAATATCAGGAGATCGAGATTTAATGGGCAAATTAAGTCAAGACACACTATGCCACTATGTCCATGCCAAAGTAGGAAATTCGTATCCACCATGTGTGTATATACTGCTGAGGAAGAAAAATGAACAAACGTACTTGGAGATGTTTAATATTTTAAAAAGTTAGTTCCGGATATGGCTCCTGAGAGGATACTTCTGGATTTCGAAAAATCTTGTATGAATGCTGCGAGAATTGTTTTCCCGGAAACCGAAATTATAGGTTGTTATTTTCATTTGTGCCAGAGCATTATAAGAGAAATTAATGCAGTTGGCCTAAAATCGGAAATTGAATCAAATATTGATACAAGATTAAAGTTGAAGTCATTGGCAGCATTGTCGTTCGTTCCAAAAGAAGACGTACAAGATATTTTCAATAGCCTTGCTAGCACTTTTCGTGATGAAGACATATTTAACGAAGTTCTGTCCTATTTTTTTTTTCAACTTATATACAAGGTGCCGCCGGAAGAGGTCTACAATTTTATCCTCGAACATGGAACCACTACGATGCAGCTCTCGATCAATCACCAAGGACTACTAATTGTTGCGAAGGATTTCACAATGCCCTCAATTCTATATTTCAGTGCTTCATTCGGTGACCACGATTTTTCACATCAATCTATTACCAGTAGGTTTGCATGATATAAAGTTTTTTTCTCTGCGGTTGTTTCTGCTTTTTTCTTTTACTTGGCGATTTTTTCCGGTCATGGATAGTTCAGTAGAGGAAAACTATTGCAACGATTTTTGACCTCGAAAGAAACTACGGAACTCATGAATATGAAGGGAAAATCGATTGATAATCTCAAAAACGAGGAGTGGATGGCAGAGCTAATTTTTCTAACGGACCTAACATGTCATTTGAACGAATTGAACTTGGGCCTGCAAGATAGAGGTAAATTCACACAAGAGATGTTTAACCAGATTAAAACCCTCGAGATCAAACTCAAGTCGCTCGAAGAATAAATGAAACAAAAATAGGGTTTTTTCTAATTTTCTGGCACTGGAAATCCCAAAATATCGCCAATTAGAAAATACGTTGACGCACTCCAAGCGATGAAGGTTGATTTTCCTCACATAATTGGGAATTTCGAAATAAATGAAAAAATTCTTCAAATATTTTCTACCCTATTCAGTTTCGATGATGATCATCCCTGGAAAAATACAGAAGGGACTCATTGAAATGCAGCGAGTTTCAAAGTTGCATGAGAAATTTTATTACCACGATCTTTTGGATATCTTCTCTGAATTCGTTCCAGAAGTGCGATTCCCCGAGCTAAGAAACATGCACTTTAAGGTGCCTTCTTCACTCTTACCAAGTTTCGAGGTCCCATCAGTATACGTTTGGTTTCCTGGCAACAATGAAGTTCAGTCTGTACGAGAAGCCTATGGCAACTGTCGCGTTATTTGAGTGCGGGAAGACGGCGAGAAAGATCTACGAGCTGCTCAGCATTTGAAAAATGGCTCTCGTCGGCGAAGACAGGGTGCAGAGTCTTGACGATGTCTTCCCACGACCTTTTCCGGTTTGCTTATTTAATTGTGCCGATCAACGATTTCCTCGACTAGTTGTGTGCACGTGATATACGATTTTTTTTTTATAAATACCTTTATTTGTCGTTTTTGTTTGGTAAAAATTATTTACATAATTGATTCAACCTCGACTTCGAAACTAAATTTTAGTTCATCTATGTCAATTCTACCATTGCTGCTATCAATGAAGGTGATATATGTCAACAGCAATCTCATTATCAAAATTCGTTCATTCATTGCTATCCCCTCCAGCGACGGCCGAAGGAGATTCTCTAAATGGAGTGCGCGTTGTCCACCAGTTACCACTAGCAGCTGTTGTTGTAGCACATTGAAAGCATCTCGTACTCTCGGACACCCAAAAAATTTGTGCTGTATTGTTTCCACACTCGAAGAACATGGTATACAATTCTCATCGTCCGTTCGCCTCATAACGAACATCAGTCGCCGGTGCGAGAACTTCTCGTTTACCCACATGTATAGAAGACTACGTTGTGTTGGATATAAGTCCCGAACAGCAATATTCTTCCACACACGGGGCCAGTTAGTTGCAGGATTTGCTATTTCTACTTTCGGTTTTGCTGTACGTTCTATGAAGAAACGGTCGATGAGATTGGCGGATTTGGAAGGGGAAATGTGGTTGTGGTTTAGGATAAGCTTTAGGCAAGGAAGATCTGAAGGGGGAGTGGTTGTTTGGGAGAGGAAGGAATTGTAATAGGGAAGGGAACTCATTTCGTGTAGGTGCCGATTGATCAACAATGCCTTACACTTTATCGCTGGCAATTGAAGATTGAGACCGCCATTCTCCCGTCTTCGTGCTAGCTGCTCCATTGGTATGGTTGCACATGCACCACGGAATAGAAAGCGTCGCATAATGGTCGTCAGTTTCGCCACGTGTGCTGCCGTTGGATGCAGATTCGCTGCCATATACCATGTCCTCGAGGAAATAAAAATGTTCAACAGCGTTACCTTCTGTGTTAATGATGAATTTCGTGAAGAATGCAGCCATACTTGACGCGAAAAGTTCGTCACGAGTAAGTCCCAATTTGTCTTTGCCATACATCGGACCGAATTGGTAAAAATAATCCCGAGTATTTTGACGGTGTTTTCCGTACGAAGCCACGTTGTAGTGATTGGATCGTTTACGCATCCAACGTCTATTGCGATGGTTTTATTCTCATTCAAGCGTGCCCCTGCTACTTTTTCAAAACGCCGGAACAAAACACGCATCGCATCAAGCTTATCTTCTCTTGATACAATTGCACTAATGTCGTCAGCGTAAGCGGTAATTAGGTCTGCTCCACACACGTGCTCTAATCGCTGCAGAAGTGGGTGAAGATAGAGCACGAAAAGATGCATCGAAAGAGGATCTCCTTGTCGGACAGATCGTTGAATTTGGAATGGTGCGGAGAGGTGTCCGTTTATGAGCAAGCGAGACGAAGAGGCTGCTGATACACGAGGGAGCAAATCTACAAGTTGTGGATTGAAGCCCAGAGCTCGCATCGTGGTAAATAAGAAACGATGGTCCACACGATCGAAAACATGATCGAGATCGAAAGAGATCAGCTTGCCCTTTTGTCTGTCCGCTTTCAGCTGAGCAATTTTGTCTTTCAATGCTAGCGTTGCTTGAAAGATATTGCGACTGCCGTTTGAACATTTTTGTGAGCGAGTTAAAATGCTATGAGCTCGAAGCACATTTTCAAGTCGCTGCTTCAAAACACGCGACAGAATTTTGTAGTCGTAATTGACTAAACTAATCGGTCGGTAGGAACGTGCGCTGTCTCCCGAATCTCGTTTCTTAACCAGTACGATCACCCCATCGACGAACTGGGATGGGAAATTTGACCTGATAGCGTCATTGATAACCAGGTTCAGCTCACGATGTATCACATCGAAAGTTCGCATATAAAACTCTTTTGGCAGTCCGTCGGGTCCTGGTGATTTTCTCGATGCGCTTGTGCGGATAGCTGAAAATATCTCACTCGTAGTAATTTCATTCATACAGGCTTCGTTTGTATCGTCCCGCTCAGGGATGATTCTCTCGCACTGGAACGGGTGGCCTTCTTCCTCTTCTACATGCCCGGGTGCGTATAGATTTTTAAAATACTCAACCATATGGTTTTGTATCGCAACAGAATCGCCGATGATTTCATCTCTTTCGTTTCGCAGCCGCTCGATGATAGTTTTTCGGCGCACTCGCTCGCCCAGCTGGTAAGTCGATAGCGGCTCACCAGCAACGAAGGTTTCGTTTATACGCACAAACATTTCGGAGAAAGTTCGCTGGTGTGTTAGCATTTTTGCCTTTATCCGATTGATGGTGGTGAGCATGGACCGGTTGTTTTGGTAGCCATCGTACGCATGCCGTAGTAACTGATATAGACGTTGCTGTTTACGACGGAAGTTATCGAAGGCTGTTTTGAACTTCCATCGGAAAAAGGACTTAATTTTAGGCTTTGCGCACGACAGCCACCATTCCATCCACGACGGATAATTTCGGCGTTGACGAGTCCAGTGCTGCCACCGTATTTGGAACTCGGTAATATTTTCTACGGTCAGTAGATGCGGACGTAGGGACCAAAATCCACGACCATGTGCTCTGTCGGGGAGGGGAAGGCAAATTCTCGCGGTGACGCCCTTATGATCCGAAAAACAGCACACATGTACAGCTGTTGTTCTCAGCTGTTCTCGGAGACCGTTGCTCACATAAAATCGATCGAGTCTAGACGAGGAGTTATGTGTGATGTAAGTGTATTCCGTCTCTCGTGGACGGAGCCGCTGCCACTCATCATGCAGATGTAAAGGCACGTCCACATCATGCCGAATGATGCCGATCGGTCTGTACCAGGCGGCATATTCGATTCGTTATGTAATGTGGACGCCCCATCGGGTGCACGAAGCCGAAGTCCCGTCCGATGCACGAAGTCGTCACGAACACACAAAGCACAATGTCGTCAACGCTAATTTACTTCGTTTTGTTTTGGTTCGACTTTCTCGAACCGGACCCACTTGTTTCGGGTTGGGTTCGGTTTGATTCGAGTCGGTTTTCGGCACGTCGGCAAGCCCGGGCGGTACGTCCACATTTAGCCGGCTTTACCGGGCGGCCAAGGCCGATTGGCGTAATGTGGACGCGTCTTAACTGCTGTACGGTGGCTAAAAGAGCGGGACTCGAATTTTGTCCCGTCGCATCGCATTGACGAATCACGCAGTTGAAGTCGCCTCCTAAGATGACGTGATCGGTACGATGTCGAAGGTAGTATGCAATAGTGTTATTGAAGAACCGCTCTCTTTCAGCACGAAGAACGGAACCAGATGGGGCGTATACATTACATAACGTAGTGTTGTGGACACGGAGAGCGAGCAATCTCCCGTCTAGGCTTTTCTCTACATGTGAGAATTTGATGTGTTCTTTTAAAGCGATTGCCGTTCCTCTTCTTGAATGGTCGACATTACAAATAACGTTGTAGCCTGGCAAGAGAAGCTGTTCGTTCCCAACCTCCTGCAAAAACACAATATCCAACTCGGAGGTGCGAACGAACGTGCGAAGGGCGTTTAACTTGGTTTGGTTGGTGATGGTATTAATATTTATCGTTCCGATGTTACAACTGACGTACTCCATTTTATTGAATTTCTTCGTCAGAGATTCTAACGTGTATTGGTTCAGTGACGATGATATCTTCTCCGAAGTGGCGCATTTTCTTGCCTGGTGGTTGTCTACGCGAGCGCCGGCTGGCGTTCGAGGATTGAGAAGTTTGTGAGGTGTCTGTTTCGTTGCCATCGGGTCTACGATGCGACGTGATGGCGTTCGGGAATGAAATAGGCGAGAGCTGGATTACAGCTTGTGATGTGGACGGTTTCGTTATTGAAGGTGTAGCGGGAGGTGGCATCGTCTTTTTTTGTTGTGGTGTTGCAGATTTTGTCTCACTCATTCCAAGGAGATTCGGCTTCAGACTCGAGTTATCATGTTGTCCGATATCGAGCGGACTTATTGCCATCCGTTTTGACGAAACTGATGATAGTTTACGGAGGTTCGTTGGTTTGGTGTGTTGAGTTTTAGTCGGGTTTCCCTTCGTTACGCTAGCGTACGATTGATCTGCTGCGAGCTTCTGCACCAGCAGTTTCTTGTTCTGTACACATGGAATGCCAATGTGTACAAATTCGTGGCAGTGTAGGCAAGTTTGCCGCTGCCCCTTATATCTCACCGCAGTTTCTTCTCCCTGAACCGTCACGAGAGAAGGAATGTTCTTCGTGACCACCATGCGAACAATACGAACCCCGGTTTTAACACCACTGAAGTCGCTGTATCGGTCATCCCACAGAAGGTCACGAACACTTATGACTTCGCCGTACTCGGCGAGAAAATCAGCAATCTGTTCATTAGTGATGCTTTCGGGTAGCTCAAGTAGTTTTACCTCGACCGCGCCGTCCTCCATCGCAATTCGTAATTTGTATGGTTTCCCTTCAAACACGAACTCATGCCTGTTGTCGTGCTGCTCAACTATTTGTTCAGCAAGTTGCAGGTTGTTGACCTTTACGAAGGTACATGCAAGTCGTTTGCTTGGCTGGAGTTGTAGAACGTTTTCACGTGTGAGACCGAGCTCTTTTCCGACGAACTTATGAATCTCATCATGAGAAAGCAGTTTCGGAAACTGCGATTAATCGACGCGAAACGTATTTTCGCGGCGCGGCATCACGGAATGTGACGTCGCGAAAAGCGTAGATGAAAAGAATGTAGAACGTATTAAATAGTCTGTGAACGACTTCCGAAATTTGCTCGTCTAAAAAATCGACTGATCAACTCGGAAGTTGAGCGCTAACTGATTAGTATATGCACGGTGGGTAGCTACGTTTGTTTTCGCAGTGGTCATGATGTTTGAAAATTTTATTCCACTGTTACTTTAGTTACTTGTTTTGATCGGTACAATTTATGGAGCACAAATTGGACGAATTGGACCAACATATTTCCAAGCGTTCGGAATTTGAATGTTTCGATTTTTATTTTACCCCTTATACATTACTACGTCAAAAACAGTTGAAAGTTTTTTGCAAATACTCCAAAAATTAATGGCCATACTCTGTATTGAGATAATCTATTTGAAATCGAGATTGGGTAACTCGAAAACTTGAAAATAAATATTACTACAATAATTTCCATTCGTATTATTTTCCAGTGTCCGACCAAATAATCCCTCCATCCAGAGGAGCCTCATCGGGTGTGTTGCGTAGCTAGGACTCTTATCCGGGATTCGGACAGCATCCATTTACTCGGGCAGCGCCTCATTCGCTCTGATGTACAGATAATGGCATTGAATGAGTTTTCCGCAATCAAGATTTTAGTTAATTGAATTCTACGCTGAAGCTCCGATTTTGCCGAGAGTGTACTTCCGATGCGGACAGGCCGGAAATGGAATGTTCCTTGCGAGGGGTTTGAAGTGCGAGAGATAGAGAATTAAGCACTAATAAATCACTCATCTATTGATTCATTCAATTACCAATCAGTGCCTGGATTGTCGCTGGGACGTTTCAGACTGACAGTATAATCTGATCGTTGCCTTGGGATAAAAACATGGAGATGAGTTGTTTCGGCACAGAAATTTATGCCATTAATTATAACGTATTTCAATGACGCCTTTTGTTGCGAACCTTCGTGAATGTACATTCCGTTCATGAAATATAGTTTCAGCACCATCGCTTTCTATCCAACAACGGTAAGCAGTTAGCTCGAGCATTTCTTTCTCTTGCTCGACAGAAGTCACTTTTCAGTGAAGCATTTGAACGCCATTCCTAAATGTTGTTGGATTCCGTCTCTCTTAAATACCGACAAAAGCAACTCAGACATTTATACGTTTTTAAAAGCTTCGAGTCGGAAGAGCGAAAGTAACACATTCATTTGCTTTCAGCGGAAAGTTTTTCACAGACGCTTTGTATTTTTCTTCAATGACGGATAAAGTAAATTTCAATTGTTGCAATTTTTTTGTCGGTCCCGGCGCACCGTTATTCGTTATCATCAACCGCCAGCTGAAATCTGCTTCACAGTAGGAACTAGCCAAAGGATGCAATAATTGTTAGTTCTCTGCTGCAAGTGCTTGAAAGAACACTCTTGAAGAATTAATTGTTCTTCAACTTTGTTGCAGCTGCTAATCTAGCGCTCATTTCGCAGCTTTCGCGGAAACCACTTGCCAATGCCGGTTGATTCATGCCACCGTATTTATGATTATGGTTTTGATTTACGATAATTGTGTTCCTGGTGCCACAAAGGGAGCATGCAATGCTGAACACATTCTAATAAACATAAGCTATTCATCAAATCAGCCGATCGTAAATCTAGTGCTTAGGCGCCGGCGGTAACCGTGGCCCATGTGTCCTTGCGTGGGAAAAATCGTTGCCTACGGGAGAGGGTGTGGAAGGTTCAACCCGATGTAGTATACAATTTCTATCACTTTGGGGCACTTGTGATATATTTCGGAATGAAAGAACTCAGGCACATTCCACTAATATAAATATCACTATATTCTTAGTTCCGTCCTCGCGTGCATTCGACACTTGTTAACTTGATTGGTTGGAAATGTAAAAGACCTCTTGCTTGCATTCGACATGTACTTTTTATAATGCTTAAACTAAAACTCTACACAAGGTAGCTTCTATTCTAGAGGAGGAGGAGCCAGCAAGGAAATATGTGAGCGCGTTCGATTGGTTCGAACGGGTCAATACGGAGAACAAAAGGGTAGTGGTTGTTTCTGTGTGTTGTCATTTCACACTTGGTTGAAGTGGGTTAGTTCTGCATAATGTTACGCTGCAAGGGTGAGTGGTTGTTATTTAATATTATCGTATGCAGCTGTGAGCTTGTGACATAAAAATGCATTTGGCCTACAAACATGTATGACGATAATTTATGGCGTGGGAATGAATTTGTGGGAATAGGATCGTTGGGATTTTATGACAAGTGGGAAAGGATAATGGTAATAGGTTATCCCGCTACACCATCCCTCTTTGGGAGAATGATGTAACCGGGTGGAATCATTTATTATTATTATATTCATTATTATTGGGTGTTATAGCTTCTCCTCTTACATATGGTTATCTAACTATATTTACAGGTTGTGATAAATTCGTAAATTTAATTATATAGTGTATTTAATTTATAATAGTTTTAATTTGTTCTGTGATGCTTATTGTATAATATTTGTATTTAATGATTGTCGATAATTATGATGATAATAACAGTGATGATTTTAATAATAATTATAATTGGGAAATAATTGAGTAAAAATGAACTTAATCTCTGATACGTACCAAATTTCTAATACCCCCTTCCCCCTAACGGAGGAGGGAATTATAAGTAATTAATCTATTTTTATGTACAGTATGAGTGTTTTGGGTTTTCTCATCTAATAATGTCGCGTTTGGGTGATTTATTGATATGACCTTGTATGGTCCTTGATATACCTTGTCTAGTTTTCTTCTGTTTTCGTTAGTCATCATAACTAAATCATTCTCATGTATTTGTATTGGGTTTGTATCTTTCTGCTGATCTTCACGACGCTTTTGTTTGATTCTGTCAATTATTTCTTTTGCTGATTTTGTTGCCGTTTTGAGTTTGAATTGTAATTCTTTATGATATTGCTCGATATTGTATACGGGTTCAATGTGTGATTTTAGGTTGTATGGCAGTGTTGCGTTTCTGCCGAAAACTAATTCAAAAGGTGTGTATGAAAAATCTGTATGCGGAGTGGTGTTGTAACAGAATGCGTAGTAAGGCAACCAATCATCCCAGTCGCTCTGCGATGGGTTGATGAATTGTCTCACGTATTCATTAAGACAACGATGGTTTCTTTCTAAACTTCCGATTGATTGCGGGTGATAGGGGGTAGAAAATTTTTGTTGAATTTGGAGTAATTTTGAAATATTGTCAAATAATTCATTCTTGTATTCGGTTCCTTGATCAGTTTGAACAATTGACGGAGTACCGTATACGAGAATGCAATTTTCTATAAATGCTCTCGCTATTGTGGATGCTTGTTTGTCTGGGGTTGGTTTTATTATTACATATTTGGAGAGGTTACATTGGATAGTTAATGCATATCTATTTCCTGAATTAGATTTGTTAAAAGGTCCGATAGTGTCAATAGATACACAATCAAAAGGTTTTTCTGGGGTGGGTATTTTTATAAAGTTTTCCTTGGTCGGGGTTTTGTGTTTATTTTGTTTGCATTGTATACAATTTCTAACATATTCATAAATTTCTGATTTCATTTTGCTCCAGGAATAGAGTCTACTGAGCTTTTTATATAATCGATTGGCACCTATATGTCCTCCAATTGGTGCATCATGATAATTTTTCAGGATTTTTAATTTTTCTTCTTGGCTTTCTATCACACGCTTGGGTGTGTAGAGCACTATTTGCAAGTCTTTTAGCGAGTCGTTACAAGTCTTCTTGAAGAATTGAACGCTGCATAATTGGAATATCACGCTTGATAACGCTAGAGCTATCGCGCTTATTCTTAATTTTTTGGCCATATTTTCAACTTTCTGTAATAGATTCCCTAAGGTCTCTTTCGAGTTGCTTGCAATTTTTGTATTTGTCGACATTAATTCTTTGAATCCTGTTTTATTTTTAATTGCGCATTTCATATTATTAAATTCATTCTCGCTAGCGTTTTCATTATCTTCGAGTGCGCGTCCGCATTGAAGTTTGGGTAGTTTTTCCCATTCGGTTGGTTCAACTGCCTCGTATACTTTGAGTTGATCAGGCTCATTGACATCGAGTACAGTGTTATTATTCAAATGTTCGTATTCCGTCTGATTCATATTTTGTTCTTTTCTTGTCATTGCTCTCGTTTGAACGGCTAGGACGTTTATTGTTTTCAAAGTTTCAGAATCAATTGCTATTCGTGATAATGCGTCGGCAGTTACGTTTAGTTTTCCTTGTACATATTGTACGTCAAAATTAAATTCCTCTAAATCTAGTCTCATTCGTGTTAATTTGGAAGATGGATTCTTCATTGAAAAAAGGTAAACAAGCGGTCTGTGGTCTGTTTTTACCGTGAATTTTCTTCCGTATAAGTATGGTCTAAAGAATGTTATTGCCCAATGAATGGCAGTAAGTTCCTGTTCAATTGTTGATTTATTTGCTTCACCTTTGGTGAAGGCTTTACTTGCGTAAGCGATCGGTAATTCGATTCCATCGCAATCTTGGGCCAATACTGCGCCACAGGCAGTCTTTGATGCATCGGTTATTAGTGTGAATTCTTTTTTAAAATCGGGAAATTGTAAAATTGTGGGAGAAATCAGTGCTGATTTTAAAGAATTGAATGCTTGCTGACATTCAGAGCTCCAATCGAAGACTGCATTTTTTCGAAGGAGTTTGTTTAAGGGATGCGCAATTTGGGCAAAATTTTTAATAAATCTTCTATAATAGTTGCAAAAAGCAACGAATCGACGGACTTCATCCGATGTGTTTGGTGTAGGGTAATTTAATATTGCTGAAAATTTTGATTTATCTGGTTGGATGCCAGATGCGGATATATTATGACCTAGGTATGTGACATCTGGTCTAAAGAATGAGCATTTTGCGGGGTTAAGTTTCAAATTATATTTTTGGAGTTGTTTAAAAACTTTTTCCAAATTACTTAAATGATGATTTATGGAACATCCGACTACTATAATGTCGTCAATGTAAAGGAAAGCACACTCTGGTGGTAAGCCGCTGAGTGCAATTGTCATCATTCTTTGGAAGCTGTTTGGGGAAATATTTAATCCGAAAGGTAGTCTATTGAATTCGAAATGACCGTTTGAAGTAGAGAATGCTGTTAGTTTTTTGGAATTTTCGTCAAGTTCTATTTGGTGGAAACCTGACATTAGGTCTAGAGTAGTAAAGTATTTGGCTCTTCCTAAATGATCGAGTATTTCATCTATTCTTGGAAGGGGAAATTTATCTGGTGTAATTTTTTTGTTGAGCTGGCGAAAGTCTACCACTAATCGCCACTTTTTATCTTGTGTATTAGATTTTTTTGGCACTAAAAGTATAGGGGAATTATATGGAGAGGTTGATGGTTGGATGATTCTATTTTCTAACATATTTGATATTTGTTTATTTATTTCTGTTATTTGGGCCTCTGGAGTTCGATAATTTTTTATGTAGACGGGGTTTTTGTCGTTGAGTTGAATGTTTTGTTTATAAAAGTTGTTGGTAGTTAAGAAGTCATCTTTTAAAGCGAATATTTCGTTATAGTTTCTGCAGAGATTTATCAGTTTGTGTTGGGCTTCACGGGGAGTGTTAGTTAGATTTAGTTCTTCAGTTAATTTTGGTATACGATTAGGGTTGTTAGTTGTGTTGTGGTTGATTGTAAAATGTGTTAACGGTTGGGTTAGTGGCTTGAAATTTTTGGGTAGAAGTATTTCAGACGTATTGGTATTAATGATTTTAACGAATTGTGTTTTAGAGTTAACTATGGAATTTGCGCAAAATACTCCAGGTTTGATTTCTTGAGAAATTATGACAGTGTCTTCTTTTATATGTGGAATTTTTATTTCTTTGATAATCTGGCATCTGGGGGGGATGACTAGATGATCGTCCCATGTGTCATGGATCGGTACTTCTAGATTAGTCTCATTGAAGAAAAAGGATAGTAACCATGTCTTCAAACACAGATTACATTCATATTTTGTTAAAAAGTCTTTTCCTAGAATGCCGTCAGCTGTAATTGGGAATTGTTTATTCACCAAATGGAATTGGTGTGGAATTTTATTATTTTCTATAAGTAGACTAGTGTTGGTACTACCTATTGTTTCAAGTTTGCCTTCGGTCACGCCGTTTATTATGCATGTATTATTTTTGTTAATTTTCTGGGTACGTTTGATCAAATTTTCCTTTAGGATTGATATATCTGCCCCTGTATCAAGAATAAGAACGCATGGTTGTTCGCACATGCTTAATTTAACTATAATAAACATTGAACAAGTAATATTTAGGTTGAAAATATTTGATGTTGATTTCGGTTTTCCTCCTGTTCTTCGTCCGACAACGCGCGGAGGTTCGCAGCCGGGTTTTCGGAGTTTTCCGCAATTCTAATGAAATGTTGCGGTCTGTTGTAATAGTTTTGGCTGCCATTGCCCCTAAAGTTTCTGTTTTGGTTAGGGAAATTCTGTTGATGATATTGGCGATTTTGGTTAAAATTTTGGTTTTGTTGAGGTTGATTATTGAATCTACCACCTCTTCCTCTATAGTTATTAAAATTTCTACCACGATTGTTCTGGTTGAAACGGTTAGGATGCGGGTAGGGCGGTTGTCGCTGCCCGCGATTGTAAATAAGCACATTTGCTGATTTGGTTGTCAGCGATTTATATTTATTGACCTTCTCCACTGCGTCAGCTATGCTGGTGAAGGCTCCCGCACGTAATATAGTTTTTAATTCAGGGTTATCAATGCCTTCAATGAGGGCATCGATTCCTGCTTGGCAAGCGAGTTTTGCTGCTCGTTGCGGTGGTGTCTCTTCCTTGATGTGTAAGTCGATGAGTTGTTCGGTCAGCTCTTCAACTTCCTTACATAATTCGTCTGCTGACTGTTTTTTTATAGACTTCAACTTCGCTAATATGCTGTCGGCGCTAGTCTTTGATATACATGTAGTTTTTAAATTTGTTAGCAGTGAAGGTATATCCACGCTATTATTAATTGCTCTTCGGGCCTTTTTGTCGAGTCTGGTCAGTAGGAATTGATATACCAACGCTTTGTTTGCGCTGGGGGAGATCTCATTTAGTAGTGTGGCTGCACTGATGAACATATCGAGTCCATCAGGTGAGCCGTCGTAGATTGGCACCATTGCGGCTGCCTCTTTGTAATCGAATTTGGACATTTTCGGTTTTTGTATTCCAACAACGAACAATATCGCAAGAGCTACTTCTTTGAAAGATTTTTGTTTAATGATAATGTTTATTTTATTTCTAATATCTTGATATATTAGATTAGCATTTTCGGCAAGCAATAACAATTCTTCAGCCTCTTTATTGTGTACGAGAGGGTCTACTATTGTTTTAATATCTTCAGCTAATTTTTCAGCTTCTGCGAGCTTGGTTCTCAATGTAGCTTTTCTTAACTTTTTAGTTTGCTCGGATCGCAGTGATTTTGCAATTACTTGTAATTTCTGTATTTTGTTTTCTATTAAACTTGCCATTAAATTAAAGGCGAAAAAAAATTTTTTTTTTTTATTTCTGTTTTTGTTGATGTCTACAACAAGTAGTCTTACAGCTTAGCACATATTTAACATGAACATTTTGTGTTTTTTTTTTTTTTCATTAACAATTTTTACTTCAAACATTTTTTTTTTTCATATTTTACATCTTATAATTGACTTACCATCTCTGTCGGCGGTATCCTACTACAGTATCAGTAAGGCTGAGCTTTGTGAAAGGTGTCACATAGATGGTTGCTCCATGGATGTCTTCAATTTTGATATTGAAACCTCTTTTCGGCTGCTTCGGGTGTTGCTTCCTATATTGCCGCCATCCGATTTTTTCCACTAATGCGATGTGTTCCGCTTGGGCCTCCGCCTGGGCCAAGATGTCCTTGATGTTCTCGTTCCACATGTTTAGTTTTTCCAATGGTCACTAGTTCGTGTAATGAGTTTCTATTGGTTCGTTCACCTGGGTGGTTAGCACAGTTCCGTTTATTAGTTCACTTTGGTCTAGTTGGCACGTCTTCGTTGATTAGTTCACTTTGTTCAAATTTTGAAAAAAAAAAAAATAGTTCACTTCTGCCCTTTATACCTGGTTGAGCTGTGCCGCTCTCACTGCTCGGGAGGCTACTCTCTCCGAGTGATTCTTATAAAACGTGTGCATTAACCGCACAACACCGTAACCTAACGCAGCACCAGCAAGGATGCATAAAGCAATCGTTTGCGGTGAACTCGACACTGGGGCGCTCGACACTATCTCGTCTGCCGAGAAAAAGCCCATTTTTGAACGTTCACTGTTTCGTCAAAACAAAAAAAATTGTTTGGTTTCACTCATAGCCGAAGATTCAGGCTAAAGTCTCGGTCGCCATGTGGAAGGTTCAACCCGATGTAGTATACAATTTCTATCACTTTGGGGCACTTGTGATATATTTCGGAATGAAAGAACTCAGGCACATTCCACTAATATAAATATCACTATATTCTTAGTTCCGTCCTCGCGTGCATTCGACACTTGTTAACTTGATTGGTTGGAAATGTAAAAGACCTCTTGCTTGCATTCGACATGTACTTTTTATAATGCTTAAACTAAAACTCTACACAAGGTAGCTTCTATTCTAGAGGAGGAGGAGCCAGCAAGGAAATATGTGAGCGCGTTCGATTGGTTCGAACGGGTCAATACGGAGAACAAAAGGGTAGTGGTTGTTTCTGTGTGTTGTCATTTCACACTTGGTTGAAGTGGGTTAGTTCTGCATAATGTTACGCTGCAAGGGTGAGTGGTTGTTATTTAATATTATCGTATGCAGCTGTGAGCTTGTGACATAAAAATGCATTTGGCCTACAAACATGTATGACGATAATTTATGGCGTGGGAATGAATTTGTGGGAATAGGATCGTTGGGATTTTATGACAAGTGGGAAAGGATAATGGTAATAGGTTATCCCGCTACAAGGGGGCGCGTATCAAACCATGACTGCATTATTGTTTGCTACGGTCGCACATTTTGGAATTGATTTACCATCTCGGGAGAGTATTAATCATGCCGATAGACGAATTTATTGTGCCGATACAATGAAGGACATCTGTGACTAGTGCCGCTTGTAATACGTAAGAGGGTGTTTGTGGTTTGTAGAACGGGAGATCCAATGACGAGCAACGTGACTGCTGTAGTGAACAGTTCGTTATACCACTCTATTGTTTTTCGACTTAACATTTCCCCGTGTGTTACAAAAAACGGATAGTGAAAATACACTGAGAAAGTCCAAAAAGCGGGTTCAACCTGCCAACAATTCAGAATCCGATGTTCTAGACAGAATGCCGAAGCAGAAATATTGTGACCCGTCACGAGGTGAGCAAAATTTCACATAACCTCTCTTCGGTGAGTGTGAACAATAGATATTTGCCACTTCAAGACATTGGTGACAAAGAAGTTCCCAATAATCATTCTCCCAAGCCGAGTTCGACCAAAAAGGTTAAGATTCCGCTTATTACATTGACGGAGCTTAGTCTTTCTGATGCACATGGAAAGATCCTGCTTTCTGGTTGTGGAATCCATTATGTGCAAAGGATAATCGCCCCCGAAGCATGCATGAAGGACTTACCTCGTAGACGGACGAATATCGAATGAATGGTGTTTCAGCAAGTGCTGACGTAGCCGAGACGATGACATATCGGGTCGCTTATTTTATGCTTCATTTGTTGGTAGCGCTGTTGAGGGTGTTGCAAAATGCATTATTTGGTACTAGCATAAGCCAGTGCGATATTTCATCCAAGGGGTTCTAAACCCCCACATCTCTCCTCTTCTCACAAGATAAAATGAGAGGAAAAATAAGATAAAATTAAAAAAAAAATCTTGACTCATAAAAACAGATGATCAATTACGTTTTATTTTGAATGATATGATTTACATCTCTCAAATTTATCTATCACCAACTATGCGTACGAAGTCTTTTAGGTGGTTAGGGACTTTTTTATTCCTCACAGATCGTGGAATCCGTTTATCATTTGTGTGGCCCTGCTCTGAAGCATCTTTTAAAGCTGATTGATCGCGCCATTCGAAAACTTTTTTGGTCTGAGATACGTGACGTTTAATAGTACGTCCCTCGTCGTCACAGAGTATTAGACATCCATTTCTTTCTTCCAGAATGGTATAGCGCTGTTTACCAAACCTCGAATCGCCTTTGGCTCGTTGCTGACGCTGTATTATTACATTACGTCCTGGCTTCAATTGGCAGTTTCGAGCACCACGGCGGTTGTCCTCACGTTCTTTGGATTTCAGCTTCATTTTTCGATCCCTTTCGTTGATTTCACTGTTGTCGTTATCCGGTATCCCCCGATTGAATAGCGGCAGCCCGCGTTTAATCCTTCTTCCACACATGATTTCCTCTGGTGGAACTTTCGTAATAGTGTGAGAGGCTGCATTGTGAGCATGAACAGCAGCTTGCAACTCTGCGTTATAGTCCAACCCCATAGCGGTAGCTACGGCCATGGATTTATTAATGATCTTCATATAGTTCTCAACCATACCATTTTGTTGAGGAAAGTTAGGTGTTGAAAAAATAGTTTTGATACCTCTTTCATGGCAGAATCGACTATAGTCCTCTCCATTGAACGGAGGTCCGTTATCACTCTTCATACTATCCGGAAAACCTTCCCTTTCGAAGATTTCCTCGAGCACTTTTTTGTGTGTTCGAAACTGGTGGATTTCACAGGACGAGCTATTATGTACCTCGAACGATAATCGACAATCACCAGTATGTAGATGCTTCCGAACTTGGCATAAGGCCCATTAAAATCAAGTGCGATAGTTTCCCAGGCAGTCTTCGGGATTATGGTGCGCATCATTGGAGTGGGCTTTTCCGGTTTTCCATTGACCGCGCATGACCGACAGGCCTTAACCCACATCTCAGCATCTCCGGCCATACCTGGCCACCATACACGCTCTCTTAAAATAGACTTCAGTTTTGCAGCTAACGGATGTCCTTCGTGAGCTACGCTTAATGCTTTCTCTCGTAGTGACTCCGGGATTACAGCTCGACCTCCTTTCAAAATAATTCTGTTTCTAATGCAAAGCTCGTTTCTTACTGAAAAGAATCTGTTCAGTTCTTTTGGCCATTCCCCATATTTCAGAGCGTTTAATACTTTTTTCAACGTTTCATCCTGTTCTGTAGCCTCACAAATCTCGTCTTCTGTCAAAAAACTCACGCTGTTTGCTTCAAGGCAAGCGATCTCCCATGGGCTTACATCTTCATTGAATGGTTCAGCAACTCCTCCGTAAAGACGTGATGACGGATCAGCAATATTATCTCTCCCACGAATGAATTCCACCTCATAGCTATATGGACTCAGTCGCAGAGCCCACCCGTCCGCTCTGGTTAGTGCTCTCTTTGAATCCTCCCGGGATCTATTGAGGTTAAAACTGACACCTCTTGCATCTGTTCGTAGGATGAAGTGTCTTCCAAGCAGGAAGAATGAAAAATACTCCACCGCCCATACAGCACCCAGTGCTTCTCTCTGGTTCTGCGCATACTTTTTGTCTGTAGATGTCAGCGCTTTAGACGCAAAACTGATTATTCTCTTAGTTCCATCGTTACCTTCTTGCGTAAGCACTGCTCCTAGCGCAACTGGAGAAGCGTCGGTATAGAGCACTGTTCTATCGCTTCCTGAAAAATATCCCAACGCAATCGTAGAATTTGCTATCATGTTTTTAGTATCTTCAAATGCTTTAGTCTGATCTGGGCCCCATTGCCATGTATGGGAGGTAGCTACTTTCCACAATGGACTCGTCAAATCAGCAAAGTTCTTGATATAGGAACTCACGAAGGACGCCAATCCAAGAAAACTTCCAAGCTCAGATACGGTTG
Source organism: Toxorhynchites rutilus septentrionalis (assembly GCF_029784135.1). Classification (NCBI taxonomy): domain Eukaryota; kingdom Metazoa; phylum Arthropoda; class Insecta; order Diptera; family Culicidae; genus Toxorhynchites; species Toxorhynchites rutilus. The sequence goes on from NC_073746.1 coordinate 103,986,706, forward strand.
AAGGTTCGCGGAAGTTTCGGATATTAGCAACTTTAGCATCGTCGACGTGGAAACCATTTTTATCCAGTTCATGACCAAGGAATTTGATTCGTTCTCGGTCAAATTCACATTTATCTGTATTCAGCGTTAGATTGTTTGCTCTAAGTGCTTTGAGGCAACCGTCTTCCTTAAGTGTTCCAAAGTGTCTGCGAATATCAGTATATCGTCAATATAAACGATACCATTGAAGATCCCTTCCAATATGCGAGTCATTTCTCGCTGAAAAATTTCGGGGGCACAGTTAACCCCGAACATGAGTCGCGTAAAACGATACATCCCGTGTTCCGCAAGAAAGGTGGTTAATTCCCTCGACTCCTGACTTAACTCCAGGTGATAGTATGCACTTGTTAAATCCAGTTTAGTAAAGTATCTAGCTCCGTGCAATTTTGTCTTCATTTCATTCAACAGTGGCAGCCGAAAATATTCCCTTTTAATTGCCTTGTTCGGCGCACGCATATTTACCACTAATCTAAAGTCGTCCTTGCCTTTTGGAACGGCTGACATACCGCTAATCCATTCTGGAGCAGTCGTGACTTTCTCTATAATACCTCTAGCTTCCATCTCCTCGAGCCTCACTTTAGCTGCTTCTCTGAACGCAGCGGGAACATTGAAATAAGCGTTTCGTACTGGTGGTACAGTTCTATCAATACTAAATTTGACTTTGATTCCCGGAACCTTTGGGAAAATTTTAACATCTTCACTTTGTTCTGAACAGTTGACAGCTTGTCCAATTAGTAATAATTTCAAATCACTAGCGGTTTCTCGGCCCAGTAATGACCTACGACCCTTTGGAATTACCAAAAACTTTGCTCGAACAACCGGTTTATTCAGACTTTCGACTTCTACTTTTGCCCAAAAAATCTTCGTGACTGACATCGGCAGATCAGCAGCATACGCTCGAAGATCAGGGTGAACTGTACATTCAGTAAACTCGAGGTTTGCGGACCCATATCTGACCTGCATCTCTAAACTTTCCCAATCGCTACCCCCGATCACATTGACATCTGCACCCGAATCTATCAAGAATGATATCGGTTTTGATGAACCGACATAACAGTTCACTAGAACATCAGAAAGGGATAGTGAATTAACCATCTGAAACAAAATGAGACAATTCATAGTAAAAAAAAAATATATATATAAGTTATCAACACAGTCAACCAATCTTCAGTATCGACCAACGCCAACATTACTTATCAGCAGGAGACAGAGCAAACATCACGCATCAATGTTCTAGCGCTTAAGTAAACACTTAAGCATAAATAACGCCATGTGGTAAATGCGACCGACGAACAATTATGCAGCCACAGATAAGGACTCGAGTCGACACCATAAAACGGTTAAACATTCTTTCTGAGAAGAAGGAAGAAGGGAAACATAGAGATAGGCAGATAGGGTAGATTATAAGCTAGCTTTGTACATGAAATAGAAAATAAAGATCAGTCTTGTCGTAACCTTAACAGGAGCAACATAGCTCACTAGTTTTAGTTTTCATTATCCGAAATTCTTTCGCTACATAACTGGCGCAGTCGGTAGGATAGTGTTTTAAGTGTTCGCGAAACGTTAGTTTAATTTCAGCAATTGCGCCTGCGCGAACGAATATCGTGTAGTGGTGATTAATCTGACGAAACCGGACGCAACACTAGTTCCAGCTCTAAAAATCGTAAGTAACAAAATTTTTCTTTTTTCTAACTCATAAATCGGATCGGCGCTTTACTGAAACAAATAAAAGCCCGTCCCCGAAAACAAAAATTAAAGCAAGTACTAATTCAGAGTGGCGAGGCCCTACCCGAGGTAACCGGACCACTGTATATCACAAGAAACACACAAAGCTAACATAAAACAAAAATAAATTAAATTATCGAATTACAATTAAAATTCTAACCCTGAAAAAAGGTGATAGTGATTAGATAGTGATTTAATAGTGAAAAATGAACCCTGAATTGGCAGGTTTCACAATTCCTGTAAATACTCAGGATAGTGACTGCATTGCTCAAACGAACGAAATGTTCTGCAATGCAGAAAAAGTGCTGAAGGCGATGCAAACGCCTCAAGCCATAAATAATTTGCCATCCTTCGACGGGAATCCCGTCAAATTACATTCATTTATAAGGTCAGTAGAAAATCTACTACCTTTCTTAAATATTATGAAAGACACACCTTTCGAAGAGATCTGGCTGCAATCTATTCGTGCAAAGATCACAGGAGACGCAGACCAAGCTCTAGAAATATATGGCACTCCGCTTAAATGGAGCGAAATTAAGGCAAACTTGATTGCCTATTACAGTGACAAGCGCGATGCTGTCACACTCACAAGGGAGCTATTCCAACTCCAACAAACGGGCACCCTAGAAGAATTCTATGGGTCAGTCCAACAAATTTTATCGCTCTTAATTAACAACACGAGCATCTCAACAGCAGACACGAGCTTGCGAGAAGACCGTATAAAAACACATCAGGAAAATGCGTTGCAAGTTTTTCTAGCAGGGCTTAAAGAACCAATAGGGGGCAATGTTAGAGCCCGACAACTGTCAAAATTGAAAGAAGCATTTGACGCCTGCGTGGAAGAAAGAAATTTCCAAAACAGACATGGATTAAACAAAACTGAACATTATCGACCCGCTAAAATATTTCCACTGGCACCGCAACTTCCCCCGAAAACAAGATACACAAATAATCAAATTAGGAATCCACAATTTTTCACTACACGTTCCCACCAATCACGATCAATTCCACGTTTCCCACAACAACAATACCACCAACAACATTTTCAACAAATTTCCCCAAAATATTTCCACCACAATAGCAATAACATCCCTCCGCAAAATGTTTTTGCCCCTAGACCGATACAAGTGTCAAAACCCATTCCCATGGAAGTTGATCCTTCCATAAGATCAAGGCACGTTAATTACATGAATAGGCCAAAACAACCGTTCAATTATTCACACAGATCAATAAATTGCCATGAGGGAACAGAACTGTACGACCCTCATTATGCAAATGATTCATTTAATTTTCACCAATACTATGAATCGGCACCTAGCACGTCTAGAGAACCACAGTTATCAATTACACCTAACACATCTAGAGAACCACTAGCACTATTGAAAAATGACAATGAAGAAAATGACGAACTAAATTTTCACCTAGTAGAGGAATCGAAAACAAAGGATTAAACAATTTTCTTCCATATATAAAACTCTCTACGAATAAAGGATCCTTGAAGTTTCTGATAGATACAGGGGCTAATAAAAACTACATTAGCCCAAAACACGTCAACTTAGACAAATGTCACTTCACACAAACAGTGAATATTAAGAACATTTATGGCTCACATTCCGTGGATAGATTTGTCAACTTTAACCCGTTTCCAAGCGTAAAAAATGCAAGCAACCAAATATTCTACATTTTCGATTTCCATAATTATTTTGATGGTCTAATAGGATATGAAACATTACGCTCATTGAAAGCTGACATTTTAACGGCGGAGAATGAACTCAAATTTCCTTCAAATATAATAAAAATGTACCGAAAATATCCTGAGTCTGTAACAATACACATGAATTCGAATGAAACAAAAATTGTACATCTCCCAACCAATGAATCCAGCGGCGAATTCTATCTAGAGCATGATGTTTTAATCTCACCAGACATAATGATACCTTCTGGAATATACAAATGCTCAGAAAATCGCGTCTTCGTAACAGTAACTAACCTATCAGATAAACCAGTAAAAATTAACACAGCGCAACCTCTAATAGTAGAAGTGAATAACTTTTCACTAACCACGCCCGAAGAAACGTTGGATGTTCCAAAATCAAACATTTTCAACCAAATCAGACTAGACCATTTAAACCAAGAAGAGAAAATTAAAATAATTAAATTAGTCGCGGATTACACAAACATATTTTATACGGAAGGACAGAAGTTAACCTTCACTAGTGCTATCAAACATAGGATCACAACAACAGACGATGTTCCTATTCACACAAAATCATACCGTTACCCTTTTTGCCATAAAGAAGAAGTTCAACGGCAGGTTTCGAAAATGCTCGAACAAGGAATAATTCGACCTTCGATCAGCCCATGGACTTCTCCCGTTTGGATAGTCCCAAAAAAATTGGATGCATCCGGACAGAAGAAATGGCGGATTGTAATAGATTATCGAAAATTGAATGATAAAACGATTGATGATCGTTACCCCATCCCTAACATCACTGATATTCTAGATAAATTAGGTCGCTGTATGTACTTTACTACTTTGGACCTCGCATCTGGATTCCATCAGATCGAACTAGACAAAAATGATATCGAAAAAACCGCGTTTAGTGTCGAAAACGGGCATTACGAGTTCTTAAGGATGCCTTTCGGTTTAAAAAACGCCCCATCTACGTTCCAGCGTGTAATGGATAATATTTTAAGGGAGCATATTGGTTCCAGATGTTTAGTATATATGGATGACATAATCGTGTTCTCTACAAGCCTACAAGGGCATCTGGATAATCTGAGGAAAATTTTTGAAACACTACAAAAATACAATATGAAAATCCAACTTGATAAAAGTGAATTTCTTCATAAAGAAGTTGCATTCCTTGGCCACATCGTAACACGTGATGGAGTTAAGCCTAATCCAGAAAAACTCGGAGTTATCAGAGAGTGGCCACTACCAAAGAACGAAAAAGAGTTGCGTGGTTTTCTCGGAATATTAGGATATTATCGCAAGTTTATTCGGGACTTCGCAAAAATATCAAAACCGCTTACTCAGTCGTTGAGAAAAGGAGAAAAAATTGATCACAATAAAGATTTCGTAGATGCTTTTGAGCGATGTAAAAACATCCTCACATCAAGCGATATCCTGCAATACCCTGACTTTGAAAAACCTTTTGTTTTGACAACAGATGCCTCTAACTATGCCGTAGGCGCTGTTTTGTCTCAAGGACAAATTGGTAGCGACAAACCAATCGCGTTTGCCTCCAGAACACTTAATAAAACGGAAGAAAACTACTCCGCCATTGAGAAAGAATTGTTGGCTATTGTGTGGGCTTGTAAATATTTCAGACCGTACCTCTACGGACGAAAATTCACACTCTATACAGACCATAAACCTCTGACATATAGTCTGAACTTAAAAGACTCCAACAGCAGGCTTATACATTGGCGCCTCTATTTAGAAGAATTTGACTTTGAGATAAAATATAGACCTGGAAAACAGAATATAGTAGCGGATAGTCTCTCCAGGATGCGTCAGGAAATAAACCATAATGACGCTGAAGTTAGTACCTGTGAAACTTCAGTGAAGTTAGTAAGCGATGAAACCTCTTCTTCAGACGATGCTACAATGCACTCCGCCGACACCGACGATTCAGCATTTATCCCATGCACCGAATCGCCGTTAAATAGTTTTAGTAACCAAATAATTCTGAAATTGGGAACGGAAGAAGAGGAAACACTCGAAGAAATATTTCCGCGTGTGTACAGACGAACCATAATGAAATCAAATTTCAACGTCCCTTATCTCACCAAACTCTTCAAAGAGTTCATAGATCCTAAACGATCAAACTGTATATTATGCCCAGAAAATCTGATCCAAACAATCCAAATTTTTTATAAAAATTACTTTAGTAGAGGGAAACCATTTAAAATATTTATTACTCAAAAATGTTTAACTGATTTGAAGACCGCTGAAGAACAAAACCTAATAATAGAACAAACACACGAAAGTGGACATCGAGGTATATGGGAAAACAACAGGCAGATTTCCAATCGATATTACTTTCCGAAAATGAAACGTAAGATACAACAGTTCATTAGGCTTTGTCGCACATGCAACAAAAACAAATACGAGAGACATCCGTATAAAATTAAACTGGGATCTACGCCAAATCCTGCAAAGCCTCTAGAAATAGTACACTTAGATTTATTTATCCATAAACCTAATATATTTCTATCCTTTTTAGATAAATTTTCGCGATACGCATCGATAATCCCAATTAAATCCAGAAACATCCACGACGTGAGAAAGGGGTTAACAAAATACTTTTCACTGTATGGTACTCCAAAATTGATAATCTCAGACAATGAACCTGCACTCAGGTCCATCGAAATCAGAGCCCTCTTGGAAAATTTAAATATCGAGATTCATTTCACTCCACCCAACCATAGCATAAGTAACGGTACGGTAGAAAGATTTCACTCAACTCTAGGGGAAATTTTTCGTTGTACAAAACCAAGTTACATCGACCTAAGTGATAAAGAAATATATCGAATCGCATGCACTACCTATAACAATACAGTACACTCAACAACTAAATTCAAACCTCGCGAAATATTCTATGGACTCAGAGAAGGAGAAGAAAGGCATCTCGATATGAACAAAATTCTAGAGAACAGAAACAAGCTCTATGAAGACGTTATGCTTCAGTCAAATAAAACAAAAGAATACAATTTGGAATACCATAATAAGAAAAGAGAAGACCCACCAACGTTACAGGAAGAAAGCATCGTATACAACAAAATACAAGGCATCCGAAACAAAGCAAAAGAAAAATATCTTCCAGTCAGAGTTATCCGGGATAAAAACAAAACCTTCCTAGATCACTCCGGCCGAGAGATTCACAAAGAAAACATCCGACGAAACTAATAATCAAATGAAATTATTTTCCTAATCATTTCAGTATGGCGTGGATACCATTCCTGTATTCGGCCTTTGCCATCGCATTCCTGTCAATGTATCTACCAAAATCGATTGCATTTCCGCAACAAACATCCATACAACTCTACGACCTCAGCAACAATCCCGGCCTCGTGACATTGAGCCTGAACGAAGGAAGAATAAAGACAGGATCACACAAAATATTCCATGTAATCGAATTAAAAAGTTTCGAGTCAACCTTTCACAAACTAGAGAAAATTATTGAAGGCCTTACCATATTTAATCTAAAAGAAACTACAGACCTTGTTAATCTAAAATATAACTCAATCAAGAACACATATAACAACCTTATCCCAAAACAAAGAAACAAAAGAGGTTTAATCAACATCCTAGGAAGCACCATAAAATTAATAACAGGCAATCTAGACAACAATGATCTAATCGAAATCAACAATCAGTTGGAAACATTATTCAAAAACGAAGAAACAATTGTTACACAAAACAACGAACAAATAAAAATCAATAAACAAATTGAAACCAAAATGAATAGAATAATCAAAAAGGTTAACGAGCAACAAGATATTTTAGTGAAAAACCTAATAAAATCAAGAGACGCTTATGTAAACAATAAAGGCTATGCAGAACAGGCTACAATCATTAAAGAAGTCATGAACCTGAACATGGCACTAGATTTATTACGAGAACAAATACAAAATATTTTTGAAAGCATTCAACTAGCAAAAGCAAAGGTTATCCATTTGAACGTACTGACACCAGAGGAACTAAATGAAGCGACCACAATTTTAAGAAACAGCAACATTACAATCAACACATTCGACCAAACCTACGAGTACCTTGATCTAGCAGTAATACACAAAGATACGAAAATAATATTTGTGATTTCAGTCCCAAATCTCAAACCATCCACATTTACACATATCATCATGGAACCGATACCCAAGGAAGGAAAAATCCTGAAACTGCCAACGAACAGAGCACTCTTCAATGAATTAGAAACATACCTCATTAAAAACGATTGCCAGGAAATTGGAGAGGAAACCCTATGTAACAAAAACCAACTAGAAGACGTTTCCCAAGACAACTGTTACTCCAAAATTCTCAGAGGAGTCTCGGGCAGCTGCGATTATACAGAAGACAGGTACACCCAAGAAACGAAGAAAATAAGCAGTAACCATCTGCTAATCAGAGGAAACGCCACACTAATGCAAACAAACTGTGGGCTACCTTCCAGATACATTTCTGGAACAATGATCATCTACTTTCGCAACTGTACAGTCACAATTAACGGCACGCAGTTTAGTAATGTAGAATATTATCATGAAGATCCACCACTACTCATCCCACTCTACGGAATCCAAATATTCTCAAATAACACCGAAGCAACTCTGACATTGAAAAAACTAGACGAAATTCATCTACAAACCAGAGAACATCTGGTGTTATTAAACAGAAGACACCTCTCACTCACCCTCGGGACAGGAGTTCCAGCAATAATTATTTCATCATTTCTTGCAATCTATCTGTTGAGGAATCGTTTGAAAACTCTCTTCAGATCCACAACCAAGGAGAGTGCAGAGCCCAGTGTACCGAGACGGTCCACTCTTGAAGAGGGAGCAGTTATCAACACAGTCAACCAATCTTCAGTATCGACCAACGCCAACATTACTTATCAGCAGGAGACAGAGCAAACATCACGCATCAATGTTCTAGCGCTTAAGTAAACACTTAAGCATAAATAACGCCATGTGGTAAATGCGACCGACGAACAATTATGCAGCCACAGATAAGGACTCGAGTCGACACCATAAAACGGTTAAACATTCTTTCTGAGAAGAAGGAAGAAGGGAAACATAGAGATAGGCAGATAGGGTAGATTATAAGCTAGCTTTGTACATGAAATAGAAAATAAAGATCAGTCTTGTCGTAACCTTAACAGGAGCAACATAGCTCACTAGTTTTAGTTTTCATTATCCGAAATTCTTTCGCTACATAACTTATATATTCACACTCGCATCATGAATTTCGTCAGTTTTATTCAAAGATAATATTAAAGATAACAAGAAAATCATACCTGTTTATTATGTATGAATTCATCAACTTCCTTTGAAGAACCAAGACTGTTTACCCGTCTCTTGCGACATGTGGCAGAAAAATGGTCACGCTCGTTGCACGTGTTACAGTTCTTGAATAAAGCTGGACACTGCTTCCCATTATGCTTGGGACGATCACATCGGAAGCACCGGTTGCGTTTCCCGACAAATTTATTGTAGGAATATTTACGATTGTTCAGCGGGCCATTTGAAAATCCCCGATCTTGTACGTTCCATCCACCTGATGAAAATCTCTTCTGTTCTGATTGTTGTTTACTTGGTTTACTAGTAACTTCCATTATACCATCCACCTTGGAGGGACCCGCATTGATGTTGCTTCAGCTCGTGTAGCTGCTTGAATAACAGATTGGGTGTCATGGTTATACGTTCTTGCCGCATTGGCAACGTCTCGGTTGCTCATTCCCTATAGTATCTGAGAACGGATAAACCTATTCTCATCATTGCCATAGCCACACATACCAGCCTTTTCTACGACTCTTGCATAAAATGTTACAACAGACTCGTTAGACTCCTGCTTGAGACGAGTGAACTCTTCGTGTTCAGCTGTTGTATCAACTAGTGATCGCAGATATGTGCTAATATTCTGCGTTAAAGTTGAGTAACATTGTGAATCAAGGAAACTTGGGCATAGCTTAGCAGCCGTGACTAAACCCTGTAGTTCATCACCCAAGAGAAGGTATAACAGTTTGGCCCGTTTATTGTTGCTGACATTGTTCAAATCCGTAGCAATCTCGAAATTTGATTTGAACCGACACCATTCAGTCCACAATTTAGTGGTGGGTATACCTTGTGGAAAAGGCCGAATGTCCCAACGTATTCCCCCAATAGTATCTGTCTTGACTTGGGAAGAATCATGGGTTTCCAGATTGTTCGAACCCTGTGACAACTCGACTCGCGGAGTAAGCCATGGAGGAACTGTTACATCACTCAACTGTTGCTCTTGTTGGTTCGACGTTGTAAATACTGCCTTCTCCATACGTTCTGGTCTATGAAGTAAGTTTTCATTTACATTCTCCTTTCTCGAACAAGACACATTGAGTTCCTCTCCGTCTGACTCAATGGACTCTTCCTCTGGGTCTCTCTCTTCATTGTCACAGACATCGTCAGCATTAGCGATGACTCGTACGTATTTGCCACCTGGCATACTGAATACTGTAAATGCCAGAAAGGGAAAGAACAATTTTAAGAATCACACCTGCTGTATATCATGTATATTGCATCGCAACAATACATTTTAATAAATGCAACACAATTCATTCATTTTGTCATTTTGTTCAATATATTCAATATATTCACTAAACGAATTGAATATATTTTTTTTCCTACATCGTACAATTCGTTTAGTTATAATTCAAAAAATCATTCCATAAGTCCTTTTATGCTCCAAACCATTTCATCATTTTAACAATGGTCGTACCGAACCATTTATGCCATCTATTTATGGTCGTACCGAACCATTTTGTATATTTATGGTCGTACTGAACCATTTCGTTCACTCATGGTCGTACCGAACCATTTCATAGCTATCTATGGTTGTACTAAACCATTTTATCATTTCAACAATGGTCGTACCGAACCATTTCTTTCATATATTTATGGTCGTACCGAACCATTTGTTTCATTTATATATACTCGTACCGAAGCATTTCATAATCTATCAATGGTCGTACCAAACCATTCCATCATTTCAACAATGGTCGTACCGAACCATTTATGCCATCTATTCATGGTCGTATCGAACCATTTCATATATCTATGATCGTTTCGAACCATTCCATAGTCTATATATGGTTGTACCAAACCATTTTATCATTTTTAACGATGGTCGTACCGAACCATTTCTTTCATCTATTTATGGTCGTACCGAACCATTTCGTTTATTCATGATCGTACCGAACCATTTCGTTTATTCATGGTCGTACCGCACCATTTCATATATCAATCTATGGACGTACCGAACCATCTCTTCCATCTACCTATGGTCGTACCGAACCATTTCGTTTAGTCATGGTCATACCATACCATTTGATACACCTATGGTTATACCGAACCATACCTCTAAATAAACAACAATTTCTTTCAACGACTGAGCCGAATAAACTCATTGTGGACGTGTGTCTTCTCTTAACCACCACAGCAAGGAATCATACTGAACACTTTATTCAACTAAGTAATAGTAAAAAGTAATTCAACTAAGTAATAGCAAACATTATTTCAAAACGAGTTTCAACGACTAGTGAACCTAGATTGAACTAGTGATTTAATACGGAGTTTCCACGAAGAATATATAGCAGCACAAACGGTACAAACAACGATTATTAGTGCGACAGGATAAGAGGATCTCATTCAAGAGAAAAAAATAAATCCAACCCGTACAATTGACCACTAGCAAGAGTGGTGCGCTTCGGAGGCTGTGAGCAGATAATCGCGAAGAGGAAGTATACGATCGACTAGCATCAAGAAAACGTAGTTTTATTCATTCGTTAGCATTCTATCACAATTGCATATGATTTCAATTCAATTAAAAATTTAATAAATTAAGTAGTAATAATAAGCTTTGTTTCTGCAAAATACACTTGTTGTTGTGCCGAGAACAAAAGCAGTGTTTATCCTGATCTTGTTCCTGAAGCATTCACGAGCAACCAAACGTTGAAGGACGCTTACGCGCGATAGCGAGAGTATCAACTTTGCATAGGCTCCACTCCGGCTACGAACAACGACTGCGAAAGATTAGCGACGGTCGTTACATTGGAAGCTTCTTATTTGATTATCACATACTGATATTATTACACACTTATGCTGTGGTTTAATGGTTCGCATGTAAACAGTCAAACAAAATATACCACAAATATAAAAGAATCACCTAATAAGGGCCCCCTCCCCCCCTTTTCACTAAAGCATATCCAGTTACCGAGAAATAGAAGAAGAAGTGTTGTGTCCGAGACACGACTGAACAGGAATAAAAATATAACATTTGTAGCGATTGAAAATTCCAACGATCTGCTTCAGCCCCGAAGTCACTTCCAGGGAAACTGCTAGAGCAGATAGTGCCACACTTACACCCACATCAAACGCCCCACAATGCATAATCGGTCATCGCAATAAAACTTCGCGATACAACCAGTATGTCAAATTATATTATGTACACTCGCATGTATACTTTATATCGAGCAAGCGACTTACAAAGCAGGTCTCGTAATGGTGATATACATGTATATAAAAAAAAACCGCACGCGAAAACGATTCGACGTTGCCCGCTTTCGCAAATATTGTAGCAACGCACATTTTCATTAAACGGTGCTTGAAACTTTCCAGGGAGTGCTCAAATCGGTTGATGTAAAAAAAAAAAAATCTAATAAATCCCTCAGTGAGTGAGCCAGAAGCGTCTAAAATTGGACAACTCATGGCGACGCGGCCGATTTTTCATTTTTTCCAATCTGCACTCCGACACTTTCCCGAATGACGCAATCATTTCGTAAAATAAATAAATCCACAAACAAAAAGAACATTTGATTAATAAGTGACTCACCTGAAGGGTTTTTTCCAATTTTCACAAAATTACAACTATGATTTTTTTCCTTACTTCACTTCACTTTTGCAACCGCGCAGCGTACATAAAACTGATAGAAGCGTGTCGAGAAACGGAGAAAAGTAAAAAAAAAGACACTTATGCCACTGAGAAACTCAATCACTTTTTTCTTTTATTTACTTATCCAAAACATGCAGTTTCCTTTGGGTGATTCTCTTTTGCAGTAATTTTTAATAATTTGTTTCTTTTTTTTTTAAAGAAAACAACCCTGTCACATGTCGCCATTGTGGAATCCATTATGTGCAAAGGAGAATCGCCCCCGAAGCATGCATGAAGGACTTACCTCGTAGACGGACGAATATCGAATGAATGGTGTTTCAGCAAGTGCTGACGTAGCCGAGACGGTGACAGATCGGGTCGCTTATTTTATGCTTCATTTGTTGGTAGCGCTGTGGAGGATGTGTTGCAAAATGCATTATTTGGTACTAGCGTAAGCCAGTGCGATATTTCATCCAAGGGGTTCTAAACCCCCACACTGGTGTTTCAATGTTCAACACCAAACGAACTTCGACAGGAGACTACAGGTTGCTAATTGATCACCTGAAAAAGCAAAAGGTTCACTTTTTCACATACGTCCTTGACGAGGAGAAAACGACCAAGATCGTACTATCAGGATTACATGACATGGGAGTCGATGCAACAGCATTAGTTAAAGTGGAGGTTAAATCGTTCCAGATTCGCAAGATGATGCTCAAAAAACAGAAGTACACTGATCATGCACTGTACCTACTTTACTTTCGTAAAGGATCAATCCACATTAACGATCTCAGGAAAATCAAGTCCGTTCACCACAGCATCGTCAATTGGGAATATTACTCCAGAAAAAAATAACGTACCTATCCAGTGCCACAACTGCCAAATGTTTGGGCATGGTTCAACACATTGTTTCAGACCTCCAAGATGTGTAAAGTGTGGTGAAGCTCATTCAACAGAGAAATGTCCTCTAACAGCCAATAGCTTCAGTAAGGAAGATAAACTGTCCCAAGAAGTACTGAAGTGTGCCAACTGTTAACTCAACCACACGGCGAATTATTCAGAGTGCGCTATTGAATTCATCAAAGCAAGAAGCCATCAACCAACGGAAAGTGTCGACAAAGAACACCTTCATGCTTCGCCAAGATCAGTTCCCTGCCCTCGAAGCTAAACTGTCCACTAGGATACATAATGCCCAAAAGCCCGAGTGTTCTTACGCCAGTAAAGTGCGTTCCGGGTTGAGTCCTTTGAACCGTGTCCAGCAAGCGGGTATGGCATACACTAATACTAACCATAGTTTTAGGATTAACATTGACTCAGATCTCTTCTCGCATTCCGAAGTAGTTCAAATTATCAATGATTCATTCGCAAAACTGTCGGTCTGTAGAACTAAACAAGATCAAGTTATAGTCATACTTGAAATAATATCATTGTACTGCTTCCCACGTGATGGATAATTACAATCTACTGAAAGTGATGTTCTGGAACGCGAATAGCGTTATCTGAAAGACTCATGAATTTTTCAATTTATTGATTGAAAAAGACATTCAAATTTCTTTATTATCTGAAACATTTTTGAATCCAGTACGACATTTTCTCATACTGATTTCAGTACATACAGTTTTGACCGGGTCGAAGGATCAAAGGGAGGAGTCGCTATAGTCATTCGTAAAGATATCTCTCATTCTCCACTTCCAAGTTTCGAAACTGCCAGCATAGAATCAGTTGGCGTGTCAGTTGACTGCGAATCGGGAAAAATCAATTTTGTCTCAGTATACAATCCCGACAGTAACAACGATACTCAATCCTCCATTAACGATGTACGAAAATTGACCAGGATGAGAGAAAGATTTTTCATATGCGGCGACTTCAACGCCAGACACCGTTTTTGGAACTGCTCTCGTGCACATTTAGCTGGTAATTTGCTATTTGATCAATTGGGGACAGGTTCATTCATTATACACAATCTTCCCACATCAACGTACATACCCAGCGACCATAATCGTTTACCATCTACTCTTGATATTGCCCTAAGTAACGGTCTTCATCATGTTGAAGACATCTCAGCTTTAAGTGAATTGACCTCGGATCATTTGCCTGTATTCATGCAAATAAATGTTGGTACCCCGATCTTCATCCCTCCGCATGCTATACCTGATTATAGCAGGGCAGATTGGAATGGCTTCAAATCGCATATTCAAGATAGAATCGATTTGACCAATCTAGACCTGAGTAGAATGAACGAATCTTCAGAAGTCGACGCTTTACTACAAAACTTAGAGACAATCAAATTGGAAGCGAACAATTTATTCATCCCCAAAACTGTGCCACAAAGATATAAACTTAGTCTGACACCGGATATAAAATCACTAATCAGACTTCGGAATCGTTGCAGAAGACAATGGCAAAGAAATCGTCGTAACCTTCTATGGAAAACTGTTTACGCCTCGCTAGCTAAACAAGTAAACACAGAAATTGAAACTTTAAGAAGTAAAATTTGGTCAAAGAACTTACTCGAAATGAATCGAAATTTGAATAATCGTCAAAGGCTTTGGAAGTTTACAAAATTACTAAGAAATAAACAGCGTTTTTTGCCTCCCTTGAAGACAGATGACAAAATATTGCTCACTGATCAAGAAAAAGTTCAAGCTATTGGCAGTCATTTCGCGGCTGCTCATGAGCTTACATTAGACAACATCAGTTCTATTGAAGAAACAGTAAATACAACCATGAATAATTTCTTACAAAATTTCGTTCCCGATAATAATGATCAGCCGGGTCTTACGAACCCACGACAAGTCACTAATCTTATCGAAAGGACAAAAAAACAAAAAGAGCCCAGGGGTTGATGGAATAAACAATCGAATTCTTAAAATGCTTCCTAAGAAAGCTATTGTTTACATAACAACAGTTGGTTTAAATTAGGATATCATCCATTGGCATGGAAACATGCCAATGTGATTGCTATACCTAAACCCAATAAGGACATAAGCAACCTTTCTAATTATAGACCTAACAGCCTTTTAAGTTTCTTGAGTAAAATTGTCGAAGGGATTGTACAAAAAAGGTTAAATTTGCACATGGAAGATAGAAATATAATACCTGCCGAACAGTTCGGATTCCGAAGTGAACATTCCACAGTACACCAACTTTGTAGAATTGTACGAAACATAAAAGCTCATAGAAACAATCGCTTATCCACTGGCATGGTTCTTCTAGACACAGAAAAAGCTTTTGACACAGTGTGGCACAAAGGTTTGATTTACAAAATGATTGATAAGAGCTCCCCTTCATACTTAGTAAAGCTTTGTGCTTCATTTTTGGAAAATCGAACGTTTCAACTCCGTATAAACAACACATTATCCGACATCGATCCTATCCATGCAGGTGTTCCTCAGGGTAGTGTTTTGACGTAGGACTACGTCTAACCGGAAGATATAGGGGGTGAAATGGAAATCTAGGCACTGAACAAGTAGGAAAAAATGCAAGATTTGGAACGCTTAGAACTCGAGCATTTCTCAATAGATCGCAAAGGTTTTTGCATCAATTGATAGGAAATATATCTACGCATCTATCATAACGAATAACATTTCATTTTTCTTGAGATAAATAATTGAATAATTGTGAAATATCAAGCATTGTCAAAATGCACTATGTGCCCATTTTTGATTGGTCCATTTTGTGCTCCTCAAATCGTACCGACCAAAACGGGCAACCAGAGCAGCAGCGAAATAGAATGAAGCACGATTGGAAAGGAAAAAGAAAAAAATGAACGAAACATTGGTCGCAGTCTCACACATGCGTAATTCTCGAGCCAGCCAGTCAGCTTAAAAATCCCCGCTCCGCTGCCGCAACGATCATTCTCATCCGAACCGTACACCACATCGTTTCGCATCACCTCACATCAACAAACCAACACAAGCAGCCATGGTTGGATATGGCAAAGGAGGAAAAGTGAAGGGAAAGGCAAAATCCCGCTCGAACCTTGATCTGGAGTTCCCGCTCGTGTTGATCTGGAGTTCCCCGCAAGGGTAGCTAGGCCGAGCGCGTTAGTACCAGTGTACCAGTCCACCTAGCCGGCGTTATATAGCTTCGGCCGCCGAAGTGATCGAGTTAGCTGGCAAAGCTGCTCGCGACGATAAGAAAACCTGCATTCGGAACAGAACACATTCGGTTCGGTGGACATCAAGACAACAACAGGCAGTTGCAGCGAGTGGCGAGTGGCAAACGCAATCGCAAAACGGCATCAGGTAGCAGAAGAAAAAAGTTTGTTCTTTATACAAACTGCTTTGGTGGCAAATCCAGAACAAGGCGGCATCGAGGGCGTTCGAAATGGTTTTTTTTCAAAACCACCAATGAAACCAATGCTTTCTAAAACAATATCCAAAATAATAATAAAACACAAATTGATTTTTTCATAATTTGTTTGCCAGGATATGATGAGTATGTGAATTTGGCAGTTGTTCTGAGCTTATTGATTTTCACCAATTCTTAAATTGCTTCTAGATTGAAAGTACAGTAATTTATATTTAGCTCGACATTTAGCTAACTGGACGGACCAGTAATGCGACATATTTAGTTGGACATTTTTGTAAACATAGAGTTCGGGGTCCAAATTATGACCCCACATTGAAAGTTGACACTGTACCACTGTCATCGCAAATGTTCAATTACAGGTTAAGATTACCTCCAATCCGATACTGAGTGGTGGTAATGCGACATGCCATTGAATGTAATTTACTGTACAGTATGTCACAAGCTGTGGCTAAACAGAAAGGTTTAGCCGAACAAGATGGGGATATCGAGTGATAACAAAACAATAAACTCTTTAGATTGAAGATAATTTTGTGATCCTGAAAAGGACCCTTTTTAGCCTGCATGTGAATCCAACGAGCGAACAAATCGTAATGAATGTATTTTCTTCTTCTTCTTCTTTTTGGCTTTAAGAGGGTTTAAACTTTTCAGTTCATTCGCCTCTATGAATGTATTTTTTTGCCATCGCTCCCTTTTAACGCTTATTCGTTCGTCTCGTTGGACTCGCCCCTCTGGCTGAGTCTGCCGATTTGTCTCTATCCTGTGAGTATGTACCGCTAGAGTATAAAACACGCGGACCCCAAAAAAATATATTATTTTCTTTGAAACCGTAAACCCGTGTGGTTGTACGGCATCGGCATCGTGGACGTAACAAAGGAGGACAAGTTAAGGGAAAGGCAAAGTCTCACTCGAACCGTGCAGGTCTCCAGTTCCCTGTTGGTCGCATTCACTGATTGCTCCGCAAGGGTAACTAGGCCGAACGGATTGGTGCCGGAGCACCAGTATACCTAACAGCGATTATAGAGTTTCGGCCGTCGGAGTGCTCGAGTTGGCTTGCAAAGCTGCTCACGACAATCAGAAAACCCGCATCAAGAACAGAGCAGCTTCGGTTCGGCGCTCATCAAGGCAACAATTAGTTTCAGTGAGTGGCAAAGTGTTTCTCCGGCACGTCGCATTAAATGTAATTTACTGAACAACATGTCACAAGCTGGATAGGAAGAAATTTTCCAACTGTGAAAGCTGTGGCGAGTGGCAAACGCAATAGCTAAACAGGAAGGTTTAACCGAACAAGATGGGAATATCGAGTGATAATAAAAACACAACACCAAAGGTTCTTTTCAGAACCATCAACATATTCACAAAGAGTAAACAGTAAACTAATACATTTTTCAG
The DNA here is from genome assembly GCF_029784135.1 of Toxorhynchites rutilus septentrionalis. NCBI lineage: Eukaryota > Metazoa > Arthropoda > Insecta > Diptera > Culicidae > Toxorhynchites > Toxorhynchites rutilus. The sequence goes on from NC_073746.1 coordinate 104,004,797, forward strand.
GTAGATAGGTAGGTATTCACGTAGGAGAAGAAAATAAAACAATATATTTAACAAAAGCCCCGACATTACCCACCCGTCTTTTATCACCAGTCCTGTATAATCTGTTTACTTGTGATATTCCTAACCTTCAAAACTGTGTTAGATATTACTTTGCCGACGATTTCGCTTTAACATCGTCTGCAAAAAGACCGAGGGACGTAATTAGCCGATTGAATCATGCTACTGCTCATTACATTGATTATTGCAATAAATGGAAAATCAAAGTGAATGCGAACAAGACAGAATGCATCTACTTCACGAGGTTCACAGCGTCTAGAAAACTCCCAAGTAGATGTCTATCAGTATTAGACGGTACTGAAGTTGCATGGAAAGATGACGTATAATATCTAGGTATGGTCTTGGATAAACGACTTACGTTCCAGAAAAACACTCAATATATCCGTGAGAAAAGCGAGAAGCTTATCAAAATACTATACAGCTTCATAAATAGAAGATCGAAACTTAACACTATTAATAAGTTATTATTGTATGAAACCATATTTCGACCGATATTGACATATGCTTATCCGGCATGGAAGAATGTTGAAAATTATTCAGAACAAATGTTTAAAATTTATATACGACCTCCCATATTGGTTTGGTATGGAAATTTTACATGAGATAGCAAATATCGATACCCTAGATAGATTCTGTAACAAATTAATTCAAAACTTCTTGAGAAAATGTGTATCATCCGACCATGAGCTCATTCGTGAGCTTTGTGATTAATTATTGTTGTGTTTGTCTTTAGTTCGTAAGTCAGTTAAGGCTCATTTCATTTTTTTTTGTACCGTATTTGTTCATTAGGGTTTTTTGTTAATTCGTTTTTCTCTTAGAAAATTTTCATTGTATTATATGATTCATAAATTGCTTCGACTTTATTAGTATCAATTGTTTGTTGTATAGCTGTAGCTGGTCTCAGAACAAGAAAAATCATTAGGTAAACTCTGTAAAAACTACCATTACTGAAATAAACTGTAGATAGGAAATGACGAGCAAATGTGGAACACTTCTCCGATTCGCTGCCATGCTAATAGCCATGAATCGACACCGACATCGAATTTGCTAAGTTTGACATGTTATTGAAAGCAGTTTATTTGTGTACTCTAGCCAATAAAACCATCGCAATTTTTTATCTGAGAATATGGAACTACGGTAGTTTATGGTCGATAGGAGAGCCGAGAAGTTCTTGTCCGATGTCAACACTGTCAACAGGGAAAACTTTCCTGATTTTTGAAGTACGCTCACCCTGGTGATGGAAAAGGAACAGTACTTTACTGTAGTGACTTGGAAAAACTGAAAACAGACCCTTTACTGTGGAAAGAAAAGTCGCTCGATTTTGTTCTGATACAGATCCAGATTGGGGCACATGAAATTTGGGTTTTCTGAAAAAAATATTTTGATTCAAAATGTCTTCAAATTGCATGAAACGTCGCGATCTACTGTCATCTGGAATTTTTTTTGGTCAAAAATCGACTCTCGGGACTTGTTTTTTCAAAATCTATTCCCACGGTCGAGCCATCAACAGACTTGGAATCCTCCAGTAGCCTCCCTCCCGGACTCAGAGTACATCAATCTTCCGACGACACAAACCAGTGATCACCCAGGGCCAACTGATTCATTGATACAGATGATCGCTCACCGCCTCTTTAGCGAAATTCGAACAATGAAAACGTGCAGATGATGCATCTCTTTATGCAGCTCAATATTCACCACCAAAACCCTCGATTGGAACGGCAGGTCCCTGGTGGCCAAGAAGTCAAAATTCAGAAAATGTATGCTAAATATCCAAATCGACGTCGCTTTCCTAACCGAAGCGCACCTCGAACCATTCGTTAACTTCAGTTTGCCTTATCACGCTGTCTATTGATTCGATCGAACTAGGGGCTTCCAGACGCTATTCGCAAAGGACTTGTGTTCAAAACGCTGCAAAACTCCCGCTTATCCGTCATCGAGGCCGTCGGCATTGTGGAACATCTCCGATGGAACCTTGATTATATTAGAAAACGATATTCAGAGGCAACTCGACGCAGCGGGAAGTTCGTCATCTACAGGGACATCACATCTACCACTCCTACTCCTTGGCTACCCTACTACTCTCCAACCGGTGCCGGCTTCACGCTCGACATCACCCGTATCAGCGAAGGTTGCTCTCGATCCTCTGCGTTCACCAATCTGTCCCCCGACCACACCTCGGTGGTGTTCGAATTTAATGAAGCCATCATAGCGCCAGCAGTACCTCAGGCGAGCCAACTAGCCCCCGTTCGTGGAGGATTATATCGTCGAGATCCAACATCGACTCCCTGTGCCTCCCCTCTAAACTAAATGTACCTAACATCTGCCGAAAAGGCTAATGTTATAACTAGTCGATTCAAAGCTGCTCATGAACTGGATAAAACTATCACTAGTCCGATGGAAGCGACTGTCGAACAGACTGTTGCTCAAATTACATCCGTAAGCTACATCCGGTTACGGAAAACTAAATCCCTGGAATACCCTGGCTTTGATGGGCAATTTGCGCTCAAGAACATGAACCACCCTGGTTTACTTGATACGATCTCATAAACAGATCGTTATCGGGAACCTAGTGGAGCGAGAATTCTATTGCAAGTGCTAATGTCGGTATTGGGTTCAATTCTCGATCGACCAAGGTTTTTTTTCGGGTAGGGAATATTCTTGTTATAAGTGGACAAGGTGAACAAAAACATAAAATCATAATTAGGCCGACGAAGCGTGCTGTTTTGAACGGGACAGTACCGTTTTTCGACCTTTTCTATTGTCCTGTCTTTTTATCAATTTGTACCGTATTTTCAGAATGAAAAAAAAGTAATCATTTTCTTTATTTTTAATACATTGTTCTCCACGGATTGATGAATTGTGGAACTGTCCGGTTTCCATAACATGAAAATGTTCTGTTGTACCATGCGATTCGTTGGAAAACCTATGCCGTAAAACTATGGTTGCTTATTACCAGAGATCAGTCATACCTTTCAAACATGTTTGGCCTTGTTGAAAGAGGCGATGTAACTCCAACTGAAGTCGCTGGTTATTTTGATCGTTTCCATAGAATTCTTCAACATAAAAGGGAAGAAGTATTTTTGCCTAGTGAGCGTTGGGGTACATAGAAAAATGGAAGACTAGTCTAGAAGAATCACAACCGTATAAATGGATTGTTATAAAGTCCATTACTGAATGATCAGAGAATAGCTCATTCCTGAATGATAGAGAATAGCATTCAAAATAGCATTAGTATAAAACTTCCTGTTCAGGAAATTCTAAATATTTGGTTTGATGAGTGAACAATGATTGAATCGATTATAATTGATGAGATAAAAAGGTGTTACAAAGAATCCGTGTCAGTTGCAAATCTTTGGGAGTAAATATTTTCAAAAATTTCGAATTTCTAGATTGCAAGGAATTCGTGAAGTTCACTGATCATATTTTGTGTTTGACTGGTAATACTACACCAATTGAATGGACTTTTTCTACGAAGTGGACAACATCTCCGTTAGATTATTAGATGTGGACAACAGAAAAGTCGGAAACTAGTTGCCAAACAGAACTTTGATCTGGTATGTAACAACTTTGATGAAAAAAAAAATTCTTAAAATCATAATCTTCTTATTCTATTCTCTGTAGAAAACAAATTAGCATCTAATAATTTTTAATTGTTTGGTTTAATTCTAGGTGTTACTCACTCAATAACTATTTTCAAAATGTATTGGGTGTGCAACCTAGTTCGTTCCGTTTCCACAAGATAGCTCAAGATGCTATAAATATTCGACGACGACAGTTGGATCTGCTGCATCGTGAAGTGTCGACATCTGCCAACCAACCATTGTTCACATTAACTTTTAAGTTTTTTACTTCCAAAATGTTATTAAAATTCACTAATTTAGATGTGCCAGTACTATATCCTGTACTAAATTTCCTCGTCTTTCAAATGAAAGTAACAGAATCGTATTCCGTAGCGTACTTTGTAATGTAGAGCCAGTTAGAGGCAACAAAGTCCGAAAAAAAAAAGTTCAATAACTCTGTCATTGTTGAAATTCGAACATATGCGTAGGAGGATTTTTTTCATCAAATATGATCGTCTATCACTTCCTGAGGGCATTTGGATAAATTAATTTTTATCATGTGAGAAAGGTTTTTTCCGACTTTAAGGGGATGAATCAAAAATCAAATTCCTCTTTTAAAGGGTGTGTCACATCAAATTGCATCACGAAAACAACGCTGTAGAAATTCGCCCAGTAGACCGATCCTTTTGAAAATTTTAGACAGTAAAATAAAAACTATTAAACAACTTTTGGCATTTTCGGAGAAGAACAGCAGGCCCGGCAGCTGACGAAAGTCCGCTTTGACGTAGGTTTCGTCGTCCATTACCAGGCAATGCGGCTTCGTCAGCATTTCGGTGTACAGCTTCCGGGCTCGCGTCTTCCCCACCATATTTTGCCTTTCGTCGCGGTTAGGAGCATTCTGAACCTTGTATGTACGCAGGCCCCCCGCTGCTTGGTCCGCTGGACAAATGAACTTGACAAATTCAGCTTATTGGCGACAGCCCGGACCGAACTTCTCGGATCACGTTCTTCTTCTTCTTCAATGGCACTAACGTTCCTAGAGGAACTTCGCCGTCTCAACGTAGTATTACTTGCGTCATTTTTATTAGTACTTAGTTGAGATTTCTATGCCAAATAACACGCCTTGAATGCATTCTGAGTGGCAAGCTCTAGAATACGCGTGATCACAGTGCAAGTCGGAGGAAATTTCATTGACGAAAAATTCCCCCGACCAGAACGGGAATCGAACCCGAACACCCGGCATGTTAGTTATGACGCTAACCACTCGGCCAAGGGAGCACGTCTAAACTGCTTAACTACGCGCTTGTGATCTTTTTCACTGACGGAGCATCCATTTTTGCCGTTCTTCACCTTCCGGTCGATGGTTAGGTTCTCGAAGTATCGTTTTAGTACTCTGCTGACCGTGGATTGGACGATTCCCAGCATCTTACCGATATCCCGATGTGACAACTCCGGATTCTCGAAATGAGTGCGCAGGATTAATTCACGACGCTCTTTTTCGTTCGACGACATTTTTCCAAATTTACGAAAAATTGACAGTGAAGCATGGCCAACGTGATCTATACACTCTTATCTGATTATAAGCGAAAGCTGAAGATATAATTCCTAAAAATTAAATTTCTACAGCGGTTTTTCCGTGATGCAATTCGATGTGACACACCCTTTATATTCAAAAAACGAAAAATACATGCAAAAAAAAAAATACCAATATTATATTTTTTTTGACTCGATTATATACAGGATTCGATTATATACAGTGCAAAGAAATCAGAAACTGTATATAATCGAGTCCGCGCTGTATTATTTTTCAAAGATAACCGATGGTCCGAAAAATAATTTTTCCCATTTTTTCCACTACAAAAACCATTACTTTTGATCTACTGGACCGATTCAGATTATCGACATATCAAATTAAAGCCAATAAGCTAATCTTGTTTGAAAAAATATTACACTCTGAATAGAAATGGATTTTGTTTTCGTAATGATTGATTATATTTGTTTTCTATAGCTTACATTGTTTCGGGACCAAGAGCGCCACATTTTTTTATATTTTCCCTGAAAGCAGAGATTTTTTCACATAATATGTCCGAATACCAGAGAGGTGTTATTTTTCGTTTTTTGGTTATGATTTTTCAAAGTTAACATGTTTTCAGTTTTCGTTCAATATTTCTATGCGACTGACCGGATGTATGTGACTATAATCCAATTAATTGGCAAGTGTGTTATTTTTTCAAGAAAGGCTAGCTAGTAGGCTTTAATTTGATATGTCGATAATCTGAATCGGTCCTGTAGTTCAAAAGTAATAATTTTTTGAAAAATGTCATTATTGGAAAAAAAGGGGAAAAAGTCAATATTTTGAATCACCCTAAAATAAAAATGGGCACCCTAACAAAAAAATAAAAAATACGGGCCTAATGTTTTGCGATAAAGAACGAAACCACCATTTTTTACGAAAATCTGAGAACTACTATATCGGTTTGACATGGAATGGCTAAAATTATTACAGACATTACTCAATCAAGATTCGTGTCATACATAACAATGGATTCACTACGACAATCCAAAATGCAAAAAAATCGTATGTAGAGTCCGGCCAACTGAGAACATCAACGCCGATGACGGTTTCTACGGTACCAAAGTAATACTCTGTATTTGATGGGATAAAAAGGGTGTGTTTCATTATGAGCTGCTAAAAACCATCTACAGGTAGCAATTGGTCGGGGTTAAGTAAAACTAAACCATGTGACATTTTTATGATTTCGAGAAAAACGAATTTGAAGTTTTGTGCTATAATGGATTTTCTTTGAGCAATTAAAACAATTTCAGTACTTTATACCTGCTGCACGTGTGATTTTACCTTAATACAAGCATTCAATAGCTCGAAATTTTCAATCTTGTGACTTGGTCCCCTCTGACTTAACACCGACCAATTGAGTTTAAAGCGAGTTATTACCGAGAAAAGTTCAAAGAAAAGTGCGACCAGACACGTGTCGATAATATTCTATATGTTCATCTGTCTCCGCCCAGAGAGGTGTCTGAGCAGAGTTATGAAGAGTTGAGTAGAGTATCCTGTCTACAGCGCCAATAGTGTCTCCGTCCAGAGTCACTGGAACTTTACTAAGTTGGTTCGAATCCTACCTCAAAGGACGCCGATTAACTGTTTCAGTTGGAGACAACAACTTCGGAGCAACTTCTGGGATACTACAAGGAAGCCACTTGGGTCCTCTAGTTTTCCTGGTTTACTTTAACGACATTTTTTTGGTGCTAGAGGGACCCCGAGCTTCATTCGCCGACGATTTCAAGATATTTTTTCGGATCCGTTCAACCACCGATGTTATCTTTCTCCAACGGCAGTTGGATACACTCGCTTCTTGATGTTCTGTCAATTGTATGTCAATCAACCCGTCCAAGTGTACGACGGTTACCTTCGGTAGGAAGAAGGAGCTTATTATGCACAATTATACCATATCTGATGTCAAAAAAAAAACGGAGAACGGAGATTAAAGATCTTGGAGTGGTTCTAGATTCAAAATTGGAATTTAAGCAACACGTTTCACACATCGTTGGTAAGGCATCAAGAAATTTGGGTTTCATCTTTAGAGTCTCCAAAAGTTTCACCGATGTCTACTGTCTCAAATCGTTGTATTGCGCTCTGGTACGTCCAACCCTGGAGTATGGAAGCGTCATATGGAATCCGTGCTTTCAGAACGGGGCGACGTGAATCGAATCAGTGCAACGACGGTTTGTTAGATACGCTCTCCGACTGTTGCCTTGGCGTGATCCGCTTCGACTTCCAAGCTACGAGAGTCGCAGCTTGCTGATCCATCAGGACTCTCTACATACCAGACGAAATCTTGCGAGGTCATTGTTTGTTGCTGATCTCATAACCAACCGCATCGATTGCCCGCAACTCCTGGAAAAACTGAACTTCAATGTTCCTCCACGACGTCTGAGAAATACACCGTTAATGCGAATGTTACCTCAGCGATCGAACTACGACATCTTCTTCTTCTTGGATGGCGTTAACGTTCCCTGTGGAACTTTTGCCGTCTCAACGTATGCATTAATTAGCGTCATTTGTTAATACTTAGTTGAGATTTCTTAAGCCAAATAACACGCCTTGAATGTATTCCGAGGGGCAAATTCGTGAATACGCGTGACCACAGTGCAAGTCGAAGGAAATTTCTTCGACGAAAAATCCCCCGGCCAGAACGGGAATCGAACCCGAACACCCGGCATGATAATGTGAGACGCTAACCACTCGGCCACGGGTGCACACTCGAACTACGGCATGCATTCCGGAATAGCGCACCTTCAATACGATTGCTCCCGTATTTGATCTCAATTCCTCTAGAAGTATGTTGAAGCAGCGATTCTTAAGTTTAATTAGGTTAAGTTGAAATCATTGGGACCTTGGAGGTCTGTTGATATAAACAATAAACAAAAACATAAACAACAGAGAGGTATCTGAGCAGAGTTCTAGATTGATGAAGAGATAAGAGTAGACTGGCTACCCGATGATGCGGTGAGATGAGAACGAATATAGCCAAAGCTGGTTGGTCTATACTGATCGAAGGATTTATTGCCACTGACTTGTTCTTAACATTTTGTGCCCTATTTATATGACTGGTCCCATAGTCATCTAAATAGCCTATAATTGCAATTGATTCTTTGGCCGGGTTCCTTCTCGAATGTTCGCTATAAACAATACGCTTTGTATAGCGGATTCATTTCCATCCGTTCCTATCCTTTGACACAGGCATGTTATTATTTGTGATTGTTTATATGTTGTTTTGTTGTGCTGAACGGTGAACGGTAAGTTCTTTCTTTCTTTTTTTGTTTTTAAGATGCTTTAAACTTTGCAGTTCATTCGCCTCTAGCGATAAGTGTTATGTGTTGTACAATTGTGTGGAATAATAAACATTATTTTTGCAGGTTGTTACCAGTTGAGAAAACTAAGAGGTAAGTACCCAAAGGTATAAATGTATATGATATTCTAAATGCTCTTTTTTCAGGTGCTGCTTTAGGCGCTTTGTTGCGAAATCAAGTGTGTTGTTCACCCGTATAATGGAACAACGAAATTACTGATTATAAAGACAATAATATCAAAACAGAAGTTTTGGAGCAGTAAGTAATTGCATACTATTGTACGGTGGCTGAGAAGGAAAACAAAATGAAAAATTGCGCAAGTATCAACAAGTATCATATGCTGGTGGATCACACCAATGAGAAAATTGGCGGATTCCTCCGGTTGAAGGAGGCCAGTATGATAGCTCAGGATTTGGTACGTGGCTTGTTTGGAGAATTGATAACTTGAGAAAAAAAAACACTTGAGAAAACAATCTACACTTTAGGATTTAATTTCGATGCTTCTCGTACAAAAGTTGGATTTGGAATGTTGATATTGGAAAGGATCACTTTGTACGCTTCACTTATTTGGTCGTGTGCGTTTCGGTTTCTGTTATTGTGTACATCAGGATGTGCTGCTGTATATAATTGTATTTTCGGAATGGAGGGAGAGGCTTGGATGGGAGAAAAGGATAAGGATGGAAAACAAAAGTTGCTTTTTTTCTAGCTCCTTTTTCGCGATGTCGGTCGCGAACATATGCATTGTTGTTGACCATTGATTTGTAGCATGTATCAAGTCGAATCGATGAATTTGCGCCTTTAGCTGAATGAAATTATTCCTCCTGTGAACGATAAACTTCTACGATTCTTGTATTAATAGGGGTACCGGTGAGTTTCATCGTTTTATCAAAAATTAATGCTTTATTGTGCAAAAATGGTTTCAAATATAATATTCAATGTATTGCCCATCGCTAGTCACAACTTTTCCCCATCTTTCTGGCAATTCACGGATCCTTTTGTGGAAATAATCGGCCGGTTTGTCGGCTAACCACGAATCGATCCAATTTTAGACTTCATCAAAGTGCTGGTCAACCTGGCCATGTTGCCTCGATCGAAAAAGCTAGTAATCGGACGGAGCAATATCTGGAGAATACGGCGGCTATCCCACACCTCCTATTTCAGCGTTTCCAGGTATGTTTTGACCGGTTTCGCGACATGCGGCCAAGCATTGTAGTGCTGCAAAATAACTTTATCGTGTCTTTGCTCGTATTGTGGCCGTTTTTCCTTCAGTGCACGGCTCAAAACGCATCAATTGTCGTAGGTAGAGGTCCCCCGTAATGGTTTCATTCGGTTTTAGCAGCTCATAGTACACCACACCCAGCTGGTCCCACCAAATAGACACCCCCTTCTCTGACCGTGAATATTCCGCGTGGCCGTCGATATTGATGCCTTGCCTCTCATTTTCCATACGTTGCAAAAAAAAACCTTTAAGAAGGAATTCCCGCTCTACGCGCACTGGTAAACGATGTTTACTCAACAATTTTTCAAACGAGAAATGGATGTTGTGAGAAAGGATGAGCGAACGCAAAAATTATGTAGACTGATTTGGTGCAACAGATATTTGGCCTGTTGGAAATGGAATACAAATCAATAGAAGCAATGTATTATGTATTATTCAACTTTTTTGTGATTGTTTCTTTTGCTGAATATTGTGCCTCCAACGTAACGCTCTCGTTTTCGAAGTCCCTCAAATATTCATTTATTCATTCATTAAGAATTGATCCAGATGCAACTAAATACATATGATCACTAAATCAACGATAGTCCTACGTCACCCTGGCGGTTATACCACAGATATTACTCACTTCCTGTTTTTTCTTCATATTGAATTAAAAAAGTAACACTCCCCGCAAAAATACTGAAAACGACGCGCAATGACAGTAGCTTTTCAACGAATGTTCGAAAATTTGATTCACTGGAATAATAATCAAGTTACGCCATGTGTTGTAAAACCGATGAAACTTACCGGTACACTTGACACATTACCTGCTTGTTTTTTTTGCAGTTTTTATTTCAGTAATTAACATCAAAGATCCTTTTTTGACTAAATTTTGAAAAACTCTGAGCTGCAACAAAATCGCAGTTCTTCTCATGAATATCGATCGTGTGCGATGCAAAATAACAAAACTCAATTGAATAAAATTTAATCATTCGAGGAACGTTTTTCACAGTAATTGACCATTTTCTCTGTAATGATCAATTGAATACTCAGGCTAATTCGACCTCGAGCGCTCTACGTAGATCATATCACGACAAATCATCAGATAAAACTTTTTGAGTTTCAGAAACAGTTCCTGAAATAACAGTTGATGGAAACGTAATTTTGAACGCAACCCGTAACTTGCAGAATTGAAAAAACCTGATTTATTTTAAATTTGACATTTCTCCACCCTTCAAACGCATCGTTAATGCCATCTATAATTTACTGAACAAACAGCTTTATTCCTCGGGTAAAGACCGACACGAGAGGACCTCAAACCGACATTGAAAAATTTGCTCGACAGAGATCCTACTATTCGTTGGTTTTCAATCATGGAGATTTGAAAATGGTGAGAAGTTGTGTGTTGTCGCTATTGTTTGTTGTTTCTAATATTCTTTAATTGTATCTATTAAAGCTTAAACTGACAATTCATAGACTTTTAATCATTTGTTTTCCAATTTTTGTTAACATTTTAGTCGCAAATATTGAGCAGAATTCACGTCAATTGAGAAAATTTCAATTGCAAAATTGAAAATTCCTTCAAGTCAAATGGAGCTTTTTTATCTCATTTGTCTATTTATTTAGGCTCATTATCATTTTAACTGTAACAGAGCCGGATTTAAATTGTGTACATTGCACATATTTTATCGTATTTATAAATAGCACATCACACAGTTGCCATTTTAGACGTAAGTTACAAATATAAGTTAGAAATGTGGCTGCGAAGACTCCAAATGGAGCTTTTCGTTCTATTGTTCTGTAAAAGGTAAATTCAAGTGCTACGCGAACAATTACGAAAGCCATGGTTTTCTTTGAACAATGACAAAAACAACCTGAACAATTCGAAGCTTGAACGAACTTTTTTTTCAAACGACTGCACCAAGCTTTTGGTGAATTCCTTGACAAATTTACAGCTCAGATGATTCATTTGTTTAGCTTAATGAAACATATAAACTGATAGACTGACTAAAAAAAGCCATCAGACAAAAAATCTGAGAGTCTTTCCTGAATGATAAATTAACCATAAAAGTCCTTGTTCTTTAAATTCAAATGGTTCAAGAGTCGGCGGCAGATTGAATGAAGACGAATCTACATTGTTTGAGAGCGGCACTGTAGGTCCCCGGATTGATGTATCCCTTCGCACTGAAGGATATCGTGAATTGGAAAAAAACGCGAAACAATTTGCACTAATCCGATATCATTAGAATGACTTTCGAACACGATGCTATCAAAATCTCATTATCCCTTCCGCGATGCTTCGTCTTTTTTTTCTTAATGGAGTACTGTGAAATCCTGACGGTGGCGGTAAGGATAGAAATATTTCATCGTAGCATCTATCGTCTTATCCGTTGGCAGGAATTTTTCCTGCTGGTACTCTATTGAAACGGAATGTTCATCACCATCAACATTCAATAACTCTGTTGATTGCGATTCCATTCATTTTTCTCCTCTGCTCCACATTTTTGTTTCGTATTATTTCTGCGAGAAAACTCGTGTCGCTGTCTGGGATTTTTGAGCCCCGAGTCTACAAATAGCAAGGCCACACAGATTGTTGCTACCGAAGATGGAAAATAAGTTATTGAATATTTTTCCTCGAGCCAACTCGTGCACGAGCAAGTTCACCGATAGCAGACTTTGCACTGAGCACTTCATGAATAAAACAAAATACCAAACGATTGTAAGTTTTCATCGACCCTCATCGTATGTAAGCAGGACGACACAATTGTCGGTCTGTTGATGGGTTACAAGCCGCAATTGAAAAGCCGGAGTTGTCTTTGAAAGTGGAATCAACATTGCCACAAGAACTAATCGGATGTTATTCTCAGGTCTTTGTGGTTTCTCTATCGACAGTCAATTAGTTAGTTTGCCATCGTCCTTCGGGCAATTCGGAACAAACGTTCAACTGTCACATTTGTGGAACATCGTCGGTTGGACAGGAAAACCACAGATAAGCCATCACTCCGAGTGTGTGTGTGCCTGTTGTGTTTCGATCTTTCGATTGTAATTAAGTCTGGTGACAGCATAATGTGGTGTGGTTTGTTTAGGATGATGTGTGCTTTTTGGTACGGTGGAGGAAGGAGCCTTTATGAAGCAGATTGTGTCAGCGAGATACAATGGACGGTACTGCAAGGAACAAAATTTCATAAATACTGCAAACACAATGAATTCTAATTAGCAAAGCATCCATTTTCGGTGAATCTAGTTAGAAACATGCATATTCTATATTGATGAATAGTTAGCAAATGCTATGAGATTCATAATTTGGTGATATTCATCAGTTTTCATGAGGAGTACTGCCATAGCGATTATCAATAATGCATGATTCGATCGTGACTGTTTTGCAAATTATGATCGAATCACAAATAAATTTCTTGTGGAGGATTTTTCATAGTTGAATCCGCCATGAAGTTACCAAAAATGTCTGTGTATTTATTAAAAGCTAGTCTAACACATGACCACATTGTTAACGTAGGGTTATGACATCATTGCCGGTATATATTTGGTAGCACTGACAATCCGGACCGATGAATGAATTTTCACCTTCAGTTTTCTACCGAATAACACAGCTGCTGCTGGAAAATACTTTTTTCACATCCGACTTGGAATGTGTTGCATTTTGACACAATTTCTATCTTGGGAACAATGCTCGAGTTCACGAAAAATGAATGATGGACCGGGATGAAATCACCAATCATTCTTTCTGCAATAAAATTCAATTCTTTTTCTTCTTACTTAAGATATTAATTTAAAATGCATCGGAATTTTTAAAATAACTCTTCAACCTTCAAGGTTTGGTGACCCTGAAAAGGGCAGATTAGCTTGCGTGGTTTTGTAGAAACAGTTGTAAATGGTTGATACATGATTTGTTCTTATTCTTGTGAGAGAACAATACCCGAGATTTGTGTCCTTATTGCCAGTTGAAACGAGTAGTAATTACAGAGAGTATTTCATTCTTGGAATATATTTCTCTCGATTGGTTTCTTCGATTAATTTTTCACAAATTTTCTGTCCTTATCATATGCGTAAACTACAATATTATCTGAGATTGAAGAATCCGAGTCTGATGTAACATCTGTGTGCCTTATGTGTTTTTTATTTGCTCATATTCCTATATTATATCCACTATCTTTGTCTAGTCGCTGGCATATCATACTCAAATACGAAGTGTTATTATAATTTCGTTTTCAATGATCAATGTGTATTAATTATCAACACATTTAGCTTCAAATACCGTTTTATCATTCTTTAGAACATCCCTTCAATTTCTAAACAAAAAAACTACAAAAGATTAATCTTTTCTTTGTTTCCTATTTTCAATTTCTCGAAAAACTTGTTTTTTTTCAAAACGAATTATCAACTGTTAAGCGAATACGTGCTTTACAAGAAAACAAAACACATACCTGGTCCAACAACCAAACACCTGTAAACCTTTCAGCAGTCATCAGTTTCTATGCTTCTACTTTTTATTTTCATGTTTCTTTTCTGGTTCGATTTGTGTTACATCTTTTTTCTCTTCTATTCCTTATTTTCTCGATTATCTCTGTACTTCTTTTGCTTTGTATTTCATTTTGTCTCTTTCTTGTCTCCATTTTTCTGTTCGTATTTTTTAGATTTTTTTTCTAGCGTTTTGCTGTGATTCCCAGCAGTTTCATCGACATAAATTTGACTGATTTTGATGAAACTACTCTACTCTCAAACTGCAAACTCTGATCCACAATGTCACACTTCCTTTTTTATTTATTCTACTTGCCGACGACTCCGACTCTCAACTCTCTTCAGTATCACTCAGATTCATTCATTTTCTTGCCAACGTTTTATATGTTTATATCAATCTCTAAATTCGTGATAATGTTTCAAAATTTTGATCTTCCTGTGCCAAATCTGTAGTTTTAGTTCTTTTATTCTTTCTCTCCAATGACGATGTTGTGAAATCCACGTACATTCTCTTCAATAACTATTTCATTATCTTTTACTTTCCTTTTCACCGTAAATATATTTTCTCACGTTGCTTTCCACATTCCCTGCATATTTTTTTTCCCTTTTCTTTTTTCTGAAATATATTGTTCAATCTAACAGGGGTTCCCAAAAATTTCTTTTGAAAAGTTATTCTAAAATTTCGGCGTATTCTTAAATAACGTTCAAAGTGATAACCAAGCAAATTGTTTTTTTTTTCGGGAAAGAGCTTGTGTAAATTTGAAAGTATTATATGTTTATTGAAAACTTTTTCGATCGATCATTCAGCTATTTGCAAATTTGTGCATTGTGTTCGGGCCAAATGCGACGTCAAAGTGCAGCGCATCTCAATCCGGCAGTGCAGAAGCTATTTTTTCAGCGGTAAGAGATGTGTTCTTCGGTTAAAAACTGAGTGTGAAAATTTGTTCCGCAATTTTGATAAAAATTTGTCGTTTATTGTTGTCCTTAAATCCGAGGTACTGAAAATGGTCCATAAGCTCACCATTTCAGAGTCGCTCTAGACAACGAGCTATCAACAGTACATGCTGAGGCTGAGAAATAATTCGATCTTTTTATTTTAATTTTCTTTTCGTAATTATTGATGGTATTTGCTTTTTATAGTTTACATGGTCTCGGGATTAAGGGATATTTCTTAATATTTTTGTCTCGAAGGCCGAGGTTGTTTTTGCATAAATGGTGCTTTTGTTTTTTTCTTCGTTTTCATTTTCGATTTTTCAAAGTTAACTTGTTTTCAATCTTCGTTCAAAACTCCTATCCGACTAGTCTAGATCTATGCAAACATAATCCAAATTTTTCGCAAGCATAATATTTTTTTCAATGAAGACTAGCTCATTGGCTTCAATTTAATATGTCGATTATGTGGATCGATAGTTTAACAGTTATGAATTTAAAAGAAATATTTTTCTGAATAAAAGGGTAAGACATTAATTCTCAGACGATCGGTAAACTTTGAAAAATAATAAATCAAAAACGAAAAAACACATCTCTGACTTCCGGATATGTTGTGTGAAAAAAACTCAGCTTTGAAGAAAATAATTAATATATACTATAAAAAACAAATACAATCAATAAGCATGAAAACAAAATCAATTTTTTTGCAGATATAACATTTTCGTTTTAGAAACGACTTGTCAATTAACTTTAATTTAAATTAAATTTGACTATGTCGATCATGTGAGTCGGTCCAGTTGTTCGAAAGTCATTTTTGGAAAAAGGGCTAAAATTTAATTTTTGGACCACTCAAAACGAATATGGGCACCCTAATGAAGAAAATGAAAAATACGGGTCTAATATTTAGCGATGAGAAACCAAACTACCAATTTTTCACGAAAATCTGAGAACTACTATATCGGTTTCGCATCGAATAGCTGTATTATAAGAAAGAAAGTTGTATACTTTTGGAAACCAATTATAGAAACATTGTAGAATATTTTTTTTTAAATAAAAATTGTAATAATATTTGCAAAACAAAACATTGTTAACGATTAACAGTAAACCAATTAAAAACCAGCCGGCGGCGGCCAGATGTCCAAATTACATGCCGAAAGTTTAGGTCAAGTTTGACTTAAATCCTTTTTGATAACATTTTTCAAGGAAGATTTGAATGAACTGAAAAAATTTAAACACTCTTGTAGCGTTTAATTATAGGGAGCTTCGCTGCGATCAACCGTTCACCACGCTGGTCTAGATCCAAGAGCCCCCGATTCCAATACACCCAGGTCTTTTTTATGCGGGGGATACGTACCTCGTAAAAAAACCGCGTAAAAAAAAACCGCGTTAATTGGAAAATCCGCGTAAAAAAAACCGCGTTAATTGGAAAATCCGCGTAAAAAAACCGCGTTAATTCGAAAATCCGCGTAAAAAAAACCGTGTTAATTGGAAAATCCACGTTAATTGGAAACTCCCCGTAAAGAAAAAAAGGTCACATAAAAATCCTCTTGAGAATCGTGATGGGGTGCGGCATACGCTCTGAGGGAGCTTGAAAGGGAGAGATATGAACTGAGAGAGAGAAGTGATGTTGCTCAGGTTTACGCGCAAAAATCGGAAAATCCGAGAAAAAAACCGCGTTAATTGGAAAATCCGAATTCTAGTAAACATTTATTGTAACTCATTAGATTTGTGCTCCCGTGGCCGAGTGGTTAGCGTCATAACTAACATGCCGGGTATACGGGTTCGATTCCCGTTCTGGTCGGGGGAATTTTTCGTCAAAGAAATTTCCTCCGACTTGCACTGTGATCACGCGTATTCTAGAGCTTGCCACTCAGAATGCATTCAAGGCTTGTTATTTGGCATAGAAATCTCAACTAAGTACTAATAAAAAATGACGCAAGTAATACTACGTTGAGACGGCGAAGTTCCTCTAGGAACGTTAGTGCCATTGAAGAAGAAGAAGAAGAAGAGAACTCATTAGATGAGCGATTTTAGGGGGTATGACGAAGCGAGGTGGAGTGTGACAAAGTAGTTGTCCAGCCTAAGGTAAATTTTATGGTTTAAATGCTCAAAAAGGTGCGCCTGAGGGAGAGATGTGATATTGCTCAGATTAAAAATAACATAACAAATTAATTCAAAAAAATCCAAATGTTTAATATCTTTGTTTTTTAAATTAATAGAACACAGATTCAACCAAAAACTGATAGAATGTATCGTACAATGCTTAATCGCTATCGTAGATAACACCACATCGTCGGCGTTTCAACGGGCTATCGACAGGTTGTGGTTCCTCGCCGTTTAGCTGTGCATTTTCGGTAGTTTTCTTCTCGTATTTTACCAGCTCGGTGTATCGTAGTAAACAGTGCCTTAGATCGTTACGGAAGGAGATGGCTCGCTCGATACAAGGATCGTTTGTCACAAAAAAATCAGCAAGCGTTTCAACAAGTTGCAAACCTTCCTTAATCTTGCTCTCGGTGAATTCCGTTTCCTCGTCATGATCAATATTTGCTGAATTATTCACATAATCCAGTAAATCTGCATCCTCGAAAAATGGTTCCCTTAACATTTCCGCAATATATGCGGTGGAAAAATCATCGAATCCTTCACCGCCAACAGCATGGGCTAGAAGAAGTATTTCGCCCTCTTCGTTACTTGCTGGCATCGATGAATGTACACAGTCAGGCCACAATGGCTTCCAGCAGGCATTTAACGTTGACCTCTTCAACAGTTTCACTGCAACCTCAATGGATTCTACGCATTCACGCATTGTAAAATACTTCCACGCTTCTATTATGGTCGATGCATTGCCTGTATCGATTTCATCCAAGATGTAGCGGAAGGTAGTTTTAATATGATCGAGCGGCTGTATTAAAGATGTTGTATTCGGGGTAAGGAATACAATTTGCACATTCGGGTGCTCGACGCGCAGATGCCCAGGAGCGTTGTCAATTACGAGAAGCACTCGAAACTCCAGTCCTTTTTTAGCAAGATAAGGTTTGACTTCCGGCACAAAGCATTCTTCTAGCCATCTCCTGAAAATCTCCTGCGTTACCCAGGCTTTTGCATTCGACATCCAATGTACTGGTCGATCATTGAAGTTTAAACACTTCATGGATCTTGGACGTAAAGATTTATGCAAAGCAGTGGTTTCAGCATTCGATCTCCTGAGGCATTGCTACAAAAAAGCAATGTAATCCGGTCTTTAGCAACCTTGAAGCCAGATGCCGACTTTTCCGCCTTTGCCACATAGGTCCTACTCGGCATTTTTTTCCAAAACACTCCAGTCTCATTCGCATTAAACACCTGATCGGGGTGGTACTTACCATCTTCGATCAACTGTTTAAACTTGGCTGGATATGATTTGGCTGCCTTCAAGTCTGCTGAAGCACTTTCGCCTTTAATCTGCACATTCCTTATCGAGTGCTTCCGAATGAACCTGTAGAACCAACCTTTGCTAGCGGAAAACTCCAGTTTCTTTTCAGAGAAGCTCGACGACTCTTCTTCCTGAAACTTCCCATAAAGCCGCAAAGTTTTAGCCATGATGGTTCCTTGGTCCAAGGGACAACGCTTCTGCGACATGTCTTCTATATATATAAGCAACGCTTTTTCCATTTTGTTCATTATTGGGTCTCGAATGTACGAATGAACGCTTGGCGGTGCAATCTGCACTGCCCACCACAGCTCTCTTGATAGTCTCCTCGCTTTTTTTATAGTACGTACTGTCGATTCGCTGAACTGGAACGTTCTGCTGACAGCGGCAATAGATTGTCCACCTGACAAACATTTCAGTACGTCCAGTTTTGTTTCCAACGTGATGGACTTTCGCTGTTTTTTTGTTCGTTTGCTGCGGAGATGCCATTTCGGACTGTATAAAGAAAAAAGCCATTTTGGACTGCAAATGCGTAAACGAGGGAATACAAGTACTTAACTAAATGTTTGTGTTATTGAAACAACCAGGTCCACACCGTTCCGGATAGCAATATAATTTATTCTATGAATTCGTAGCAAAGCTGAAATTTGAACTTTACAATTTGGTAAAATATTGCATATTTGCATAATTACATGTACAGCTATTCATCTATCTCCACTAAATTCCTCCAACGTGTTTGGGCGGTTTGAGGAAAACCCGCCGACAACAATGATTTTGGTCAACTACACACTTACTAAAAATAAACTAATAATTTGTAGGGCTTAAATGTTCTCTATATTTATCCTTTACAATGATTTGCTTGCACTTCCACTTCGTTACGCTGCTGTACTTCGGTACCCCATCGATAGGCTGATGCGCAGTAGGATGACGTGACTGCGTTGATGTTGCTGTTGTTGTTTTTTTTTTCATCCTTTTTTGCTCTATGTGGTTCGTGTGTGGCTCGTGTGTGCAAAGTTATTTCGGGTTCGGTTGTTTTTAGTTCCTCGGAGGTTGTTTCATTCCTAATTGGGATTGATGCTATGCATGAAATTAATTGTGTGTGGCTCTCGACGAGCGGACTTAAATACATGTACATGAATCTTTCTTCCCCCAGCCGTTATGTGGGGTTGGATGAAACTTCGTTGCACACGAAGGTCGTACGGAGGATTTCTGCTTCGCAGTGGTGTGCTCATCAACCCATTCTTGCACAAGCTTTATGCTATCTCGAGATACTTCTTCTTGCACTTGCAGATTCATCAGCTAGCGACCCAGCTTGTATTTCTCCTGGAAATGCTTTCTCTGCAGCGCTAATTGCCTCTGTTCCAACTCTAACTGCTTCTGGTCTAATTCTTTCTGTTCTGTCAGGCATTTGCGTTGCAAAATCTGTCCTCCGACTTGACGTGGTCGTTCCCATCGAAACTGGCATAGGCGGTGGTGAACAACGCGGGCAAATTGAATCTGTGTTCGCTACAGATGCATCGAACCTGGCACATAGGTGCGGCACTAATATCCGTCAATAGCACTAAGTTCCGTCATATGGTCTCAGGAAGCATGAGGGACAGATTTGATATTGCTCAGTTTTTTTTACGCGGTGACCGCGTTAATTGGAAAATCCGCGTAAAAAAAACCGCGTTAATTCGAAAATCCGCGTAAAAAAAACCTCGTAAAAAAACCGCGTAAAAAAAAACTTGGGTGTATTCGCTTGCCTTTGATACTTTTCGTGGTTGTGTTACACACGCACACACATTGATGGAAACAGTATTCATTCCGAGCGAGATGAAAAATAGAAGGTGGGAAGATTCACGGGCTTTGGTTGTGTTGAACTTTGATTGTGTTAGTAGCCAGGAAGATAGTAAGTCCACATACCAGGCATACCAGTCAGTTACTCAAATGGTACAAAATCGAATGTGTCAACGAATAACGTTGGAAGAGGATATACAGAACCTAATTACAGATTTCCAGATCATATTTTTCGCATTATGAAAAAAACAGAACATATTACGAACTAAAATGTTTAATTTTTTTTTTAATTTCAGAAAAAGTATTCTAATGTCTACTTTTTTTGGATTCTAGAGCAATTTCATGGAAGTTTGACTTTTGTCAGCAATTGTTATTACTGTATTTTCACGATTAGGGTGCTGAGAACTTCAGTCGTCTAAAACTAAGACGCAAGCGGAAAACTTTTCGTCTCAATCTAAGTCATACGGAGTCAATTAAATTTATTTTTCAAGTTCATTTTACCTGAAAAAAACTTGCTACCTTTTTTCCCATGCACTGTAAAATGTTTATCCGTCGAAGGAACACAATATTGTGTGACTCTGACTTTGTTCGTTGACGTTTTTGGTCGACGTAACGAGAAGTAAAATTGAATTGAAATTAAGTTTGGAACACAGATTTAAAAAATCTTCCCACCTTTCATTTTCCATCTCGCATTCGAGCGGGTTCTGTATGTGATCCGCTATAGATGGATTCTGCAAAAAAACACTGAATCAAATAACCAGTGCTATTTCCAGGACTCTACAACTCTGTAGCTCAAGACAACATCATAATCATCATCAGTGAAACATCTCCTGCGAAAGAATGTTTCAATACAAAGTCTCAGTAAAACAAACTAAGAGGGCCGAGAGGGAGTGTGAAGGAACTGAAGTTCTTTATGTAGAAATTAAATGTTAACACATCAGAATCCAATGAAAATTAACCCAATAACCCCGTCGATAATACTAAAGTTATGATCCAGCAACACCAATGCCAATGACAAAACCAAAGGTTCTTTCCAGAACCAGCAAAGTTTTTGTCTGATAAAATTCGGATATCCAGTTTATTTTACATGTACCTCCAATTACTCAGCAGTTTCGAACAGTTTCAATCATCAAATGATGCTCCCGCCTTCTAAATTCAATGAAAACGACATGAGAAACGATCGAAAGGCAATATTTCAGTAGAGTAGTGCGGGGCAAAGGTACGCATTGGCCATTCTGAAGCAAACGAGCATAAAATTTCGACAACAGTGTAGACGTTTGATACATTATTACACCAGCAGCTCACACATATAAAAAAAGATACATTTCATGAAAGTGGCAAAAAGTTATGAGGTAAAAAGAGTTTTGCGATGTTTTGATCTAATTTTTTCAGTTTTGGAGATGACGATGATGGAGATGGAGATGGAGATGGAGATGACGATGGCGAAAGTTCACACCAGAGTTTTGCTCTGAAAAAAAATTCTGAAATGTTTTCAACTACATTTTTAACGGGACCCTCAAGAAGGAAACTGATTTGAAGAAATGCACTCCAGAAATGCTCAAATGGCCCGACAGAGGCTTTGGGAGGGATTCTCGAAGCGTCGGATTGCGGCAGACCTCGATATTTCTGAATCAGCTCTGAGGAAGAGGCTCATACCAGTGATTAAAGATTCGAATCTTCTTTTATTGACATTTCTACTTCTGCTGGGATGTGTCAGCGAGCACCTAGGGCGGTTCAGACCTGTCTGAATTTACGAGTGAGCAGTCTGAGGATCTGGCGGACCACTGCCGGGCACTGGACAAAGCTTTCTATGGTATGACTCTCAAAGATTTACGGCGTCTGACGTTTGATTTTGCGAAAGCCAACAACCTCCAGCACGAATTCAACCAAGTTGCAAAACAGGCAGTAAGAGAACCCCACAACAGTACAACGAAGCATCAGCGCTCCAAGGCAAAGCGTCGAAATCATCAGAACCGAAATCCAAGATGAGGAATAAAAATAAACAATTGCTTAAAAATAATTCGAAATCAATTTCAAATGAAAAATGTTTTTATTTTCACCATGCATTCAATTCAATAACGGTTATGTTTCGTTTATGTTTATGTTTTCACAATAAACTTCAAATGAATATTGTTTTTTCCAACAATGAGTTTCAAATAAATCAAGTGAAGGTAACTATGTATTTATAAACTTGATCTATATATCTGGTTTCCGTTCCTCATTATTTAACTCAAGAGCGGAGAAACGGATTTAAACAGTCAGTATCAGGATTGATGCGTCTTAGTCTGCATCAGATTTATATGTCAAAAAAGAAATTATATACCGCGAGTATAGATTACGTACATAAAAATTATTTCTGTGGGAACTTGAGTGTTCGAAATAATTTATATCAATATATCAATTGTGGTTGGGACGAAGTTCGCCGAGTCAGCTAGTTTGTTAATAAAAACGAATTCTGTTTCAAATGTTGGACACTTTCGAATATCTGATATTGTCAGTTTCCTCCCTCCCAAAAATTTCCGCGTGATATGTTCGATCATAACATCCACTCTTCTCACCCATAAAAAAAACCATAGAACACCCCCCTTCTGCCTATTGGACGGTGCCTACACTCTCTAGCAGTCTTCCGAAAAACACTTACACATGTCCACGCGATGTGAAAATTCCATGTTTTTGTTTGAATTCGAACATGATTCTCGCTAGTGTTGAGTGTCTATCCCCAACACGAACAATGATACACAAACATAGACATGTGAAAACAAACACGATGTTTATAATTCAAGAACATCATGTACAAACATATCACCCGATGTCGTTGCTATTCATTGCTTTCGTTTCGTTTCTTTTCATACACGGAAAGAAATTATTCATCCCAAAACATTTCTACGTAGAATACTTTTTCACAGAAACGAACTTGAAATTTAGTTCGCATTTCAAAAATTGCACGAACTAAGAGGCTATAAGTTCATGCATAAAAGTATATTTTTTTATTAAGGCTCATATGGCGTCAGCCTAACGGGGTCGGGAGTTCAATATTTTGACAATGTTTGGTTACAACTATGTTAGTAATATGTAACCGATTACTAGCGGTTGGCTCGAGGTTAGTATTACAAGTGTTCTCATAATTGGGATGTTGCAGTCTTCAGTGCTCTGTACGTGTGCCCGACATGGGATACTTCCTATTGGGATGCAGCTGACCGTTAATCAACAACGACCCCCTAGTCTGCACCCCATATCTAGCGTGGTGCGTCTTTTTCGACTCGAGGCATCCAGGATAGCATGATCACTAGCCGGCGCAATCATCAGCTCGTGTAGATTTGTCATGAGCGGTACAATCTTTGGCTCTTGTTGAATCATCAGTGGACTGCACAACCTTCGGCCCGTGTATCTGTAAAGAGTGTGTGTATGTATTGCCGCGACTAAGTAAAAGTTTATAGATCGTTCATGCACATTTTGCAAGTCTGATTAAAAAATCCTTGGTTTCGTTCAAAGAAAACATTCTCTGAATAGAAAGAAGCTTTCTATTTTTTTTTGCGTGCATGTTGGTAATTAAAGTCTGGGGAGCCGACTGCATAGCGGGCGACGTCGTACAAATGCTGACCAAAAAAATAAATACCCAAAAATTAGTTTTAGATGCAACCTTCAGCAGCACACAGCAGAATCAGCAGATAAATTTCAGCGGCTAAAACACGCCATTAATTTCTCGATGTTATCACAAACGTAATGAAGGAAAAAAAACTAAAAGCTACACTTACACTGCACTACATATGCTATGTGTGCATGCGATTGCATCATCCTTTCTTCTCCTCTTCTCCGCTCGTTTTATAGCTCGGGTCGCGGTCGTCGCGGACAAGCAGTATTGGCCATTTGTATTCAAAGATCCAGCCAAAATTGTTGCTCCCGTGGTCGAGTGGTTAGCGTCACGCCTAACATGTCACTGCTGAATAATTATATTTTAGTACTTGTTCAAATAGCTAATAATAGCGAATGTTACATGAATTCAATATATAAATTGATGCGTGCACTAAATAATGATATCAAATGTGAAAAACTCTCATATCAATCGATGTTTATTTTGTTCAGAACAGAAAAAGAGGTTTATTTTATTTGCCCAATATTTTTGATGAAGCACCCATTGTCATGAAAGGAAAGCATTTTTTCTATGTCAACATACCAACACACCACGCGTTGAGTGGTGGTGGTGTGGTGTCCGAATCGCTTCTTCTACTATACGCACTGCCGGTGCTTGGGGTGAAAATGCAAGAGAAACTGTACACCATGTTCGAACATCATGTGAAACATTGGGATTAAACATCGTATGTCCAAACATACCACGAATACAAACATGTCACATTTTCTAGCATAGGTACGAAAAAATCATGTTTGTACTCAAACACAAAACTGTGAACAGCAGCGTGGACATGTTTATTCCGGACGCAGTGTTTTTTGTGAAACATGGAAGACTGCTCTCTAGTGATGATGCTTCTCCCGCTTCTGATGATAAAGCATTGATTTTTGGTATAAGTTATCTCAGAAGTTCAATTCAATAAGTCCCATAGTGGGGGCAAAGGTGCGCATTTGTCTTTTTGTATTAAAATAGATATTTGTCCAATTACAAACACAACTCGAGAAATGCTTGTACTACGTTTCGAAGGTAATACATATAGTTACAATTTGGTAAGCAAACGGAATTTTATTTGCTTTTATTTCAAGAGTTATTGGACAAAAACAGTTAGGTGCGCACCTTTGCCCCGCATTACTCTATGCACAGGGAATATAGCGATTTCACTTCACATCGATAAGCTGAAGTGAATCAATCGATAATGACTCTTTTCCGAGGTGAAAGGAACAAGTAAAAACATTATTTTAATTTTCTAGTACCGTAAATGACAAATCTTGATCGATATGTTCACATACATTGCGCTGTCGAGTATTGAGCTGGAAAATCGAAAAATTAAAAAAAAATACTGGCCTAAAATGTTCTCTGTGATGTCTACTTTACTGTAGTTTTTGTCCCAGCTCCGTTCCAAAGTTACAAGTCAATTAGTGGACTTAAGTCTTTGGGTAAGGAGCGCGGATCCAAAATTCAAAACGCGTTTTTCTCGAAACTATGTTTTGCAAACTGGTGGGAGTTCTACCTCCGGAACGGTCCATTCGATTTTGATGAGATAGTTTTTCCCAGATTCTCCAATAAATTTCCTGTCATCGTACATAGGATTTTTAGGATATTTTGGAAAATACAATTTTGGTGAATGTTTTTGTTTCGATTTTTGAGGCAAAAACGTGATTATTTTGCAAAAACTGTCGCCATTTCATCAAAAATCAATATTTTAGAAAAATCCTACGTACGATGACAGGAAATGTATCCAACATTACGTAAAAAATCAATGGTTGAAATAGGTTCACTAGAAAAACTATTAGAACTCCCACCAGTTTACAAGGTTTTGGCTGCAAGGGTTCAACAAACTGGTAGCGACTATTGAGGGGACAGTCCAATTGACATCATTTTTTGTTTGTTTGTTAGATATATACCTAATAAAACTGTGATATCAGATTAATCATAGTAATTTATTTTCTCGTTGAAAAAACGCGAAAATCACATACTTTTTATGATGTTCATAGTGTATTACCCCCTTGAGAAGTGTATTTAAAAGTAATCTCAATCATTTGATACGTTAGTACTCACAAACGGGTGCTTATTTTTAGGACATGTATTCACAGCATTCACAGCAGGTATTGTTCACTTGTTAAAAACATGACAACAGTCACTTGTTCTCGTTTGCATTGTTTATTCTTCAAAATGTGGCGAATCGAATAGGAAACTAATTTTTTTTTTGAACATTTGGTGAATCGAGAAGGGTGTTACATATTAGGCTGTCAAAAAAGTCCTGCGGTATTTTTTTTGAATTTTCATTTGTTCATAAAATTAGTTACAATCATCTGTTTTAAGTCAAATATGCGCCGTTTTGTTCGATGACTTGTTCCCAACGAGATGCCAACTTCATAATACCCCTGTTATAGAAGCTCGCTTCCTTATTGGCAAAAAACTCGGATAGCCAATTTTCACAGGCCTCTTTTGTGGCTAACATCTGACTACCTAGCTCGTTCGCCATGGACAAAAACAGGCGGTAGTCACTTGGTGCAAGATCCGGACTATACGGCGGATGCAAAAGAACCTCCTATCCGAGCTCCCGGAGCTTCTGGTGCGTCACCAAAGAAGTGTGTGGCCTGGCGTTGTCCTGATGGAAGACAATGCGACCTCTGTTTATCAAAGATGGCCTCTTCTTCATGAGTGCTACCTTCAAGCGGTCCAGTTGTTGGCAGTACAGGTCCGAATTGAGCGTTTGGCCATAGGGAAGCAGCTCATAATAGATTATTCCTTGACAATCCCACCAAACACACAGCAGAACCTTCCTGGCCGTTAATGAGGGCTTGGCCACCGTCTGAGCCGCTTCAGCGGGCTTCGACCACGACCGTTTGCGCTTCACGTTGTCGTAAGTGACCCACTTTTCATCGCCAGTCACCATCCGCTTCAGAAACGGGTCGATTTTGTTGCGATTCAGCAGCGATTCACATGCGTCGATAC